>NC_081179.1:7920739-8241811 GCF_012432095.1 Onychostoma macrolepis
CTTTACAGTGTCCATGTTATATGTACAGTGTTGACAATCAATTACTGTAGTAATACCAATAACAATATGCAATTACAAACAACTCAATAAAATTAAGCAGGCAAACATGTTCATTAGAATTATTTGTACACAGAAACATAAAGACACTATGAAATGTGATTTCGTACATGAATTACTAATAATTTATGTTCCTTCTTGTTTACACCAATCAAAACTATTACAAAATATTATATTATATTGTATTATATTTAGTGCTGTCAAACGATTAATCGCATCCAAAATAAAAGTTTTTGTTTACAAAATATATGTGTGTGTACTATAAATACACATACATGCATGTATAAATTTAAGAAAAATAGGTTATGTTTATATATTAAATATATTGATATATAATATAAATTATATGAATATAAATATATACATAGTTGGCCAAAGGGACAACTATTTTTTATTTTATTTTGTTTTATTTTATTTATCACCAGACACAGTTCATTCTTAATGTCTCAACATGTTATTCAGTGTTGATAAAGCTCACTTGTAAGAAAAACTCAACGTCTGAAATAATGATATCTTAAGTTTACTGAATGAAGCCATTACCATTTTCTGAGCAACTAAATAACACAATTTCAGGGTATATGCTATTATTCACAAAAACAATAACATAAAAAAATTATCATCTTCATGAGGCCCTTAGAAGCGTTAAGCATTAAGCTAATTAGAACAAACAATCAAACCAAATAATTGGAGTTGGTAGATTGGAGTATTTGGAGTCTGTTTGAAAAAAAAAAAAATCCCACAGGACATTTAAAATAGTGAGATGTGTGCAGGGTTTTGCTGCCTCTCTGGCTAATTATCTCAATTGGTTTATGAAAAAAAAAAAAAAAAAACTCATTTCATAGAGGGTTTCGCCCATGTCAGTGCTTAGTGTTTCCTTCCTGTTGCAATATAATAGCTTGTACAACTTTGTACAAGATGTCACAACTTAACAGAATGGGTTGGATGATGTGAACGTTAATAAGGCAGTGAGGTGTTAATGAGGTTGAACACGGCACAGAAAGGCCAACAACTTTAAAAATGGACACTGCCGGAGGGCTGCTTCCCTCAGGAGGGGCTGACTAACTATATCCTGATAAAGATTGTGTTGCTGACAGAAGCTAAATTGTTCAGGTTGCTCTTTCATAGCTCAGGAGAATTCATGGAGCTCTCTGTAACATTTAGATCAACCGTTTCTCAGATAAAACTGAACACACACTCTTAGAAAAAAAGGTTCTTTGGGGTTCTATATAGAACCTTTTCCCCAGGCTACAAAGAACCCCAAAGGGTTCTTTTGATTGAACCCTTAAAAAGGGTTCTATATAGAACCTTTTAGGGGTTCCAAATACGTAGCGCCTGATAGGACCTTTTAAGGTTCTATATAGAACCTTTTCTTCTAAGAGTGCAGACGAGACCGTGACATTCAGGAAAAGCAGATCATTGTTAGATCATTTGATTATAAAAGAGTTGGATGAGAAATGTTTGAGTTCATATTGAGATCTTTGACTTTTTATTGCAGATTCTGGAAAATCTGAGCAATGGTTTGACATTTAGAAGATGTGTGAGATCACTGAGTCTTTTTTGATCAGGAGAAGCATCTCAGAAGTAGATGGCTTTTCATTTAATCTTCTTGCTGTCAATGAGAAACACTTGAGATATGAAATGGATTTAATTTCCTATGAGTGAACTCAAACATTTCTCATCCAATACTTTCAAGACCAAATGATCTGGATGATGCTTTCCAAATGGTTCCAGCTCTGTGTTTTTTAAAATATATTTCAAAAATTGTTTTATTTGATTTCATTTTAATTTGTTATATAGAAGTTTAGGAGAAATATCTGAGACGAAGTTAAACTTAAATGAAACCCACGTGAGAGTTCCATCAGGTATCCAAAGTAACAGCACACTTTTTTTTCCTGAGGAGACACATGTGAGATATTGTTCTCAGAAGAAACATCTGAGAACCAGGAGACTTACATAAAAATCTCCATTCACTGTCTGTTTAATGTTGTTGTCTAGAAGAAACAATCAAGATCTCTGACTTTTTGTTGCAGATGCTGGTTTCATGGAAAATCACAGGGGTCTTCTTGTAGCATTTGGACCAATCAGACACCCAATTACTTTATATTTAACAAATAATCTCTAATGCCCCCTCACCCAACCAAAGGGCCAACTATGAGTGTCTATGGACCGTTCCCTCAAAATGCAACTAACTCCTCAAAAGGGCAGAATCATAATATGCAAAATACTATGGTCTAAGACAAAGAGTCGTAAACTTTCCCTCCAAAAGTGAAAGTCACCATTGGCTCTTTGATTCCCCGGAGGTTTGACCTCCATTGGGTTTAAAAGGCCTCACTTCAGTGACTCACCTTGCTTTTTAGTCTCTTCACTCATCTCCCATCTCCTCTCCATCTTCTGGTTGCTAAGTCCTGCCGGCGCTACCTCACCTGGCAGGCTTCAACACAAGCCAGTCTGCGGTTCTGTTAGATGCTGAGTAGATGAGGATGTGAGCTAGAACTCCCTTAAGTGAGCCAGGCTTCGGCCTTGTCTTTCCATTCAACAAAGATCCTCGGATCTCAGAAGATGTCTCTCTTAGCTCTTTTTCACTTTCCACCTGGGAAGAAACTCCCAATCACCATTGAGTCAGGATATCTTTGGAATTCATCAATCTTCAAACCAGGAAGAACGTGATCAAGTCCAAACCTTAAAACCATCAAGACTTTCAATCGAGACTGCATCCGGACACTTGTCAATGACCAAGGCAATGCAAGTATCGTACATTTAACTAAACGAAACGAGGTTTAGTATAAGCTATAGACCCCGTTATAAACCGCACTGATGGTTTCACTTAAAGGTTAACTGACTCTTTTCCATAGCCTCATTCCCAGTTCTTCTAATGATCTCTTTCATTCACTTTGCTCCCCTTTGTATGCACCATCTTGAAATAAAGATCTTAAAACTTGATGTCTAGGAGAAACAATCAAGATCTTTGACTTTTTGTTGCAGGTTTTGGTTTCATGGAAAATCTGAGCACCGTTTTGACATCTAGAAGAAACGTGTGTGAGATCACTGGAGTATTTTTCTCAGGAGTTGGTGGCTCTCCATTTAATGTAGTTGCTGTCAAGGAGAAACACTTGTGACATTAATAAGATTAAATTTTTCTGAAAATGAACTCACACATTTCTCATTCACTACTGTTAAGGTCAGATGATCTGAACTACACTTCCTTTTTTCTTTTATATTAACATTTGTCTCTATTGTTTCCATTTTTATTTACCATAAGACATCTGAGGAGACACATCTGAAACAAAATTGAAACAAAGTAAATCTTAGTGGGAGCTCCTTTAAGTATTCAAACTATGAAAGACACAGTTTTCCTGAGGAGACACATGTGAGATGTTCTCAGGAGAAACATCTGAAAAGCAGAAGACTTATGTAAGAATCTCCATTTGCTGAGATGGCATTAACACCCAAATGAAACTTAAGTAAGAGTTCCATCAGGTCTTCTAAAATATTCAACATTCGATTACAAACTTTGGTATCCTATCAAATTGGAGCAAAATATCTCCTTTGGAGCACTAGAGGAGACACATGAGATATTGTTCTCAGGAGAAACATCTGAGAACCAGCAGACTTGCATACTGTACTCTGTTTGCTGTTGTTCTCCAGGAGAAACAGTTGAGATCTCGAATTGTTTATTTCCTATAGGCATGTCGCAGCCCTCAAAAACAGGTTGTTTGGGCTCATATTTTTTATAGACGCATGCATCCAGTCAGCGAAAACCGTGTGCGTGATTAAGCAGTCATCTCTCACAGCTGTCTCCACATCAGTGAAGCAGTTGCCAAGGCAAAGCAGAGGATCAGACAGCAGGTGTGTTCTGAACAGCAGCCACCGGCTCTTGTTAGGCTTTCTTAAGAGGCAGGAGGTCAGCATTGCCTGTCCTGTTGTATCTTCCTAGGCGGCCCCTCTTATTGTGGCTCCACCGGTGGGTAATTAACAGCTCACCTTTCCAGCCCAACAGGCTCGTACTGGTTTCCAGCAGAGGGGGAAGATAATTAGACAGGGAACGGGGAGAGAAGGAGGCAAAGCAAGACCCACGGCTCCTATGTACCACCACATACGGGCAGCGAGTGCTACTGTACCTGTGATAAACATTGGATTAAGGGATGAGTCATAGGAAAACATGAACACATAATTTGCATGGAAGTGTCAAGTTTGATGACATGTTTGGAAATGTCAGGAAAAATCTCTTAATGAGTTTCTAATTAGTCTTTTTAAAACTTGTTTCCAGTAAAAATATCTAAAATCCCTAAACAAAATAAATGTACCTGAAAACATATCAAAACTTTTTCATGTGCAGGTTGAAAATAAGTGTATTTAGCACTGCACTGCAAAAAAATGATTTTCTTACTTAGATTTTTTGTCTTGTGTCCAGCCAAAATATCTAAAAATTATTGTTTTCTGTTTGAAATAAGATTATTTTACTTACCCCATTGGCAGATTATTTTGCTTGTTTCAAGCAAAAACTCACTTAATTTTGACTTGTTTTTTTTTTTTTTTTTTTTCTGAAAACAAGACAATACTTTTCACTTGTCTAGAAAATCCTTCTTGATTAAATTTTTTTGGGATATTTTGGCTGAAAACAAGACAAAAATGTAAGTAAGAAAAGCTTTTTTTGCAGTGTGTTAGGTTTTCATCTAGGTTTATACTTAAAAGTAACGTTTGCCTTTTTTACAGGATTTATAGTTATTTTCACTGGACATATTAATACATGTTAAGAATAGGATTCTTAGGATGACCATTCTTTTTCAAAAGATTTTACATTTTTGGATGAACTATCCCTTTAAAATAATCAGAATAGTGAACTCTAAATTCCTTACGATTTGTGTGCATATAGTATGTACGATGCAAAAGCAGACTCTATTAAAATTGTTAACCGTATTGAAGAATATATAATATCTGTCAACAAAAATTTCGAAGACCCCTAAATGAAAATGAAAGAAATAAAGGAAGTCAGTATAGTCAAATAAACACTGTCATCTTAGATGCTACCATTATAGAAAAACGAAGCAAGGACAGTAGTCAGACGGCACCTTCAGAGGCTCATTATTGTCAGCTGTGTGCCAGTACACTATAACGTCTCTTCAAAACTGTCTAAAGTACACATCACACATCCTTCTGTTCTTCACACAAACCTGCAGGTTACTTCAGCGCCGGCCTGTCCTTGAGTTCCCAAGATTCCCTTTCATTCCGTGTCATTGAAAGAGAGCCGCGTGAATACCATTTAAGGTCCATATAAAACCTCCGGCTTTTTAAATGTAAATGCGTCTCTGTTGATGGAGCTCTCACATATGTATGAATTGAAAATTGCGAGATGAGGTTTCATTTACATGTAGCTATCACATCCTGAACGATGTTACCATGGCAATGAAAATATTTATGGTGGCGGGAATGCACTCTGCACACCAATCCAAGCTGTATTCAATCCAAGGAAGCCTGGAGAAAGCTATCCGTTAGCGCTTTTGATCGTTTCATGAAATGAAATACAGTTTTTTTCAGCCAATCAGCTAAGCCGTAATGCAAAGAAGCCACACCCCCTTTGCCTAGACTGTCTGGAATTGGGTTTTCATGCATTTTCGTCATGCATTTGCCACCGAGGTTTGTTAAGACAAACACGTCTTTTATTTTTCCAGAAACAAATATGATGACTGACAGAGTGGAACAGCAGACGGCTCTTTTCTGCCCGTTTGAATACCCGCTGAACAGACCTGTTTTGGGAACGACTAAGGGGTAAATATCACAAGCTAATGCTACGTTGGTGGAGCGTCAGATCCGTCTCGGAGTAATGCATCAAGAGAGGGATTTAACCTTGAGATGAGACGGTGCCAGAGATCGACTCTGGTTCAAAGGCCCTGACAATCACTCTCACAGCTGCTGAAAAAAATGAGTCAGTCAGTCAGTTGTTTAGACAACGTCAAGTTGCCAAACAATATTATTTTATGAAATAGGACTTGTCAGACAAAACAGGTCTTTTTAACCTTGTTTTTATTTTTACCTCGTAGTAGCCGTAGCAGTAATTTAGGTGTTTTGTTCAACAGCTACTGCAGTTTTAAACTAATAGTTTCCAATAGAATATATGAAGGTCACATTCAAAATATTTTGGAAACCTTTATTTATTTTTGCTGCTTTCCACATATGGTTTATGTAAAGATGATATTGTTTTACCCTTGTCCACTCTCCCATTTCAATCGTAAAATATATAAAAATCCATTTTAAAAACAGTATTACGTTTTAGAAATTATAATATTCTGACAAAAAAGAGAGAGAAAAAAAAAGAATTAAATATTTATTTATGCTAATATGCTATTTCCACAATAACCATCAATTTTGACATTAATGATGTTTTTTTCTCAGAAGTTAGTGTGCTTAGTTACCTAGGAAACAAATATGGCATGCTTAATATGAAATATGAGATGTGATGTGTGAAGAAAACAAAGAAATGTCACTTGTTAACAGAATTTCTTATTTTGCATAATTTCCAATAAAGCTTTAAAAAGTGAAGACCTTGTAAAAAGTGTAAAGATATAATGTAATCGTGTGTATTAAGGATACATAAAAGCTAGATATCAAATAGGGATGGAATTTTATTAAAAAAACAAAATAAGAAAAAATCATGGCAGAATTTCTTCAAACAGAAATGGCATTTCAGAAAAAATACAGAATTCTTCTGGAATGTTCGTAACTGTTGGGCACAGTGTTATTTTAGTATATTGAATTAAATTTTATTATTTTTTAATTTCTGTTTTCACTTTAATTTTCGTTAAAGTTTCAGTAATTTTGTTGTGTTTTTTAAAATGTTTGTATAGTTTTTTAAAATTCATTTTTATCTATTAGTTGTTTTTTTTAAACTTTTAGTTCTTTTAGTACTTCAAGTTAAACTAAATGTAAATGACAAATGTTGCTTTGAAAACTAGCTGAAATATAATATATATTTTTATGTATTATTTCAGTCAATGTTTGTTTGTTTATTTATTTAAAGTTTATTTAAAGCTATCATAAACGCCTCAACAAACTCCTAATTTGCTGCGTATTAATAGTTAGTAAGGTAGTTGTTAAGTTTAGGTATTGGGTATGATTAGGGATGTAGAATGGTCATGCAGAATATGTGCTTTATAAGTACTAATAAACAGCCAATATGTTATTAATAGGCATGTTGATAAGCAACTATAGTTAACTCTTGTGCGACCTTTTGGACATTTTTGTCCTTTTCAGTTTAGTTTTTTTGATCATTTTGCCTGTGTTATTGGCAGCTGCATAAAGTTTGGCACAGGTGTGTATTTTTATTGGAATTTTACTATTTCACCCCCATTTCCTTTAATAAATCTATTTTGCACTAGGTACAAAAAATAGTTCCTCTCAGGACCTCAGGGCTATTTTTAATCGCAGTGCCATTTAACTGTAAAATGATGCAATTTTTGTTAATAGGCTTTCATTCTGTTTTTTCAGGTTTGGCCTATAAAGCAAATACTCGCTTTATTCCTGTTTTCTGCTTCTGCATATTATAGAGTCAATTGGATAAATAATGTAGCTATAATTGTGTGGGTGTGTTGGTATGGATGTCAGAGTGTGGTTTGTATGTGTGTCATGTGTGTGTGTGTGCTTGTAATATTTGAGAAAGAAAACTCTACTGCAAATCACAAATCCAACCACTGTATGCACCAGCGGAGTTTTGCTGGCATCTAATGGGGAAAATTTGGTACTGTGCCCAAACAAAATCTTACTGAAAGCTCATTTTTTGAGACATCAACCTCAAATTTGGAGCACAACTTGTTTAGATTTATGGCTTTGATTTTCTAGCAGGTTTAGAGTTCAACATGTTTCATAAAATATATTTTTTATAGAAAATATTATAAACTTAAACCTCTATAACTTTTTTTTGGTTTCACTTTTTGAACTTTTTTTACTTCAACAATAATCTGCCACGGGTCTTCTTTAATATGAGACCAAACTTAAGTCTGTGCTCCCAAGCTTCAAATGTTTATGACAGTTTTTTGACGTGGACATTTTTGTCCATTATAGACCTATGTGTAACTTTTTTTATTGATGCTTTATTGAAGGGTTAATAGTGAGAATCATTTCTTCAAATCTTTTAGAAATTGCTCAGCTAAATTATTCCTCGGTATTAACGAAAATTAGTAATGATTTAAAATGCTGGAATACTTTGCCTCTTTCCTTAATAGGGCGAACTGTCAAAATGAAAATTCTTCCTTCTAAATGGTTCCAATCATTAAACTCAATTATATCTGGTTTTTATTGGAAAAATAAGAAAGTTAGAATTAGTTTGTCCACTTTACAAAAAAATAAATCACAGGGGGGCTTAGATGCTCCAAAACAGTCAGTTACAATTTCTTAATAAGTGGATACATAATGATTTAGATAATGAGGCATGGATGAATTTAGAACAACATGATAGTAAGGATATTACATTAAGTGATCTACCTTTTATTGGAACATCGATTAAAAACATAATTGTTTTTACAGATAATTGTAATCTCTACAACTCTTAAAAAATGGTGGAAAATTAAAAATAGAACTAATTCTTCAATGGACCCATGGACTCATCTTTCTCATTTATTTTGTGATAACATGTTTGTTTCCTTTGAAGATTTAACAGCTAATTATGCTATTCCTAGAAGAGAATTTATTCAATATCTACATATAAAGGAAGTTATCAGAAGCAAAGTAAATATTAAGGATAATACGCTTCAACCTTCTACATTTGTTACTCAGTTCAGAATACTTGCACCATCTAAAAGAATGTTATCTAAATTATATAAATTATTATTAAGTATAGATAATTTGATGCATTTACCTATTGAAAAATGGGACTTGGATATGTCTATCTCCCATGATTTCAATACATGGACACATATTTGTAAAAACATTTTTTCTTTGATTGATATTTCTAATTTACAACTTATTCAATATAAGATTCTGCATAGAGTACATAGTACACAACACAGGAAGTATAAAATGGGTTTTACTAATTCACCCATATGTACTCAATGTAATATTGGTACTCTAGACATTTATCTCCACTCCCTATGGTATTGCACTCCTGTTCAAAATTTTTGGTTGGGGGTTATAGAAAAATTGCACATATGTGACCTTGGACCACAAAACCAGTCTTAAGTCGCTGGGGTATATTTGTAGCAGTAGCCAAAAATACATTGTATAGGTCAAAATTATCGATTTTTCTTTTATGCCAAAAATCATTAGGATATTAAGTAAAGATCATGTTCCATGAAGATATTTTGTAAATTTCTTACCATAAATATATCAAAACTTAATTTTTGATTAGTAATATGCATTGCTAAGAACTTCATTTGGACAACTTTAAAGGTGATTTTTAGATTTTTTTGCACCCTCAGATTCTAGATTTTCAAATAGTTGTATTTCGGCCAAATATTGTCCGATCCTAACAAATCATACATCAATGGAAAGCTTATTTATTCAGCTTTCAGATGATGTATAATTCTAAATTTTGAAAAATTGACGCTTAAGACTGGTTTTGTGGTCCAAGGTCACATATTATTTAGTATAGAAATACCAGTCTTTACATCACTCAGATAGATGTTGCATCACATTATGTAAAATTGGTTTATATTGCCCTGATTCTGGCAAAGAAAGCTATTCTCCAACATTGGAAAACTAAGCAATCTTTAAATATTAACCATTGGTTAAATTTATTATTAGAGCACATGGTAATGGAACGGATGGCTGCCGTATCTAGGAAGAATATTAGGTATTTTTTGAAATTGTGGTCACCTTTTATTAATTTCTTTGGACTGGAGGAGTGATCATTATACGTGTGTGAAGATGACTTTGGGTAGTTAGAAATATCTGTTGAAGGCAGGATTTTATATCCTATAAATCTATGTAATTTCTGAATTATTATGTGAAATGTGAAAGTGGCATCATGTGTCTTATGTGTCTGTATGTTACTGTATGTTATATATATTGCGCAGTGATGTTAAATGTATCTGAATAAAATGTTTTATTTTTTTTTAATTAGTGAGAATTGGTCCGTATACTAAAGTGTTACCAAATGTTTTCATGGTCACATTTTAGTTTCAGTTAACTAACCCTGGCTGGACATTGTTAGTAGACAAAAATAGACTAGCAAGTGTGCAGAAAGTCATTTTTCCAGTTGTGTTGAAAGTTGGTTTTGTAGAGTGTGTTTCTACAGAACCAAAAGCAGTCTTTTAGAGATTCTACGCCATGCCGGCGCCAACGTCCTTGTGAGTTTCTGTCATCACTGTTGCTGATTGAGAGAATGAGCGGGATCGTAACACGGGCCGCTCCGCTATTCCATTTGAGCTCTGATTTAAGGCCTGTTGTTTTTATACCCATAAATACCCTGAGTATGGGAGTGCACAATGCTTTATTGGCCGGTGCTGCTCTTCCCCGGCAAAACTTTACAAGGGAATGGGTGTCAAATAAACCTAGTAATATACCGACCTTCCTCATAACTGTTGAGAGGCCATCCTGTGTGCTTTTAATTTATCTCATTCAGTGTACTGCAGCAGAACAAATGCTGCTTAAGTGACTGAGAGTGACGGACAAGCACAAGAAATATTCCTTTGAAACTGATACGTTTTTTAGAATGGGTTTGATACTAAAACCATTGAAGTGGTTCTTAATAGTAACAAGTAAGTCTGTAACCTGGAGAAATTTACCCATTAGCATGGAGAGAAATGGCTTTTGGCGACTGAATGATGTGGTTATGACATCTACCATCCAGAATTGTTATAGTAAACTAAATCTAAAAGATAATAATTGTTACCTACACAAATTAAATCAAATAAAGCTAAATAAAATAAAATAGAAAAGTGTGAAATATGACAGATCTGCCAGAGGAAAGTCATTCTGTCTGTGGGGGCTCAGTATTTCAGTCTTTACAATGGGGAACCAAAACTGAAGGTCTCCTGAAGACAGTTCAGCAACAGCCATTTCCACCTCTTTTGCATTTCATATCACCAAGTGTCAACACCTTTGGGAAAGGACTTAAAGCAACAAAAGACATTTTGTCAAAATGAGAAACAGCTAAATATGGTGTGACATTTTCAGAAACTCTTCTGGTTGTCCTCAAAAGCATGTCATTGGGAAAATAGTTGCCCCGTCTGAGGTCAAAACTGCTGACAGAAATCAAATGCTTGTTGAGTTTTTTTCTCACGTCTTTCACTTTAGAAGCACTAGAGAATGTTTCCCAGGACAAAGACATTCTACTGGAATCACATCAATGAAATTACTGCCAAAGATGTTTATTGTAGAAGGGTTTTGATTTCAACAACATAAAGACAAGATGAAAAGCACGCATTGTGATGGTAATGAAGTATTTTAATTAAAACATACTTTTGATAAAAATATAATGACATACATGATTAAATGTTTGATCTGTAACAGTTTAGCACACATTGTCACCTTGCACACTTCATTCACAAATCATATATATATATACACATACAGTATATATATATATATATATATATATATATATATATATTAAGTTACACTTTATTTCAATAGTCCACTTTAGATATTCTACTAACTATAAGTAACTTTGTAACTACATGTCTACTAACTCTCAGTAGGGTAGGTTTAGGGTTAGTAGAATAAGTTCTGGATGAAAGTCAATTGATGATGATTTTAAATGAAATATAATCTATATAATATAATTTCAATCCTTTTTTATTATAGAAATCTTTCTATTATAGAAAAGCCAAATCTTAAACTTTCATGGGAATCCTTAAGACTTCACATCTACTGCCATAGTCTATGAAAAAAAAAAGAAAAGTCACTTGGTACATAAAGTCACTCTGCATGTGTTCATTTGTGCTCTGCTGCTTTGAGCTCTTTGAAATGCCTCAGCCAGTCAAGCCTAAAATAGGCATTTGTCCCCTCACAAACTGCACATCATGTAGTCTGACATAATAATTATTCAGATCAACCGCATTGTATTTTAAATGCTAATTTCTCTTCTTGATTCACCTGCTGCTGAGTTCAGTGCAGCACAGTATGACACTGATCTAATCTCTAAACGTTATACGGCAGGTTACTTCACATAGCAGCGGGAAACAGATTGCATCAAACATCTGATTGGATGCTAACGTGGTGACTTGGTTCGCTTTGATTTCAGTGACGACAATGTAAATATGTATCTAACAGTACCAACTGTGAGAACAAATGTAAATGCGTGGCGATGAGTTAATAATGTAGGAGTGACACTGTAAAAATGTAAAACTGTAAAATGTTAGCTTGCTACAGCCCTTGACGTCAGGTTATCTGCTTGTTTTCCTGCCAGTTCTGCAGGTAGATAAGATGTTTTCCTTAACGTTACATCAAGGGCAAAAAATAAAATCAAACAGATGAATATGGCCATTTGCAGAATGCAATTTGAAACGAAAGCAAAAACAATTTCAGTCATTTTATGCACGACTGTGCAAGCACTTGCTCTCTCAGCTCAATGGTTACAGTATATTTTCTCAAATGAATAGAGTCAGCCTTTAAAATTGGTCTTCCATTAGGTGAAAGGTCTGGAGGAGAGCAGGTACAAACACTGCAATCAGATCCTTCCCTCCATTTTTGCACGTTGACGCAGTATGTTGCTTTTCAGACGCTGTTTACCACTGCAATGTGAGCCGGGTAGTACAGATGCAATGACGTGTGATGAGGTGCCACGCTGAGCGCTTTGCTTTGACACATGAAGCTAATTTCACGACACCCTCTGGCTTACGGGACACCCTGACCCTCACGTGGGCCCCCTCCCGGTATTATGGAGCCATTATGTTATGGTTAGATTTGTCTAGCACAGTTTCTAAGCCACATATAAGCACAGCAGGAAAAGAAAGAAAGAAAAAAAAAACAGATCTGTAGGGTCTTCAGATCTAAAAACTGATGTGTGGTAATGTGTGGACACTCTCATTTTGCCTCAGAGTAAAAGATAAAGTGACATAAAGTCACAATTACGATAAATTGAAATCCTGAATGGAAGCATGTTTCTGCTAAAAAAAATTATAAAAAAATAGGTGAGTTTTAAATAAGAAATAGTCACATTATGATAAAGTCACAATTTCAAGATAGAAATGACCAAATTTGAGGTATGACACTTTGCAAAAACCCGCCTTCCTTAGTTACTGTTGCTATGTTCGACAAGCCATGCCACTCTCATACTACACATCATGTTCTCACGCAGTAAAAAATACATCTCAGAGCAAAGAGGAAACTGACAAAATGTCGACAGACAAGAGAGAGCAGGTTACTTCTGGTATGAAGCAAGTTCTCAGCTTTCAAATTTTGTAATTTTTCTTTAAGAAATTAAAACAATAAATACCGTTTTGTGGCTCTTTAATGTGTCGTGACACATGTACCACCTCAGTTCAAGCAGCACGTGAACTGATCATCTTTTCATTACTTAAAGCATTAAATAAATAAGAATGAACATCAGAACGTATCTTAATTCAACTGCCAAAAGACGTCAATACACACAATTTTTCAAGTTTAAGTCCATCGAAGTTAACCTACTTTCCTGTCTGATTTGTTTGTCGGACAAGATGGCAGATTCGGCAATGATTGGTCAGATCACCTTTGCGAAGGGTCAATTATGAGAAAAAAAAATCATCATTGGGATAAAGTCGTAGTTGCGATAAATTATATAAAGTCGCAAATGTAATTGCATTTGGAGTTCCTTATGAAAAAAGTGCGATTACATTTGTGACAAAAAAAAAAAAAAAATATTTGAGATATAATGTCATAATTCTGAGATATAAAAGTATAAAGTGGATTTTGATTTATTTATTTTTTTATTTAATTCACAATTATGTGAACAAAAGTTGCAACTGGGATAGTTGCAAATATACAGTAGTCAACATTTGAGGCAGATCAAAAATGTTAATCAAAGTTGTCCAAAGACAAGAACACATTTTGGTTTTAGGTTTTAGGACAACTTTGATGAAAGGTTTCGATCCACTTCAAATGTTGACTACTGTAGCGGCAATCACAAACCCCTGTTTTCACTTAAAAAATTATAGTTTCAAAGAAGAAATAGTTACAATTGTGAGAAATATACATATAAAGTCACTATTTCAAGATATAAATTCTCAATTATGAGGTCTATAAAAAAACAGAAAGAATAGCAACTGTGAGAAATAAAGTCATGATTCTAGTTGTAATTGTAGTCACCAAAAAAATATTCAAAATCTAAAAGAATTATCCAAAAATGTGTCACTGGCTCACAGAAAAGACATAGTTTTAAAACAATAGAGTTCATTGGCTGCATAAAGTGTGTATCTTCTTCTGAAATAATATTACACTCTGAATATCAGATATTTGAACTCAAAGATTACAGCTCAGATAAAAAGCTTAAAGATGACATCACTACCAGTGGGCGGAGCCTGACATTTAAAGCTGCAGGTTCCTGACACAACTCCACCAAACACTGCTAGACATGAATTGGTTTAACTTCACACACAGAAGCAGTTAATTTCCTGTCTCATATGTCCCTCAACACATAAAGCACATAATATCCAGGATGCAGTGGAGGTGTTTCAATGCCGTCATATCTGTAATTTATCATGGCCACATTCCTTTCTCTCTCCTTTTTCCCTCACTCCCACACATCGAAACACTCCCACACATCCCATGTTCCTCAGCAAATGTCTCCCACAGACATTTATTCATGCCAAACCGTCAATCATTTTCATAATAAACAAGACATCACAATATGGACCGTGGAGGTTAATATAATAACGGTCTGTCCGTCAAACGCACTGATTGAGTGTTTGTTTAACCAGCAGGGGTCAGTGTGGTCTCATACACACATGCACACGCTCACACACACACACACACACACACACACGTACAGTACTGTGAGGCAGTTGAAGCCAAACGTGGCCCTCTTAACAGATGCCCTATGTGAAATAATTCATACCGAAGCCTCATCCAGCACAATGGCCTCCACGTCTCTACTGAATCTCTGAGTTCAGTGTTGAAGGCGCTCGGAGCTCGGTCTCTCCCTCCTCTGCGCACCAGAGCATCGTGTTTAATTCATTCGTGTAACTTTGGTGACTCTTTCGGTTTTACACAAAGAGAGAAACAAAGATGGAACAATATCACAGCACGAGTGCAATTTAAAAGTCTGTTACGCTTGTTTGCACCGCACAACCACTGTTTTTCGTGAGGGTGGGATGCTTTTTGGGTGAAAAAATTGAACATGTTTCAAAAACTGAGCTTGAGAGTAAAAATAAATGTGGTGGAATATGTAATGGTAAAGCTGGATGTAAGTCAAATGACTGTTGAAAAACTTGCTTAAACCGTTCTAAGCTGTTTGATGGTCTTTCACTGGTCTTCCAGCCTGGTCAAGCTCGTTTTCAACTGCCTGACCAGGATGGGAGACCAACAAAGACCAGTAAACCAGTATATAATGGTTTACAATGTTTTGTTTTCTGCAGGTTAGTATATATTTTTAAGTATTTTGCATTGTGGTTTCACTGCCGTTATTACAGTCAGTATGAACTTGGTCTGATACTTTTCCTTAATGTCTGTTTATCGTGGTCTTAACTGGTTTAGGCTGGTCTTTCAGCCTGGCCAAGCTGGTTTTCAACTGGTCTCCCATCTGGAAGTGCTCAAAGCCCTCTAAACGAGCCAACAGACCAGTCTGAGCAGGTAAGAGACCAACAAAGACCAGTAAACCAGCATCAACTAGTTTAAGATGTGTTGTTTGTAGAATTTTAAGTATTTTGCATTGTGGTTTCACTGTTGGTTATTACAGTCAGAATAAAATTGATCTGATTCACTTCCTTAAAGGGGTCACCGGAATGCCTATTTTCCACAAGTTGATATGATTCTTTAGGGTCTTAATGAAAAGTCTGTAACACAGTTTGGTTAAAATTTCTCAATGGTAGTGTAAAAAACACCTTTTTACCCCGTCAAAAACAGCTCTTTTCAGAGCAAGCCGTTTTGTAGCATTTTCATTTAAATGGAAATGAGCTCTGCTGACTCTGCCCCTCTCTTCCGAGCCTCTGAGGGACTGTTTACTTTAGCCACATTCATCGTGAAACTTGCTAATTAGCACATTATAACGAAAGGCGATTTGCAAAGATTCATTAAAAAACCTTATACTCACTTCTTCTGTTGGTGAAGCTGGATCACGAATGATTCGCGTGAAGATAGACACATTTAGGTAGATCAGGGGTGCATTCCCTTCACAAACAAACATAATCCAATGCGTCTTCAGTGGCTCAGATGTCGGGAGTAAATGACGACTGCTATGTTCATTATTACATCCAACAACAAAACACCTCATTCGCTTGGGAGACATTCTTGTCTACATCTGCTCCGGCGGTGAAACAATTGCGGACTGATGACAAATCACTCAGGGCGGGTCTAAGGTAAGACACCAGTCCAGTCTGTGCTGAAACGCTATTGTCAATCAAACTATCGTGGGAGATCAGCTCGGTTTGAGAAAGGGGTAAAGATTTTAGTAGATAAAAATAAAATAAAAAAAACACTGGGTGGATTTTTATCATTAAGAGGTGGTTGTGTACACATACTGCCAACACACATTTCAGTTCAAACAACTTGTAAAAGTGCATGTGGAATCTGATGACCCCTTTTATACCTGTTCCTGGTCAGCATAACTGGTTTAAGCTGGTCTTCAACTGGTCTCTAATCTGGAAGTGCCCAAAACCCCTTTAAACCAGCCAACAGATCAGCCTGATCAGGATGGGAGACCAGTAAACCAGCATAGACTGGTTTTAGATGTTTTTTTTTTCTTCTTCTTTCTACAGCTTGGAATCATTGTAACCATTTTACATACTGATTTCACTTCCTTTATGCCTGTTCCTGGTTGTCTGAACTGGTTTAAGTTGGTCTTCAACTGGTCTCAGTCCTGAAAATTGCCCAAAACCCTACTTAAACCAGCCAACTGACCAGCCTGACCAGAATGGGTCTGGTCTATTTTCTAAACACATCTTATTGATCTTTCATCCATGCATTAATTAAAGTCAAGAATTCTAATTTACACTCAGATTTACATTCATCACAATATGGAAGGAAAAATCAGTTGCTACATCATCATGATTTTGTAGCTCATCAATCATTTAGATTGATTGTCATTTATGCAGTTTGATACAAATCAATAAAATCACTTCTGGAGGTATTTAGACTCCTGAAATGGGTTCAAAGATGTCAAAATTCTCACCTGACTGGAGAGAAAACAGTCTTTAGTGATGTGTTGTCACCCTGCCATGAAATCCAGCGATCTCTCTCTCTCTCTCTCTCTCTCTCTCGCTCCCTCCCTTCCTCCCTCCCTCTTGGCCAGTATTGGTGGTTAGTGAAGCCTGTACTTCTGCAGACTGTGTGCCAGAATGACAGAGGAAAGTGCCAGCAATCTGGTCTTTCTCAGCCACAACACTGAGAGAGCCACATACTGAGCAACACCACCATCAAACACCTCCGCAGTTTCATCTTAACCACCGGATTGTCACATCTGTTTAAATCAGAATTATTCTGAATCCATCATTTGCGATTGCCCTTGACAGAAAACATTATAATTTTGTAAATGTAATTTCCAAGATGGCAATCAACTAATGTACCCACCATGGAGAAGAATGAAAAATTATTTGCTGTAATTTATTTTATATTGTTAAAAAACCCCACACATTTTTAGCCAAGCAATGTTTTTTAGTTACTGGCTATTTTTAAAGCAAAAAAAAAATGTATAAGATAATCAATAATTGGTATAAGAAGAAAAGTTTGTTTTGTTTATAATTGACCATGGCGCATTAACAGAAATGCTAGGATTTTGGAAGTGGGAAATGTTGCACAAAGTTTGGCTGGTTAGAATGTCCAGTTGACCTCTGCTTGTAGAAACCTTAACTACACCTTATGGGAGCAAAAAGCATCTTTATCCATTGAGAGCCGTTCAAAAGTAGCCATGTATTATGATTGAAAAATTTGCCTCAACTTCAATGGTATTGTTTTAACTGAACCAAACAAGCTGAATCCCAATTTACATACTTTAACTGTGCCCTAATGTATTTGGAGTATGTAGGACATACCAAGGAATAAAACAATTTTTTTTAAATATTTGCTTTAACATGTAGCTAAATGTATCATTGCTCAACTGTGGCAGCTTAAAGTCTTACTTTTCTTTACATATTGTAAGTAATTAAATTTTGACAGAAATCCATCACAAATGCTTCCTCATCATTCAAAGTGTAAAGTGTTCCCTGCTGAAAAAAGCCATAGAACCCTGCCCAAAACACAATAGAAAATGTAATGGTTTTAATGGGAATTGTATTGGTTTTAATGGAAACTATAATGGTGTCTACTGGTATGTGATGGATTCTATTGGTGGGATGTTAAATCCTATTGGAAAAATGCCCAAAACACACTACAACAAGGAATTTTGTAATGGTTTTACTGGAAAAAGCTAACGGTTTATAATGGTATTTTAATGGAACCCATTAGAATTTCTGTGATGGTTTCTATTGGGCTTCTATTGTTTTTTTTTTTATTTGTTTTTTTTTAGCAGGGTTATTAGCATTATCTAATATTACTAATACTTTACACCATGGATGAAGAAGCATGAAGATGCTAACATTGCTAACAATACTTTGTTTGAGCTATTTTACTAATGAGGATGCTAATGTGGCTAAAACACTTTGTACTGACGTTTTGTCAGTATTGCTAACAATTCATAATACGAATGAGGAGGTGTGAGGATGTTAATATTGCTAAAAACACTTTGTACTGCGGATGATGTGTTTTGCTAATATTGCTAACAACATTTCATACTATGAATGAGGAGGTGTGAGGATGCTAATATTGCTAAAACATTTTGTAGGCCTACTAAGGATGAGAGGTTTTGCTAATATGAGAAAGTGTGAGGTTGCAAATATTGCTAACTGTAGCACAACACCTTTTACTAATTTTGAGGAGTTTGGGCTAATGTTGCACGTTGAAAATTTACTGAAAATAGTATGCTAGCTGCAAGCACCTACAATGTAATATGATTTCACTGAAATGTCGCTGTGACCGCACCTTTTATGCAGGCCTGACTTAAACAGATTAACACTTATGTTATATATATATTCAACTCTTCTATACCAGTTGAATCAGAATGAACAGATGTAACTTTGTTTACTTTGCTAACTAAGTTTGCCATTGAATTGTTTTTGGAATAGAGACTAATGACCAGGTGCATAGTCATTGAAATCCAATACCATTCTCTCCAGCATCCAGTGTCTCCCGTGATGCCATATGAAATAAACAACAAAAATAAACTGTTGTATGCAACCCTGACCCATCCTTGTAAAATATGGATTTGCTGGCTTTCTCCTTGATGGATGTTCTCTCAGTATTGTGTAGATGGGGTTAGTCTGATCTGTAAGGAGTTAGATGCCTAGCAGACATGAGGTTGTGACCATGTCAATCTCCTGTCCACTTGGATTGGTTAGCCAGATGCTTGTTCTGGTCTTGTCTAGACGGTCAGTAAAGGAGAAGGGTGAAGAGGAAGTGCACATCAAACCAGAGGAAATCAATGCTGCTCCTCGCCAGAAGTCTTGAGAATAGGCATGATTAGTTTAATTGGCTAACGATCCAAAAGCCCAGGCTAGAGTCTAATCCTCAGCGAGTGGCCTGATCCCCGGCTGGATCTGGCCTCCAGATCCGGAAGCAGAGCAAACGAAAGAGACTTCCAAATCAAAGTTTCTCAGACAGGCTAATGCTGTTAGCATTAATATCATCTGCTGAGAGACTTTACTTCTGTGGCATTTGTAAACATATGTAGAGTCCAGTTAACGCTCATTTATAAACTCAAATTAAACTTTCTTTTTAGCATTAAGGCTAAAATTATGTGTTTTTTGGTTCGTAATCTATATTTAAGATAACATTTGTAAAATCTTACATGACGAATAGAAAATATAAGGGATAATGCATAGCCATCCCTTAAGGGGTTTATTAACGACCATCTGGCTGTTCATTAACCTGCTCATTACACAGCTACTTGCCAAAGAAATAAATACATGGACATGAAATATTGATTTTGAGTTGAAGTTGTTTTATTACCTTTGTAGGTTAGCTTAAAGCTACCGCTAAGAAAAATAGTCCAGCAAACCTTCAACCTAACAACAAGACAAACATTGCAGGAGTACATTATTATTAGCGTTCTACACTCCAGGTTCCGTTATCTATGGACTAGTTAACTAAATGTGCAGTCACTTTAGTGAAATTTCGGGACAATTTTGCAGACACAAAAGGTCTTGTCAATAGTAATGTATGAAGTGGAGCTGACACAGAAGTTGCTTTCAACACTAGCACTTTTGTGTTGGTAAATGTAAATCTGTGTGACCGACTTGAACTTGTTGCAAAATCTGCATAGGGAAATCTTCCACGCTAATACGAAATTAACAATTGTGTGGATTCCTATTGAGATGATTTCTCCAAGTTTTTGTTCAAATGCTCTGTGCAAAATGATGACATTGATGCTGTATAGTATGATTACTTCCGATCAAAACGTCTGTAGATAAAGGGAGATCTAAACAACTGACGCATCCTAACCCATTGTGGGGGTAACAAGTAACACGAGTTACGTAATCAGATTACTTTTTTCAAGTAACTAGTAAAGTAACACATTATTTTTTAATTTACAAGAAAATATCTATTACTTTTTCAAATAAGTAACACCAGTTACTTTGTATTCCCATTATTGACAGACAAATCCTCAAAATGAATAAAAACAGTGCATAAACTAAAAAAATTATGCAAATCTGCAATAATTAAATGTCAAATAATATTTAAAAAAATCCCATTTTATTAACCAGTTTCTTTGCTGCTGACCTTTGGTGATCCAATTCAACCATACTAATGAACACAAATTGCTTTAGATAACACATTTGTTTGTTTGTTTCTTTTTAATTGCTGAAGAGTGTTGAACTTTCAATCCAGAATGCACTGAAAGGTTTAAGCAAACCGCCTGTACAAACCTATTTAGATTTCCTTCAGCCTGAGGCTTATTCATTTCACTTTTGGTGTGAAAGGGATTTTACATTTACCAAAAATATGACTTTTTAAAAAACAAACAAGCAAGCCCTGCCCAGATGAAAAAAAGTAATTAGGTAACGCAATTAGTTACATTTTTAGGGAGTAACGCAATATTGTAATGCATTACATTTAAACTTTCCCCAACACTGCCCTAAAAATGCACCAAATTTTACCTGCGCTGAAGTTCTTTCCCCAATACATTTGCCCTGACCTCAAAAATAAGTTAAGACTATTAGGACGGTCTGCTATATAAATATACTTTACATTGAGTTCCTTCCTGGGGCTTGGAAAAAAAAAAAAAACATCAAGGCAAGTGATGTTTGAAAATACAGAAAATATACCAAGGAACTTATGCTGAGACTCCAGACTGGCAGATAAGGCTGTTTGGCCAAGCGTGCCTTAGCTGGGGAAGGATTTTGGGCGTCTTGTCAGGAAGTCTTAGGGAAGCATTTCCTCTTTTTATATTTCATCTGAATGCAGCGTAGACTGTATGCGGCGGGTAGGGAACATATAAAGAGGCTTGCTCGGAGCTACAGCCTTTATGTGACCAAAGCTTTCAAAGGAAGAAGGTTGCTTACCGCACCAGGGTTTAATGGTACCCTGCTCGTCCTCTCTCCCGCACTCCCTCTCACTCTACTTTCCTTTCTTCTTTCTTTCTACTTAATCATGCCTTTACTTTCTATCTCTTAGCAAACCAAACCATACAATCACACAGTATGGGCCCTCACACACACACACACACACATGCGGGCTGTGTGCACTAATGTTTTGCTTTGATGTACCTATCTTCCTGTTTGACTGAGAGAGCAGGAGTTGGGGGAATGTAGATGCTGGTGGCTGGGAGGTTTCTGCGCATTATCAAGTCTTCTCAGGAAGCATCCTGGACGGGGAAAGCTGGAGATAGAGTGGGAGACTTCAACCAGCTGCTGTCGCATCGCGCCGGATGAGTTCCCCCTACAGCCTGATTTAATATTCAGAGTTCCTACTGTTTTTGACCAGTGCGTTTCAGTGAGATTTCCTGTTGCTTGTGATTACCGGTTAAGGATTTTTAAGAATTTCTAGCTGAGCATATTTAGGAAAAAAAAAACGTAAAAAAAAAAAAAACGTAAAAATAGAAATTTCAGCAGTGATGTTTTGAAATTTCGATCAATTTTCCAGTTGATTATAATTATCGAATTAGAATTTTTAACAATTACTAACTGTGCAAAAATAAATAAATAAATAAAAATGATTTAATGGAAAATTTGAATTACAAATTCAAATTTAAATTCAAATTATTTTTAAATAATATTTTGTTAATTATCGGATAAGAGTGTTAACAATTTCTAGCACCAAAAAAAAAAAAAATAAAAAAAAAAATAATAAATAATAATAATAATAATAAATACAACTAAAATAAATAATAAATCTTGCACAAAAAATCACGCAAATTATAGAACTTTTAATTACTTTTTTAAAGGTATTGTTAATTTTAATGACTTTTCCAGTGAATCATAATGATCAAAGGATTTTTAACAATTTCTATCTGAGCACATTTACAAAATTTTCATATATGAAAATGACAGAAATTTCAATTACTTTTTAAGATAAGATGTTATTGATTTCCATGATTTTTTACCAAGGATTTATTATTATTATTTTTTTTATAACCAATTTCTATCTAAGCACTGAACATTTTAGAAATTTTAATTACTTTTTTTAAAACAAGATTTTATTAACTCATTATTTCATTCGATCATAATTATTGGACACACTTTTTCTAGCAAATACAATATCTAACTAGACTATTAACATAACTAGAAAAATAAATAAATAAATAAATAAATATATATATATATATATATATATATATATATATATATGTAAATTCCAATGTCTACAATGCACACACACACACACACACACACATAGACAGACAGATAGATAGATAGATAGATAGATAGATAGATAGATAGATAGATAGATAGATAGATAGATAGATAGATAGATTTTATTTATTTTGATGACTTTTCCAGACCTTCTCACATTTACAGGTTTTCCCTGAATATTGTTGAATTTATATAATTTCCTTCAAATGTGTGGTATTTCAGTAAAAACCTGTGTCTGTTTCACTAACGACCCATCATCCAGTGTAACCAAGCATTAAACTAGCGCTTCTTCACATTTTATTTATTTCATTATTATTTTTACAGCATAATCATGCAAGTTAATTAGGCTTATTCTATATTTAGGCTTATTCACAAAACTCGCAACATTTCTGGCCGTGTTTAAATTGTTAACTTATTTGCATAATTACGTGAATCCAGTGCTAAAACAAAGCGCAGCGCATGCAAATAAACGACGTTATCAGAGGGCACAATGTTTTTTTTTTCTCTTACTATCGCTCTCTCTCTCTCTTTTTTTTTATATCTGTCTTGGCAAAAACAGCCAAATCTCAACTGATTGACTTCATGCCGACTTTTTATTCTTATTTTTCCCCAGCCAAAGAAACACATGTAGGCAATGCCCTGCAAAAGATGCCATTCATCCAAGTAGAAAAGGAAAACAAATACTCATGCCAGCTGCTGTTATCACTGAAACAGCATTAGAATTGGCTCAAGTAAGTATGTGCAGACGTCATACTTCACAGCGTCCTTGTCTTTCGCCAGGGGTCGTGATCTCATTCCTATGGTTTCATAAGCAAATCCTTTCCCACAAACGGTAGCGGCGTGCTTGATTTATTTGTCGAGTTTTGTAGGACGCAGGAAAAGCTCAGGTGAAGGATGAGAGCAGGGATCTTTAACCAACGCGGCGGACAGCACAATAACTCAGCATGATTGATTTATGCGTGTGCTGTTTAGAGTTCTGTTTAAAATCTGCACTATTACACTTACCTTTGGCTCTCCCAAAGGAGTAAACCACGCATTTTCATGTTTACAGAGCGGAGGATAGAAGTTAGATCATCTTGGGCTGTATCACACTGGCTTTAATGGGATCTGTTGGCTAGCTATTCTGGAACAAGTGGGCAGGAAAAGTGGAACTATTATGATTTTATAAACGAGGTTCTCCGGGCTGCTTTTAATAGTGGCGTATTCAATACTCGCCCCCTTTAAGAATAGATCAAGGTCATTGCACTGAAAAAAAAAATAAATAAATAAAATTCTTAATCAGTATTTTAGTCTTGTTTTACAGTAGAGTTCATTTTATTATTCTAAACTCATTTACTAAACATTTCTTGTTGTTTTAAGCATACACTTCAACATAAACATTCTTTTTTTTTTTTATCAGACCAATACACTTAATACAAGCTAGATTCTCTCAAAACAAGATTTAATATCTTATTATCTTATATAACATAATGTTGCCTCTCAAGTTAATTAATTAATTAATTAATGTATTTATTTATTTATATTTTTGCAGGAAACAAAGACAGAAATGTGGCAGAAATAGCTTCTGTATGTGGATGAGAAAGGACTGAGGACCTCCAAGAACATTCTGTGTATGAGGACCTCTCTTTCCCAGAATGCTTTGCTGTCATCATATCCCTCTGTTAAGGCTGTCGAGCGACAGTGAGAATGATAAGGGTCGCATTTAATGACTCTGTCCATCATCAAGTGGCACTTTGTTGGATTTTTATGAGCTTATTTTTGAAATTGATGGCCTGGATATGAATTCTCCGTGTTTTTATATGAGCACACATGAATCTCTGGGGCTTTTTAAAAAAATGTTTTTATCAGTATTGAGTTTATGAAAAATCTATGGACTGAAATGAATAGCTATGTTCAGAATAGCGTACTAACATACTAATCTTATTGTTTTTGCAGTATTCAGTAAAGGTCACAATGCTTAGTATACAAGTATTGTACAAGTAAGAATACTGCATCCACAATGCAAAGCGCTCATATTGGCTATATATATATATATATATATATATATTTATTACCCATTATTGTGGTTTCAAAGAACAAGAGATACCCAGAATTTATACTGTAGGGATGGTCCTTTATTGAAACTCAAATGTAAATATTCTAATATTTTGAGATACTGGATTTTTGACTTTCATCAGCTGTAAGCTCTAATCAAAATAAACATGAAAAAAACACTTTTGAAATGTTTTACTTTACATGTAATGCATCTAAAATATATGAAAGTTTCACTTTTTTAAATAAGAAAAATTCTTGTCATGAACTTTTTCATGATATTCTAGATTATTTTTAGATGCACCTGTATATATATATAAGCTAAATATTACAAAAAAAATGTAAATGATTATTTGATTTGACTATATGTTATAATTTGTGAAGTAGAAAATAGTATATACAGTGATTTAGTATTAGTAGGAAAGTATTCAGATCCCCTTAAATTTTTTACTCTTTGTTATATTGCAGCCATTTGCTAAAATCATTTAAGTTCATTTTTTTCCTCATTAATGTACACACAGCACCCTATATTGACAGAAAACACAGAATTGTTGACATTTTTGCAGATTTATTAAAAAGAAAACTGAAATATCACATGGTCCTAAGTATTCAGACCCTTTGCTCAGTATTTAGTAGAAGCACCCTTTTGATCTAATACAGCCATGAGTCTTTTGGGAAAGATGCAACAAGTTTTTCACACCTGGATTTGGGGATCCTCTGCCATTCCTCCTTGCAGATCCTCTCCAGTTCTGTCAGGTTGGATGGTAAACGTTGGTGGACAGCCATTTTAGGTCTCTCCAGAGATGCTCAATTGGGTTTAAGTCAGGGCTCTGGCTGGGCCATTCAAGAACAGTCACGGAGTTGTTATGAAGCCACTCCTTCGTTATTTTAGCTGTGTGCTTAGGGTCATTGTCTTGTTGGAAGGTAAACCTTCGGCCCAGTCTGAGGTCCTGAGCACTCTGGAGAAGGTTTTCGTCCAGGATATCCCTGTACTTGGCCGCGTTCATCTTTCCCTCGATTGCAACCAGTCGTCCTGTCCCTGCAGCTGAAAAACACCCCCACAGCATGATGCTGCCACCACCATGCTTCACTGTTGGGACTGTATTGGACAGGTGATGAGCAGTGCCTGGTTTTCTCCACACATACCGCTTAGAATTAAGGCCAAAAAGTTCTATCTTGGTCTCATCAGACCAGAGAATCTTATTTCTCTCCATCTTGGAGTCCTTCAGGTGTTTTTTAGCAAACTCCATGCGGGCTTTCATGTGTCTTGCACTGAGGAGAGGCTTCCGTCGGGCCACTCTGCCATAAAGCCCCGACTGGTGGAGGGCTGCAGTGATGGTTGACTTTCTACAACTTTCTCCCATCTCCCGACTGCATCTCTGGAGCTCAGCCACAGTGATCTTTGGGTTCTTCTTTACCTCTCTCACCAAGGCTCTTCTCCCCCGATAGCTCAGTTTGGCCGGACGGCCAGCTCTAGGAAGGGTTCTGGTCGTCCCAAACGTCTTCCATTTAAGGATTATGGAGGCCACTGTGCTCTTAGGAACCTTAAGTGCAGCAGAAATTTTTTTGTAACCTTGGCCAGATCTGTGCCTTGCCACAATTCTGTCTCTGAGCTCTTCAGGCAGTTCCTTTGACCTCATGATTCTCATTTGCTCTGACATGCACTGTGAGCTGTAAGGTCTTATATAGACAGGTGTTCTTTCCTAATCAAGTCCAATCAGTATAATCAAACACAGCTGGACTCAAATGAAGGTGTAGAACCATCTCAAGGATGATCAGAAGAAATGGACAGCACCTGAGTTCAATATATGAGTGTCACAGCAAAGGGTCTGAATACTTAGGACCATGTGATATTTCAGTTTTTCTTTTTTAATAAATCTGCAAAAATGTCAACAATTCTGTGTCAATTTCTGTCAATATGGGGTGCTGTGTGTACATTAATGATTTGAACTTAAATGATTTTAGCAAATGGCTGCAATATAACAAAGAGTGAAAAATTTAAAGGGGTCTGAATACTTTCCGTACCCACTGTATATATATATATATATACATATATATATATATATATATATATATATATATATATATATATATATATATATATATTAT
Source organism: Onychostoma macrolepis (assembly GCF_012432095.1). Classification (NCBI taxonomy): domain Eukaryota; kingdom Metazoa; phylum Chordata; class Actinopteri; order Cypriniformes; family Cyprinidae; genus Onychostoma; species Onychostoma macrolepis. The sequence continues at coordinate 7,947,886 of NC_081179.1, forward strand.
AGGAAATAAAATATTATTATAGTTATAGTATAATTATTATAGTATTTGTAAGTAAATTATTTGTGGAGTAGAATACAGTAAAAATCTTTGGCTAAAATGTAAAGCAAGTTATAATATTAGGCTATAGTAAATTATATATAATTAAAATTGGTATCAGTATAGTAATTTGTGGGGGGGGAATTATTTTGTTTTTTTATGTTTAAATATATTATTTTATACATAATGATTTATAAATTAAGTAAAAATATTATAAAATATAAAAATGCATAACTATTTATTATTTCTGTTTATTTATAAGATGCTGACACTCATGCTGAGATCACATGACAACACTGTTTGAAATTATTATTATTTTTTTTTCATGTACTACTTTTAAAAAGCCACTATATAGTGTATACTGCTTAATAAGCTATACACCATCCCAATCAGAGCCCATGTCTTTTGTCTGTTTTTCCTTGGCATGCTAGAAATATTTGAGGTTGAGGTCAGGTGTGCAGCTAAATATTGCATCATGACATTTATTGTTGCGTGCATTATCATGTTTCGGTGTTATTTCAAGTTTCGCCATGTTGACACAAAATCCTGCTCGCTCGGCGAGTGGCAAACGCTGAAAATTATGTAAATCGAGCACATGCACGATTAGTCAGAGGAAGATTAATTTAAACTAAATCTGGCAACCTTGAGACAAAGAAGGGTGCTCTACATGGCTGTTCGCTTTTGTGCGTGTGAGATTTTTCCCCCACGTGAATCCTTTGCGTAATTCATCAAGGCAAAAGGAGAACTTGCGTTTGTGTGTGCGTGTGTTGTAAGGGGAGTGATGTTCCTTATTGCCCTCTGAGAGCTAATCACCACAGTGTGCGAGAGATAAATCCGAGCTTTAGATAAAAGCAAGACTCATTGTGCATAACAAACCGTGAGCGGACCTCCTCCTGCCTGCTCTTCACTTACTCACTGCTGACAGCACACACCCACCTGCAGACCTCTGCATCTGCAAACCCTTCTGATCTCAGACCAGTTCTGCTGCATGTCCTGCACTGGTTGTAGGTCAGGCTGGAAGTGGGGAAGCTGGTTCTAGATCAGTGCAAAAGGACAGTTTACTCAGTCGGCCTCAGCAATGGCTCCTTTTCTGCAAAACAATGATTTGTCAAGTCAATAATTTATTTGTGTAGTGCTTTTTTCAAATACACATAGTTTCAAAGCAGCTTTACTGAAAATCATGATGTTAATGTTTATAATAGCTTAATATCTTCATACCTTAGAGTTGCATTTAGCAGATTAGAGTTGTATGATAATACCGTTTCGATTTTGCAATGATACAACCAAGTGATTGAGATTTGCTATACATGAAGTTTGTATTAAGCTGACATACTGATATCCATCTTTATATAAAGAGCTGAACAATAATGTAGTACCATTAGTACCAGTTGAGATTTGCTATATATCGCTTATATAACTGTGATTGTATATATTGCAGGCAACCAGTTAGTGAGAATTAATGTCTCATTATTATATAAAAAAAAAAAGTTAAACATTCTTGGGTAACACTTTATTTTAAGGTGTCCTTGTTACACATATTACATGTACTTACTATTAGAAAACAATTACATGCAAGTAACCCTAAGCCTAACCCTAACCATATAGAAAGTACATGTAATTAATTGATATTTCTCAGTACTTAAATGTATAATTACATTGTTCACGTATCTTTTATATAATAATAATAATAATAATAATGGTGAGAGATATATTTTTTATATTTAAATATTTAAAATCACACAAATTTGTTTGTAAAGGCAGAAATTTGAAAGTTACAATTTTAAAAGCACTTAATTATTCTGTTAAACTTGGTATTAATTGAGCAGTAAAGTTTTATAAATAATTTTAACAGTTTGTTTAAGCTTTGAGGCTTTATGTTGTCATTGCAACCAAATTGTAAAATTTAACCTTACACAGAAAAGTGTCACACAGATCAGTCTGTCAAAGTTGATTGAGATAAAAATTTAAATAATTGTTAATTAAAAAAAAGAAAAAGAAAAAAAGAATGTCACAGGTTTGTCACAACATGAGTGGGTGAGTAAATGATGGCAGAATCTTTACATTTGCGTGAACTATGCCTTACAATACTTACAAATAAACCTCACAAAGGTTTTATTCATTTATGCTCACATGAAAAAATGCACCTCACATTCTTTTATTATGAGCTGTACATTGTTTAAATCATATTTACTGTCAATTTAAATTAAGCAGAGACAAGTGCTAATTCATTTTCAATTATATTTTATAATGACATAAATGTTCCTTTTTTGAACCCGGAATATTCTTCCAAGTAAATGCACCTTTAAGACAAATAAAATAAAGCAAACTAGGTGCATGATGAGTCCATCATCCAGGCGTTGGGTTTCCTTGATGCTGTGAATGGGAGGAAGCCCTGAGCCGAGTGCAGGAGAGAGGAAGAGTGAGGGACTGGCACTGGGCGGCAGCTGCATAGAGTGGGCACGGCAGCCTGATCGCCGGTGGGTATTTTTCAGCAGGGGCAGGCGGCCAGGAAGTTAGAAGTGGATCGAGTGTGAGACGGAGAGAGAGACAGAAACTGATGAGTGGATGAAGGAGTGGGGTTTTTTTTGCAATCAGCATCTATTTCCTCTCTCATTAGTTTCAGAGGCTGTTGACTTCTGGATGCGCCTTTCATGGGTCAGTGGATCGGGGTTTGTCTGAGAGCAGAGACTGAGATGGAGAAGGTGGAGTCGCGAACAGTCGAACAGCACTATTCTGCCCTCCAGAATGAGGCATGCAGGATCTGTGACATTATTTATGTGCAGGGTCAGGCGTGCACGCGCATGGCTCTGAATATTCTCTTGCATGAATGCTAAAACAGCTTGCTGCTCACATTTACATGAATTTAAAAGGGTCATATTTAATGTTTCCAGTGATTTATGTTCTTGCTGAACAAAACCTATTTCTATGGGGCAGAACTTTCAGGCATATCACGGTTATTATATATAGGCTATATATATACATATACATGCATACATATATACATACATACAGTATATATATTACAACTAAAACTGAAACCATTACTTAAAATAAATAATAAGATATTAAAATAAATAAATATACATTTTATTTTAACTATTTGCCAAGACAAAGTTTTTCATTTTAATTTAGTTTAACTTTAAAAAAGCTATAATAGTAGGCCGATCTCTACGATACTAAAATAACACTAATATAAAACATTAAAGAATTTAGTGTAACTTAAAAATAATATTGTATTATATTAAATTATTTTAAATGTAATAATTTTGTATAATAATAATAATAATAATAATAGATAGATAGATAGATAGATAAATACAATTTAATATATATATATATATATATATATATATATGAATAATGGTAAATAACATAGTAAAAGTAAAATAATACTAGTAAAATAATAATGTTAAATACAACAGTATTGTAAATGTTCAGTTCTTCTGGAAAAAAAAAAACAACAACAACAAAAAAACATTTTGTAGAAATCACAGAGACAGAAAAATAATAATGAATAGCCTCTATGGGCTCTGTGCTGCTATGAATTTGAAATCTTTGTACTGTTCGCTGCGTATTTCATAAGATTTTCTCAAGATGTCAGTTCCATACTGGAGAAAAAAGAATCAGTGAATACTGTGATAGACCTAGTTGAAATGCTGATGATTCATTTAGCTCCTCCTTCTGACTGGATTTTTTTTTTCCATCTGCGTGGGAGAATCATCAGAAGTGCGCTACGTTGGTCATATCATAAGGAATCAAATTTTCCTTGATCTTTTTGAGATAAAAATACTTCATTGTACTATGAAAACATACAGTAACTTTCTCAAAACTTCCTCCCTAGTGATACACAGACCATCTATTGAAACTAAGCTAAAATTATGTATAATTTTAAAATTCAAAGGTTTCTGACATTAGAAAGTCAAAACATTAACACATGACCTCTCAGATTTACTCTTTCTGCTCAAGTGTCTGCACCATAGAAATAGCTTTTGCTCAGCCAGAACATAAATCACAGGGAACATTGGGTATGACCTCTATAAATTAATGTAAATATGAATGATAAGCTGTTTTAACATTCATGTAAGATAATATAAGTGGGACAGCTTATTATTATTTCTAAATAATACACTTATAATGTTTTTATTTACTAACAAATAGTTCAACCAAAAAAGATTTTCTTACCCTCAGGCCTTCCAAGATGTAGATACGTTTTTTTCTTCATCAGATTTGGAGAAAAATAAACATTTCATCACTTGCTCACCAGTGGATCCTCTGCAGTGAATGGGTGCCGTCAGAATGAGAGTCCAAACAGCTGATAAAAACATCACAATAATCCACAAGTAAACCATACACCTCCAGTCCGTCAATTAACGTCTTGTGAAGTGAAAAGCTGTGTGTTTGTAAGAAACAAATCAGGGCATTTTGAACTTTAACCATTGCTGCTGTCCAAAATATGAATCCATAATCATAACGCTTCCTCTAGTGAAAAGGTTCATCACCTGTTTTCCTCTCACATCAAAGTCTGCTTACATATTTGTTTAAAACTGTTTTGTAAATGGTGTTTGAGCTGTGCATATTTCTCTTCTGATTCAGATGAAATTTGTTTACCCACTTCCATTTTTTTTCACTGAAGAAAGAAATATTATGGATGGAGGACTCATATTTTCGCTGGAAGCAATGTTTTCAAGTTAAAAACGTCTTGATGGATTATTGTGATTTTAAAAAAAATAAATAAAAAATTAGCAGCTTTTTGGACTCTCATTCTGACGGCACCCATTCACTGCAAAGGATCCACTAGTGAGCGGTGTTGTGGTGTTGCCTAATGCTAAATTTCTCCAAATCTGTTCCGATGGAGAAACAAACTCATCTACATCTCGGATGGCCTGAGGGTGAGTACATTTTCAGCTCGTTGTCATTTTTAGGTGAGCTATTCCTTTAACTTGTTTATATTAGACTTATATTAGACAAAACATTGACTTGTTTTGATCGGCGCGATACGGCTTACACCTCCCTCTGTCATTAGCGGTGCGTCGTCTAATTACCCCTCTCACACCAAATCACCACAATCCAGCACAATAAATGGCGTAGTCCAAATACAGAGGCGTTTATTTCATATATTCAGGCTTTTGGGTGACTGTTTGCGCGTCTGAGCAATCTCCATTGGTTAATTTCCTCCTTTGTACTCATCTGAAAGTTCTTCCCGCCTCGTTGTAAAATTACAGGTCTATTCATCAATTACAGGCCAGCCTGCTGATTGTCACAGAATGCCAGCATATTGCGTTTACGAGCTCATTAGACCGACAATATTGTACTTAGCTGTGCCTCGTTACGGGGAGAATTCGGTAAACACATTGTTTGTGCATGTAATCAGTGTCAGTGGGGAGAGTGAGACAATCAGCCACATTTTCTGGATAAATGAGCAAGGCAGGAAACGTGGTCAGTGAAAGAACAATCCAGCAGCGGCAGAAGGACCGCTGCTTGAGAGAGGAGCGGTGAGGAGGAAGCGAAAATATGAGGGTCGGAGATCACTCCTGCGTCCCAGAATTATTGCCATGGTTACATTTACCCTAATAATGACTGACTGACAACTGCACATCGCTGGGAGATGAGCAGGAGCTGCTTTAATGAAACGAATAACTAGCATTCTCTACCTCCCTGCCAAAATAAATAAATAAATAAATAAATAAAACTTTTTCGTAACCCTTATGTTGCTCTGTAGGCTATATATATATAGGAATAATTAAAGAAGTCTTATGCTCACCAAAGCTGAATTCATTTGATGGGAAATACAGTAAAAAACACTAATATCGTTAGTGTTATTAATAATTTAATTATTGATAATTATTTAAATATTATTAATAATTTAATTTAAAATAACTGTTTTCTATTTGAACATATATTAAAATGTCATTTATTTCTGTGAAGCAAAGCTGAATTTTCAGCATCATTACTTAAGTCTGATCCTTCAGAAATCATTCTAATATGATAATTTGCTGCTCAGGAAACATTTCTTGTTATAATCAGTGTTGAAAACAGTTTAACTCTTTAATATTTTTGTGGAAACTGTGAAATATTAATGATATATACACACTAATACGTTTGGGGCAAGATTTTTTAAAATTTCTTTTTTAAAATAATGCTCTTATTGAGAAAGCATGAAATTGATCAAAGTGACAGCAAATACATTTGTAATGTTACACAACTTTTTTATTTATTTTTTTATTTTTTTATTTCAAGCAAATGCTGTACTTTCAAACGCTTATTAAATCAAAGAATAATAAAATAAATAAATAAATAAATAAAATAAATAATGGTTTTCACAAAAAATATTAAGCAGCACAACTGCTTTAAAATTAATGCCCCCCACCCAGTTCACTTGTGCCCATCATTTATTTGCAAAAGTTTATTTATTTTGGCTATTTGCGTACTCTATTTATTTTTTAAATACTAAGAATATTGAGCAAATCTGGTCCTGAATGCAAATTATGCATCAATTTAGTTATGTATTTCTATATGCAGAAATATTGCATGCAAAAGTGGCCCGATCTTATGCAGTTTTCTTCTCAAATAACTGTATCTTGATTTAAGGCTGTTTAGATGTTTTCTGAAAAGCCAGACAAAAAGTATTGATTAAAATTTTTTTGCCAGTGTTCTCCATCTTTCAGCTCTCGGCCCGCTACCAAATTGCACAAAAAACACTAAAACCTTCAGAAGAATGTTTGATCTCGGTTGCATCAACGTTATCATCTGTTGCCTCATACCTCATTTTGCACTTTTCGTTTTAGTCTACCTCCGTACGACTCCCTGCGCCGTCGTTGTCCAGCACCTTAGATCAACCAAATCCTTATGCGCTGGTGCTCGGGGTCGGCGGCGTTCACCTCATAATGAGCTTATCTCTGCCATCTTCACTGTAATGCCATTGTCTGCCAATCGAAAGTGACATAAAAGAGAGTTAAGCTGATGTTATGAGGTGAATCAGGCCTCAAATAACTACGCCCATCGATCAGCCATCACATGGACAGCTGTTCCCATGGAAACAATGGTCAAGCAGAGCACTATTCTTGCTGTTGTTTAAATCAGCACATGACGGGAATCTACAATTGAAACTCATATGTTGCCTGTCAGACACAGACTTACCATCGTTTATTAGTTGTATTTGCGCTTAAACTTAATTATACATGTGATATTACAAGTGATATTAAGATTTCATTAGAGTTGGGTAAAATATAGATTTTATGATCATTGATTTTCTAATCAATTTATTTTTTAAATTAGTATAAGGTAGAAGATTCTCTAGATCATTGATTCCTGTGCAGATTTTCAACACTGGGAAATCTTAACCCTGTAAAGCCTGGAATATGAAATAATAATGTGAAAAATCTAATTATTTGAAATGGAACGTTGAAACTTTAGATGAAATATACATTAAAAAAAGTTTGCATAAGTGTTTTTGTTGTTGTTGTTGTTGTTGTTGAGAGTATCATATTTGATACCTCAGGCATTTATGGCTCATACAGTATGATATAAGAGAATATGGAGCTCATACTCAAGGAGAAAAAAATACCACAGTTTTATTCAGAGGCCCAAACTGAGCAAAAATATGCAATTTGGAGCAGTTGCTGATAATCATATGGATAAAAAGTAAGATGAAATTATCATAAGTAGAGATCTTTATAACAGACTACTTTCATAAAATATAAATATAAGTTATCACTCTGAAATACAATATTGATTGATATATGGACAGATAAACATTTTTCAAAAGCCTGATGTATCATACTTGATATATTTTAACATGATTTTTCCAAATGGTGTATGGATAATCAAGTGAACCTAAACTGCTTCAGTGCATCTTGAAATATTATACTTAAAATATAAAAGCATATAAAATATTCTTACGTTAACTTTAAAAAATGTGTGTGTGTGTGTGTGTGTGTGTGTGTATATATATATATATATATATATATATATATATATATATATATATTATGAGGTGCCAAACAGGAAATAATTATATAAACATCTGAATATATAGTTATAAGCCTGAATATGTGAATTGTGAATATATAGTTATAAGTCTGAATATACAAACGTAAATCAGAATATATAGTTACAAAGCTGAATATGTAGTAGTAAATCTGAATATATAGTTATAAAGCTGACTATGTAAATGTAAATCTGAATATATATATATATATATATAGTTATAAAGCTGAATATATACATTTAAATCTGAATATATAGTTATAAAGCTGAATATATAAATGTAAATTGTGAATATATAGAAATAAATCTGAATATATAGTTATAACTCTGAATATAAAAATGTAAATTGCGAATATTTAGAAGTAAATCTGAATGTATACAGTAGTTATAAATCTGAATATATAGTTATAAAGCGGAATATTTAAATGTAAATTGTGAATATATAGAAGTAAATCTGAATATATAGTTATAACTCTGAATATATTGAAGTAAATCTGAATATATGGTTTTAAAGCTGAATATGTAGTAGTAAATCTGAATATATAGTTATAAAGCTGACTATGTAAATGTAAATCTGAATATATATATATATATATATATATATATATAGTTATAAAGCTGAATATATACATTTAAATCTGAATATATAGTTATAAAGCGGAATATTTAAATGTAAATTGTGAATATATAGAAGTAAATCTGAATATATAGTTATAACTCTGAATATATTGAAGTAAATCTGAATATATGGTTTTAAAGCTGAATATATAAATGTAAATTGTGAATATATTGAAGTAAATCTGAATATATGGTTTTAAAGCTGATTATATACATGGAAATTGTGAATATATGGAAGTAAATCTGAATATATAGTTAAAGTCTGAATGAATAGAGGTAAATCTGAAAATATAGTTGTAAAGTTTGAATTTATCAATGTAAATTGTGAATTTATATTTATTATTCTAATTATATAATAGTAAATCACAATGTATGTTTATAAATTTTGAGTATATAAATGCAAATCTGAATATATATAGTCTACATTTCAACATAGATATATCTTTACTATTAGGCATGTTCTTGCTTTTTTAATGAAAATGGTAAGCCTATGTATCCTGTACATGTATCAATGCAGATATTGTACTATATTAATTATTTTAATTATTACTGTATATCCCATGCTGCTGCAATTGTCTCTATTCACTCCAATCACTATTTGTAAACATATGATGTTGTTGGCAATTTCCCTAGCCCTCTCAGCCATGTTGAACTGTGTAGAAAAGATGGGCATTGTCACTGACTGTGAGGACCTTTTGGCACCACAGCCAGTCTTTTTTAAAGTATAAGGAAAATAATCATTTTGGTTTAGATTAGTGAGATGCATTTACAATAATTAATATGGTCAAATATTTAAATTGCTAACTATATACAGTACGTACAGGTTTAATAAAAAGTCTATTGATATGCCTTATAATAAACATGTAGTTATATTGAGATGTAGACAATATATATCCATATTTGCATTTATACAGTATATTCAGGATTTATACATATTTTTGGATTTCATGATATGCATTTATATCAGTGATGTACATTTATATATTCAGACTCATACAATTATTTATGAATTCTAACTATATATTCAGATTCACTTCTGTATATTCAGACTTATAGCTATATATTCAGATTCACTTCTATATATTCACAATTTACATTTATATATTCAAATTTATATCTATATATTCACAATTTACATTTATATATTCAGGCTTATAACAATATATTCAGATTTGCTTCTATATATTCAGGCTTATAACTATATATTCAGATTTACATTTTTATATTCAGAATTATAACTACATATTCAGATTTACTTCTATATATTCACAATTCACATTTATATATTCAGGCATATAACTATATATTCAGATTGCTTCTATATATTCAGATTTACATTTATATATTCAGATTTACATTTATATATTCAGAATTATAACTATATATTCAGATTTACATGTATATATTCAGACTTATAAGTATATATTCAGACATAACTATATATATATATATATATATATATATACACACACACACACACACACACACACACACAAGCTAAAAAATTATAAACTATTCGTCAAATGACAGAAGGCATGTATTATATTGTGTACAGAAGGTTGACAATTGACAATTTTGTTGAAAATTTTGATGTTAATAAGATATTTACACAGCACACAGCAAAACTGATTTTCTAAACAAGTATTTGTCTAATTTTTCTGTGAAATATCTAAAGTTTAAACAAGTTTAAACTTGATTTAGGTAAAAACGCACTGAAAACCAGCTTAGTAGAATCTTTTAGAAAAATTGGGGGGAACTGAATCTGATGGCGCATAAATTAATATTAGGCTACATCAAATTAGTCCTATGATTGGTTGATAAGTATAGTTAAACCACATGGCCCATAAAACATCCTACCCAGTTTAAAGAGTCTTAACATGGGTTCAACAGATCAGCACAAATTACCCACAATTCTCAAACTCTCAGGACTGGATGAACAGATCGGAGCCAGACTCCACTTTTGGGGTTTTTACTGTGAACACTGAGCCTTGTAAAATTATGGGGTGCTTCTTACTTAAAGGCCAAAGTTTTTTTGTAGACCCTTAGAGAAACACGTCCGTCTTCTGAGAGCTTGTTCCACATGTGTAATGTTCTTTCGAATTTAAAATAAACTTCTCTGAATGCTTTTCATTTAAAAAATAACACAAAGTAAGATAGAAAGAGATGCTGTAGACCGGATACAAACCCTCTCTTGTAAACCAGGAAAAAGAAGCCTCCAATTTTATTTATAATTCCCTGACTGCTTCAACTCTTTCATCCCCCCCCCATCTTTCTCATCCCCCCATCCTGCTGACTGCAGGGAACTGAAAAGCAGAGGGTCCCACTCCTATCTGAGCTTGAACCCAGTGTGCCGGCAGAATAGATTGTAGCTTTTATTTCCAGCGTGACTTTTCCTTCAATGAGATTTGGAGAAGGTGACTTTTATCCCCATTGAGGAGGGTAGCACTTGCGTATATTGTACATATGGCGTAGTTGAGAAAGATACGACGGGCTCCGGGAAAAAGAGGGCGAATTCGAAATCCACAGCACAGGGACCCATTTACTTTGTGCCGTTTATCTTTGTGTATGACTTGGACTGCATACTAGGTGGAAAGTGAGCTCTGGATTTGTGAAATACAAAGATGTATTATCTGAGCTAAGTAATGGAGCCACACGCTCTGATATTTCAAGGCTTACCCTTCGCTGTTCCATACCTTCTTTTGAGAAGCGGATGACCTGAGGAATTAACCTGGGCAGAAATAAAAATAGGAGCACTTCCTGTACTGATAAAAAAAAAGAGAGAGTGAGAGAAAATCTGGGGAAATCCTGCTATCTTGGCAGAAGTTGAGTTCAGTTAATAAGTCTATAACCGTGCTAACCTCAATTTAGTGTCGAAGGCTTCCCTGTTCCCCTTTCTCAAGGACTGCAGGATATGAGCGTGGGACAGTGTTAGCGAAGCTACTTTAGCTCGCTAAGCTACACGTTAATCATAATAGTTACAGTTACATTTATTCATTTAGCAGATGCTTTTATAATAATTAAACTATCCACCTTATTCCTAAACGCGGAAGTAAGCCTATAGGCGAGATTTCCAGTTTTTAGCTGCTATAGGGAAATAACGAGAATAACAACGTGCAGTAAACTGTAAAACTGTTTGCATTACAAACTAGTGTGTTCTTAATTAAGATAATACACTAAAGTAATATGGTAAGACATGCCAATTTGCAGTATCAAACAGCAAAACGAGTGGTTTTGTACAGCTAAAAATAACTAGAAGCATATGAGACCGGAAGCTAGACCCATAAAATTTACAAATGGCCACGTCCATTTTTACACGAAGAATAAAGTGGATAGTAGCTTAAACTACAATTAAACTAATTAGTTAGGAACACTAAAATCTGCTAACAAAAGTAGTTAGCGACAATGCTAGATGGAATAGATAGAATATATATATATATATATATAACCATTATATATATAAGTAAACTGAGTCAAATAGTCATGGACAGCAGCATTTAAAAGATGATGAAATAAAGGATTACAGGAAATCAAATCGAAAGAATCGAATTAAATGACTCCTAGATAGAGTCTTATGTTATGCATGAATCAATAATTGATATATTTATTCATAGATAATTTTTAAAAGAGTATTTTGCAGCGCATATGACAGAAAATATTTTATCTTAAAAAAATATCTTATCTTAAAAATATCTAAACACCTACTGAAAACTAAATATACTAAAATGTATTTTAAATAAATTTATTTTGTGCTAAGTATACTACAAATACATTTACATATTGATGTACTTACAATTCTTGTCAGTAATGACATTAAAAAACATGTTAGGCTTTTATTAAGAAATGTGCATTTGTTACTCCAAATAAAGTTCAACAATATTTTTTTATATCAGTATATTAATAGATTGGAACTATGCTTAGTATGAAATAAATGCATTTACTTTTTTACAAGGGACTGGAAAAGCCATTTTGAAAACAGCTAATCTGTCATACTAATAAAAGATGTAGTTAGGTTAGTAGTGTCACTGTTTGTAGTTAATTAAAAGTAACTACCACAGTTCATCATGTTTCTCAGGCCAGGCGGGGTTGTAATGTCTGAGAACCACTTGAGCACTAAATGGGAAAAACTTAAGGACAGTTACAAATATTTACGAGTTTTTAAAGTCTCTGGACTTTAGTTATGACTCTGGACTGGACGTTATGATTCTGAGAATGAAATGCGGCCACTGGGTTTTTATTCAGTTTTATGGAGGGTTTATTTATACCCATAAAAGAAAAATGTGCGTGAAGTTATAAAATCCATATCAGCCATGTAGCTAAATATTCCACCGCCTATTTTCTATACAGTCTGCTCTTTGCTTCGAGTGGCTGGCTCGTGGCTTGAGACTGCTCATCTGTTAGCAATGGCAGGATTTGTGGGCGGACGTCAAACTCCAGGCCTCTGCGAATGAAGAGCAGAATCGACTTCCACACTTGAACACATCATGCTGACCAGTGTTTCCTTTCTCAGAGATTGTTCAATTCCTGAGCTTTCGCTGATGAAGATGGCGAGTCGTCTGATCTGTCGGGCAGCTCTGAACCTCTTCATCATGCTGAAGGCCGACATACTGCTTCTGAGAGACTGTGGCTTGAGTTACCAAATCTGGGAGTTTTTCCAGGATATTGCCTTCTTTTTTTCCAAACTTTTTTTCGTATTTGATTCTTGTTAATTGTTTGATTGATTTTTTTATTTATTTTTTAATAAATAATTTTGCCCCAGCTGTTCCTAAATGAGACAACTGTTGACATTTAGTAAGAGTACTGATACTGTAGTTACAGTATCTACCAGTATATATACACCATTTACCATTTATTTTGCAAGGATGCATTAAATTGATTAAAAGTGGCAGTAAAGACATTTATGATTTTACAAAAACAGTCTATTTCCGTTCTTTTGAAACTTCTATTCATCAAATAATCCTGAATATCATGGTATACATAAAAAAATAGTAAGCAACTATTTTTCAACATTGATAATAATAATGAATGTTTCTCGTGCTGCAAATCAGCATATTAGAATTATTTCTGAAGGATCGTGTGACACTGAGACTGGAGTAATGATGCTGAAAATTCAGCTTTGCATCACAGGAATACATTACATTTTAACATATATTAAAATACAAAATGGTTCTTTTAAATTGTAATATTAGTATTTTGTAGTATTTTTAGTATTTTATCAATATAAGTATTTTGGATTTATTTGAATTAAAATAGCAGTCTCTGTGAGCAGAAGAACTTTTAAACGGTACTGTATATATATAGTGTATATATTTTATATTAAAAAAAGGAAGAAAAAAAAGTTTTTGTTCTGATTATTCTTTCAAAATAGCAGCAGTAGGTTTCAGCTCTACAGTTTGAATGTAACTTATTCAACTCTCATATAAAAGAAGAGTTGAAGATTTACTGAATGCGAAGAAAGCCAAATCTGTGCTGCCTCAGCTTAAAAGCTGCTTTGTGCTGATGTGGGACCACATTTTGCAATCCAAATCCCAGCCTTACTCAATTGAAGAGAAACGGTAAAAAAAAAAAATCTAACTTGAGGGTAGAAAGACCTTGAGCACCAAGGGCACAGGAAACAATAAATAAAAGGAAAATGTCACATCTGAGCCCCAAATCAATCAAAGCCATAAATCGTATCAAGTGTTTTATTTTTAGCTGATTTCTTTTTGCCTTTGCTTTGGGTCACAGTGATCCACAACCCCCGATTCAATAAAAAGAGCTAAATGATTCAGGAAGAAGAAATAAAGTTAAAGAGAAAAACAAGAAAGAAAAATAAATCGACGTGTTGATGCTATCATTTGAACGTGGGAGAGTTTTGATTTTTAAGAGCAGAATAATTATGATTTCTCTCTCTATTAATAAATATTAATGTATGAAAATGAATGTCGATGAGTAATGTTTCAGTTCATATTAAAGGAATAGTTCACCCAAAAATGCAAAATTGCTGAAAATGTATTCATGGTGTAGATGAGTTTGTTTCTTCATCGAAACAGAATTGGAGAAATTTAGCATCACTTGCTCACTAATGGATTTTCTGCAGTGAATGGGTGCCGTCAGAATGAGAGTCCAAACAGCTGATAAAAACATCACTATAATACACAAGTAATCCACACGCCTCCAATTCATCAGTTAATGTCTTGTGAAGAGCTGAGTGTTTGTAAGAAACAAATTTATAAACACATTTATAAACAGCACCCATTTGCTGCAAAGGATCCACTGGTGAGCAAGTGATGTAATGCAATTTTTTCCAAATCTATTCGGATTAAGAAATAATTCATCCACATCTTGGATGGCCTAAGGGAGAGTAAATTTTCATTTTTGGGGATAGAAAATAAGGTCCAGTGAATTTCCGCTTAAAGTAGATGTTTTGTATCACTGTAATGTGATAATATGTAAATAGCTGATGTGGTTTGAAATGTGTTCTAATGTGATTACAAGCTTGAAGAGATCAAAGAAAATTCAGGAAACATGTTGATGAGAGAAGACGGACTGTGTGGCGTCGTGTCAAATGGGCCACTTTGTCATTTAAATGCTACGCTAAAGAGAACTTCAGTTCCCAGAATTTGAACCGAGATCAGAAGCGTCTCGAGTTCACCGAACGTGTCCAAACAAGCCCCAGAGGAAAGTGCTTCATGTCTCTCTGCGCCAGTCACTGAGATTTTATTGTTTCAATCAAAGATTTCCCTCTGCAGCATGAGCAAAAGCAAATTATGTTCAACTGTTGGTCCGCCGCCAGTTGAACTGTTTTGTTCTTGGCTAATGTCATGCAGTGCCCTGAGACGGGAACTCGGTATGAGGCGTAAGTCTTTGCCCGTTTCCTTATCTTCTGTCCCTTTGCCAATTACTAAATGTCTTTTTATCACTTTGATGTCAGAATATGCTGGATTTTTTGCATGTTCAGAGAAAATATGAGTGGTACTTTCATATACAAGACTTGCCAGCACGATGCTAGGGAGTTCTCAAAGAAGTGTTTAGGCATTGCTAGGTGGCTGCATTTTGAATTTTGATTTGAAGTTTCGTATGTGGAAATGTTTAGTTTATTATTTTATTTTATTTTATTTTATTTTATTTTATTTTATTTTATTTTATTTTATTTTATTTTATTTTATTTTATTTTATTTTATTATTTTATTTTATTTTTTTTTTTTTTTTTCATTTTATTTGATTTTGGGAAGATTGAAATTTGTATGGGTTGGTCCTAGGGGAAAAATTCAGTGAAAAAATATACGGTAACTGGAATGTTTTTCATTTATTATTATTATTATTATTATTAAATTATTTAATTAAATAAGTTTTTTTATATATTTATAGAATTTGACATTATTACCTTTATAAAGAAATCTTTATTTTATTCTATGAAATAATGTTGTCCAATGACACCCAGCAGGCATCATAAGACGTTGATATTTGGTTAAATTTTGGTTGCGACGTTGATGACCAAAATTCAATGTCAGTTCCACATCTAATGTCAATGTTAATTTGACGTCCAATATTGACGCCAACTGACGTTGATATTTTGTTGTTTTTAGGTTGTGTTGTAAAGTTACCAAAATCCAACATTAAGCCAACATTAAACCAACGTCAAACCAACGTCAATTTAACGTCAAATTCTGAAAATTTTCTACAATTTTCATTCTCAACTGAAATGCAACGTCTGTCCAATGCTGGTGTTTAATTTTAACCTGATATTACATTGATGTCCTGAGTCTCAGGTTTATATATCTTACCGTTCCTTAGTAATTATCTTTCACAGTATAAATACATTTATAGCTGCTTTAATATTTTAGACAACACAATCTCAAAATGTTTTAACTTTTTTTATATTTTGTTGAATTGGTGGCTGATTTGTATGAATTCATATGATCTCATACAGATATGATTTCATACTTTTTGTATATTTTTGCTTACACTCCACTGACAACTAGCTTTAGGGGTGGACCTTCATGCTTACTTTTTTGATTTTAGGAAGCTGGTCCCTCAGGTGGATCCTCGTGGGGGTCAGGCACATGAAACGGTTTGACAACCATTGGTGTATGATATAAAGTGGATGTTAAATACTTATGTAACCTATCTATTATGGACACAAGTTGAAGTTATTGTTTCAGGATTTGGTAAAAAACTTTCTTTTCTTTTTCCCTTCTCTGTCTCTAGAAAACAGTGAAAACCTCTTTAAGAATCTGAAGTATTGTTGCCCATTTCTTTTCTTTTAATTAAGGTTAAATAAAAAAATGCCAAGGATGTCTGCTAGACCGCCTGCCCTCAATAATCTCTGAAATTTCATTTGCCTTTCTCAAGCATGTACCACTATATTAATGAGCGTTTGCTGAGCAAAATTTCAATTGAGCGTAGAGGAGATAGTCTTCTGCATTCAAAGAGATTTCCAGCAATGTCCTACAGACATCTTTAAAGGAAAACGCCACCGTTTTTCCATATTACAATATGTTCTTCCCTCAACTTAGACGAGTTGATACGTACCTCTCCAGTCTCAGTGCGTGCACTCAATCTCTCTAGCATGCGGTGCCACTATGCTAGCGTTTAGCTTAGCACCATTCATTCCTTAGGATCCAAACAGGGATGAATTTAGAAGCCACCAAACACTTCCATGTTTTCCCTATTTAAAGATGGTTACATGAGTAGTTACACGAGTAAATATGGTGACACAAAATAAACAGTGGCGATTTTCTAAGCGGATAAAAATGATGACTATAATGTATGGCGGAAGAGCACTTCACAGCACTTCGACCTAGGCGCAGTAATATCATCACTCCTGAAAACTATTACTGCGCCGAGGTCGAAGTGCTGCGAAGTGCTCTTCCGCCATACATTATAGTCATCATTTTTAGGGAAAACATGGAAGTTTTTGGTGGCTTCTAAATTCATCCCTGTTTGGATTCTAAGGAATGAATGGTGCTAAGCTAAACGCTAGCATAGTGGCACCGCATGCTAAAGCGATTGAGTGCACGCACTGAGACGGGAGAGGTACGTATCAACTTGTCTAAGTTGAGGGAAGAACATATTGTAATATGGAAAAACGGTGGCGTTTTTTTTTTTAAATGAAATGAAGTCAAGACGCATCACTTCCTGTTACTCATGAGGGCCTCATGAATGATAAAATAGTGTGTTCATTGAGGACGCCTGCTGATGTTTAAAATATTTATTTTTAAACTTGACTGTGTGGGAATATATTACATCAGAAAGATTTCATATTTTAGATACACATTGATGATTTCTGGTTGTGATTTATAAATATGGATCATTGAGAACACTTCTTGTTTTGAAAATAATTCACCAAAAAAATGAAAATTATGTCATTTACTCACTCTCATGTCATTCCAAACCTGTATGATTTTTTGTTTTACTTCTGTGGAACATAAAAGATAAGTAACATAAAATATATTTTGAATAATGTTGGTAACCAAACAGTTTCAGTTCCCATTGATTTCATTGTATGGATGAAAAATACTATGGAAGTCAATGGGAATTGGAACATTTTTCAAAATATCTTCTTCTGACATAGTTGGGCTCAGATCAGCATGATCTGGTCCTAAACGTGGTTAACATTACCATAACCACAGCAATACTGTATATATCCATGCCTAAAAATGGAATTTTGAGCATTGTTTATTACTCCATCATTACAGAATGCTTTGTGAAACCTAAAAGGAACCTGAAAAGGCGCCTGCTGTTTGGTTTTGGCTCGCTGCAGGAGTTCGGCTGCTCTGGAGAGTTCATGTTTCTGCTCTTTTGTTCAGGTACTGTTCTCATAATTCTGGAGGAAATATAACAGTGTCAGTTTGACAGGACTACACCTCACTTACAGTTAATTTAGTACTTTTTAAATGTCATTTATAAATGGGGGGTTTCTCAAGAATAACTCAGGATCACTTTAAATAATTTGTACTGTTTTTATTTTATTTTAAATACTTGAGAGAAGAAGTTATGAAATATACATATAAAAACATGTTCAAAAAATGGATTATGGACTGGTATTTAGTCCAGAAATGACTTTTAAAGTTAAAAATGCCTTAATGATGGATTTGTTTCTTACAAACATGCAGCTTTTCGCTTCACAAGATGTTAATTGATGGATTACTTTGATGTTTTTATCAGCTGTTCGGACTCTCATTCTGACGGCACCCATTCACTACAGAGGATACATTGGAGAGCAAGTGATGTAATGATAAATTTCTCCAAATCTGTTTCGATGAAGAAACAAACTCATCTACATCTTGGATGGTCTGAGGGTGAGTACATTTTTTTAAGCAAATTTTCATTTTTAGCTAAACAAATCTCTTAAGGTCTTATAGGTCTTTCTATTTTTCTGTAAAAGTGCATGCACAGCTTTTCCAGGCCTATTTTTTTCCTGTGTTTATGTCTATGAAGTGTATTGGTCTGCTGAGTTTATACACGTATAAAATGAAAAGATTCTAGTGGGGCTTTCTCTGCTCTGTGCCAGGGCTTTATGCCAATGATCTAAAATCCAGCATACATAAGCATATCTAAAGGAAACCCCTCTTTTGAAGAGCGACTGAAAAGAGCTGCGAATCAGGGATGAAAACATCTTCAGAAAGTATGACTCGCTCTTTTGCTAATGAATGTACTGCTGATATGCTTTAAAAAAGTGAGTGGTAAGAGCTATTTATGCTAAACAGTATAAATATTAATAGTCAACACAGCGTGAAAAATGAAGTTATTTTTTTGCTCACAACTTACGTTCACATTTTTACATACTGAAGCATCTCAGTTGCACAAAGCAGCTTTCTTATTCTGTTCCTCATAATGGCGACTCTTTGGTTGTGCGGCGCTAACCGTGACCTCATGCTGCTCAAGGCTAAGCACGAACCTGCGTGGCATATTTACCTCCGTAATGAGCATTTCATGGCCTTCCCTCTTGTAATAGAATATTCTTGTCTGGTGAATTTATAATGGAGTTTGCATTCTCTGGTTCTTATTAAACTCTGTCGCCAGGATGGGCTAGTACAAACGACCCTTCTATTAGCCTTCCTGCACCCGGTGCGGTCATTAGAGGAACATTAGGAAATTAGAGGAGAATTGCATTATGGGTGCAGCAGATGGAGTGGCTGCAGTACCGGACAAACGTGATTGGCCCTTCCAGCTGCAAAAACAGTTGGGTCACTCTGTGAAATCAGTGCCTTTTCCAGTTTGGCAAAATTATTTTTCAAATAAATATTGATATGATTCTAAATATTCAGTCAGATCTCATATGTATTTTAAATATTGAATCAGATAAATGTGTGTGTGTGTGTGTGTGTGTGTGAGAGAGATCTATTGAATATTTGATTGCATATTTATTTATAATTACATCATTCACTTGTTTCGTTCATTACAGATAGATAGATATAATTAACATAATTAATGCACACATAAATACATAATTAAAAATTTAAGATGTAGGTAAGGTATATATATACTATATATATATATATATATATATATATATATATATATATATGTGTGTGTGTGTGTATATATGTATATATATATATATATATATATATATATATATATATGTGTGTGTGTGTGTGTGTGTGTAAAAAGTAATTTATGTAAGTAGATAAGCTAAAATTATTAAAATTAAATCATTTAAATATAAAACTACTCAAAAATATATTTTTAAATTGAATGAATATTAAAAAAAACAATAATACAATTGTATACACACATCCATTATTTATTTGTATATCTCTTTTAAGATTAAATATTTAAGAATTCATGTTTAGAAAAAAAAAGTCTGTTTTTCACATATGTATATGAGAGGCCTATTTGTGTGATGATAGTAAATGTCACCGTTAGCTTATCATTTAACCTCTTGAAAGCGAGTTTGAATGAGTATGAGTTAGTGTGCGTGTTTTTAAAGGTTAAGACTGAAATATATTGGTGCAAAAATTCATTTTAGTCTTCAGGATCCATAGGGCAGCATTTGTACGTCCTTGTGTAGCTGCAGCCATGTTTTTCAGATGAAATTGACAAGAACCTTCACAAAAAAACAACTTGTTGAATCACTGCTTTCCACTGGCCCTCAAAGTTTTAAAAAAGTTTGATTCTTTGGACTTGTTCCCACGCCAGTTGCCTTTCGCTTTCGCTGTGAAATCACTGTACGATGATCAGAATTAATGTTTCAGACCTTGTACCCTTAAATGAGTTATGCTCCCGGGAGCGTTACATAAGGAAAAGGATTGTGTCTTTAGGACATACGCTGTCCGCACGCTTCTCAATCTTTGCAATAGTCTTCATCGGCTCACACTGTGCACCCTGGGCAATGAGCCTTGAAGATAGCTGCGATACCAGCAGACCGTTAGCGTGATTGAGCGAAGGTGCTCGTCTTTTTCCATGTGACGTTATTTATACGTTTTAATGATACCCTCACTGTGCGTCCCATCTCCTCCCAAGGCTGCTAGTGAAAAATTCATATTTTAAACGCTTGCCCAACACAGATAACTCCCATCAGTCATTCCTGGACATGTTTAGTGTGGGTGGAGAGGACAGGGGGTCTCGAATAGCGCAGATCCGGTCCAAGTGTCCTCCTCCAACCGCGTGAGAGGACATTTTATTAAATAACTTTAAATATTAATGCAATCCTCTGGCTATGTTTGCTCACTGTTGCAAAATCATCCACCCGTTCCTCTGAGGTACTCAAATACACTCCATACTTGCGTGTTTGTGTGTGTGTGTATGTGTTTCTTTATGTGCGTTCTTCAAAAAGGAATGAATATGTATATGTTTTCTTTTCTCTTTCCCCTCGCACCCGCTGTTGCCCGAGCTCCACGCCAGCAGGCAACGGCCGCGTAGCGTTTCATCCTGGTTTTATGCCAGTGTGGCTGACTTGTCAATACAGATTGTCAAAGTCTCTGTCAGCCGGAAAGGGTCATCCACGCCGGTGTCAAAAATCGGCACTGTGGCCTGAGGATACAGAGGTCTTTAGAGTCAACAGTCTGACACAAGAACACACAGCTCTGACTTTCCTGGCCATCGGCAGTGAATCGCAGCCAAGATTTCATTAACTATACATTACAGCTGAATTTTTCACACGTTTTTCCTCTGTGTGCATCCTCCTTTGTGTATTAAGGTGATTCCAGGCTCATTTTCTCAGTTTTTTAGTCATATACAGCATTAGGAGAACAATATACATGATAAGTAACAATAGTGGCACAATAATATTACTGTACATGTATATATATATTCAGATATAAGCTGAATAGTTACTCAAATTAAATCATTTAAAAATTAAACTATTCTAAATGTCTGTGTTTGTATGCATGTTCAAAAGTTTAAAGTCTGTAATTAAAGTGTTTTTTTTTTTTTTTTTTTTAAAGAAATTAATAATTGTATTCAGCAAGGATGCATTGAATTGGTCAAAAGTTACAGTGAAGACATTTATAAAGATACAAAACAGACTTATTTAAAATAAATACTGATCTTTTGGATTTTTTGTTTTATATATATATATATATATATATATATATACTGTATGCACAGTGGTGTGAAAATTTTTAAATGTAAATGTAAAATTCTAAATGTATTTCATAAAATACATTTAGCCCTTATAAGCTTATAGATAGACGCTACATGAAAAAGTAATTGCCCCCTAAATCTAATAACTGGTTGTGCAACTTGTGCCACCCTTTGCAGCAACAACTGCCATCAAGCGTTTGCGATAACTGGCAACGAGTCTTTCACGCTGTGGAGGAATTTTGGCCCACTCTTCTTTGCAGAATTGTTTTAATTCAGCCACATTGGAGGTTTTCAAGCATGAAAGGACTGTTTAAAGTCATGCCACAGCATCTCAATCGGATTTAAGTCCGGACTTTGACTTGGCCACTCCAAAACCTTAATTTAGTTTTTCTTGAGCCATTCAGAGGTGGACTTGTTGGTGTGTTTGGGATCATTGTCCTCCTGCAGAACCCAAGTGCGCTTGAGCTTGAGGTTACAAACTGACGGCCGGACATTCTCCTTCAGGATTTTCTGATAGAGAGCAGAATTCATGGTTCCATCAATTATGGCAAGTCATCCAGGTTCTGAAGATGCAAAGAAGCCCCAGACCATCACACCACCACCAAAATGTTTGACTGTTGGTATGATGTTCTTTTTATGAAATGCTGTGTTGGTTTCATGTCAGATGTAACGGGACACACACCTTCCAAAAAGTTAAACTTTTGTCTCATCAGTCCACAGAATATTTGCCCAAAAGTCTTGGGGATAATCAAGATATTTTTTGGCAAATGTGAAACGAGCCTTTGTGTTCTTTTAGGTCAGCAGTGGCTTTTGCCTTGGAACTCTCCCATGGATGCTGTTTTTGCCCAGTCTCTTTCTCATTGTTGAATCATGAACACTGACCTTAATTGAGGCAAGTGAGGCCTGCAGCTCTTTAGATGTTGTTCTGGGATCTTTTATGACCTCCTGGATGAGTCGTCATTGCACTCTTACGAGTAATTTTGGTAGGCCGGCCACTCCTGGGAAGGTTCACTACTGTTCCAAGTTTTCTCCATTTGTGGATAACAATGGCTCTGACTATCGTTCGCTGGAGTCCCAAAGTCTTAGAAAAGGCTTTATAAACCTCTCCAGACAGATACGTCAACTATTTTGTTTCTCATCTGTTCTTGAATTTCTTTAGATCACGGGCATGACGTGTTGCTCTTTAAGCATGCTTCACTTTGTCAGACAGGTTCTATTTAAGTGATTTCTTGATTCAACAAGTCTGGCAGTAATCAGGCTTGGGTTTGGCTAGTGAAATTTAACTCAGCTTTCTAAAATAATGTGGTTAATCACAGTTCTTTCATGATTTAACAGGAGGGGGCAATTATTTTTTTTCACGTAGGGCCAGGTAGGTTTGGACAGCTTTTTCCCCTTAATAAATCAAATCATCATTTAAAAACTGCATTTTGTATTTATTTGCATTATCTTTGTGTAATATTAACATTTGTTTGATGATCTGAATCTTTTAAGTGTGACAATTATGCAAAAAATGTTAAAAACAGGAAGGGGACAAAAACCTTTTCACGGCACTGTATATGTATATATATATATATAATGGAATATATATTGCGGTTATGGAATAACAACAACTAAACTAACATAACAAAATTGTTGTTTTGAGCTGAGTAAGAATGAGGCATGTTTCATATATTTTCACAAGGGAACAAAAGAACATCACGCCATTCCTGGATTAAGACCTACTCGGAGATTTAATTAGCTGTGCTATGCTAATCACAGTCGTATGGCCACTGAAAAATACATTAAACACACACCTGCTATGACAACACCCAGACAGTGCAAACAAAGAGAGAAGGTGGAAAACAATCTTTATAGAGAACATTCGGTGCAGACATGCCAACCAGGGGAATTTATACAACCTGCGCTATAGTTACAGCTGCGCTTACAGAACAACATTAACATCCACATATTCTCACAAACATTGAGAAAAAGAAGAATCTCATCACTCTACTTTGTGGCTTGACTGGAACACACAAATTGCGACACTTGCTTTGCTCCTGTGAAAATTATTTCATTTAGTTTTCTGCTGAATAAGAATGTGTTTCAGCCATTGTCCAATTTACCTGACCAGATGGTTGTTTTGGAATTCTTTAAAACAAACTTTGTTCTTTGGAACACGATGGAAGATGTTTTGGGAATAGTGCTGTTTTTCGATACAAAAAGTGTTCAACTGTTTTTACTTATGTAAGAGAAAAGCCTTCAAATCTGCAGAAGTTCTGGCTGGAAAATAACTAAAATATATAAAAAAGAAATAAAATGTATCCATACTTAAAAAGTTAAAAATAAATGCACTATGCAAATTATGAGTAAATTTGCTGTGAAGTACGTTTGAAAATAGTATTATATTAAAACCAATTTAAAAAATGCACACGCACGGCCATGTCATTGAATTGCTCACACGTAGATATGTCACTGTAATGGACGCAAATGAAAGGACTGATAATGTTAATTACAGCACAAGGTGACACGGCGGCTCTTGCTGAAGACTGCAGTCGTCGCTTTAATCAGGAAGAGGTCGTCAACTGAGCGAGGTCAAACAGAGGAACCACACGCGAGTTCAGCCCCATAATCTGATCAACTCTCCATTTCCATCCCTCTTTCATACTCAGCTTCTTGTTTTCCACTCTTTCTTTTGAACGTCTGGGTCTGATAAAGGAATAGATCTCTGTAGTTTATATTGTATATTATATATCAATATTTTATTTAGTTTATTTTAATTCATTTTACATTGGGAAAAAAAAGGCCATACCTTTTATAATATAATATTTTATGAGATATTTACATAAAATAATTTAATAATATATTCAATTTTTCATTTACTTTTATTTTAATTTTATTTCTGAGTTGCAAAGAAAAAGATGGTCTTACCTGACTCAAACAGAATAAATTATATAAATGATGACAAAATTTAAATATTTGGGTGAGCTATCCCTTTAAAAGACAATGACTATGGACTTATATTTTTATATAATTATTACTGATTATACTGTTTGTTATATAATATACAAAATATAGTATATATTTCATAATATAACATTTTATTAGATGAGATATAATACATTTTTCATAGAACAGGTTTTAGGTTTAGATGCACAGTGTGTGTCCGCCTCATCATTTTCCAGTTGACGTACGTGACATTCATATCCGACTCTGACATGCCCGCATCTCGGCTGTGAACAGCTGGCTCCGGAGGCGACATGGGTCGGGCCCCGCGATTGGATTGCATTAACTGGATTGAGGTGGGGTCGTGGCCCGCCCGGGTCTGTGTTAATTGGAATGTGAGGATAAGTGATGGGCCCAAGTAAATCAAAGTGAAAGGAACTCTTCTCCTCTCTGTACGTGCCTTGGCTGTGCCTTCAAATCTTCAGTGAGGGATTTTAAACCATATTGCTGTCATCTCCGAACTCTCTATATACTGTCATCACATGGGACTTCATTGGATAGCGATGGACTACTTTCATGGATTCCCATGACGATCAGACGGACAAATATGATTATTCCTGCAATAGAATTGCTTAGTTTTTGGCCGTCTGACCCTTAAAAACACTTTAAAAAGACTTGCCTTGTTTGTTATGTGAAAGAAAACACTCAGTAGATTTTAGGACACACAAATGTTCCTAATGAGTCATAAAAGATGTATATTTGTCGCCACCTACTGGCATAAATAGTAGCTCAAATAGTAGAGCATGGCGCTAGCAACGCTAAGATCATGGGTTCGATTCCCAGGGAAAGCAAGAGCTGATAAAATGTAAAAACTGTAACTTGAATGCAATGTAAGTCGCTTTGGATAAAAGCGTCTGCTAAATGCATAAATGTAAATGTAAATGTGCAATCTGAAGAAACGCTAACTGAATGAATCTTCAAATTAATCATTTGAGTCACTTGAATGAATCAAAAACAGCACAACTATCTTCTAATCTAGACAATGTTTGACTTTTAAATGCGTAGGTATCTGGCCAACGTTTAGGCATAAACTAGCATATGAGTAGGCTTAAAGCTAAAACAGAAAAACCACAAAAAAAGGATTTCATGTTTTTATTTTTTTAATAGCTTTGATGTACATTCTTGTTAGCTTTGTTTGCTACGTGTAATGTAGCTAACTTCTTTGGAGTGGCATGGCAGTTTAGCTAGCTACTCGCTAACTTTCTTTTCGGAAATTACAGCTACATTTCTCCGAAGTGCTTTTCTTCACACATACAGCTGCTGGTCATATAATTAGAATATCATCAAAAAGTTTATTTATTTCACTAATTCCATTCAAAAAGTGAAACTTGTATATTATATTCATTCATTACACACAGACTGATATATTTCAAATGTTTATTTCTTTTAATTTTGATGATTAGAGCTTACAGCTCATGAAAGTCAAAAATCAGTATCTCAAAAAATTAGAATATTACTTAAGACCAATACAAAGAAAGGATTTTTAGAAATCTTGGCCAACTGAAAAGTATGAAAATGAAAAGTATGAGCATGTACAGCACTCAATACTTAGTTGGGGGTCCTTTTGCCTGAATTACTGCAGCAATGCGGCGTGGCATGGAGTCGATCAGTCTGTGGCACTGCTCAGGTGTTATGAGAGCCCAGGTTGCTCTGATAGTGGCCTTCAGCTCTTCTGCATTGTTGGGTCTGGTGTCTCTCATCTTCCTCTTGACAATACCCAATAGATTCTCTATGGGGTTCAGGTCAGGCGAGTTTGCTGGCCAATCAAGCACAGTAACACTATGGTCATTGAACCAGCTTTTGGTACCTTTGGCAGTGTGGGCAGGTGCCAAGTCCTGCTGGAAAATGAAATCAGCATCTCCATAAAGCTTGTCAACAGAAGGAAGCATGAAGTGCTCTAAAATTTCCTGGTAGATGGCTGCGTTGACTGTGGACTTCAGAAAACACAGTGGACCAACACCAGCAGATGACATGGCAGCCCAAATCATCACTGACTGTGGAAACTTCACACTGAACTTCAAGCAACATGGATTCTGTGCCTCTCCACTCTTCCTTCAGACTCTGGGACCTTGATTTCCAAATGAAATGTAAAATTTACTTTCATCTGAAAAGAGGACTTTGGACCACTGAGCAACAGTCCAGTTCTTTTTCTCCACAGCGCAGGTAAGATGCTTCTGACGTTGTCTCTGGTTCAGAAGGGCTTGGTAGCCCTTTTCCTGAAGACGTCTGAGCGTGGTGACTCTTGATGCACTGACTCCAGCTTCAGTTCTCTCCTTGTGAAGCTCTCCCAAGTGTTTGAATCGGCTTTGCTTGACTGTATTCTCAAGCTTGCGGTCATCCCTGTTGCTTGTGCACCTTTTCCTACCCAAATTCTTCCTTCCAGTCAACTTTGCATTTAATATGCTTTGATACAGCACTCTGTAAACAGCCACAACTTTCAGTAATGACCTTCTGTGACTTACCCTCTTTGTGGAGGGTGTCAATGTTCGTCTTCTGGATCATTACCAAGTCAGCAGTCTTCCCCGTTATTGTGGTTTCAAAGAACAAGAGATACCCAGAATTTATACTGTAGGGATGGTCATTTATTCAAACTCAAATGTAAATATTCTAATATTTTGAGATACAGATTTTTGACTTTCATGAGCTGTAAGCTCTAATCATCAAAATTAAAATAAATAAACATTTGAAATATATCAGTCTGTGTGTAATGAATGAATATAATATACAAGTTTCACTTTTTGAATGGAATTAGTGAAATAAATCAACTTTTTGATGATATTCTAATTATATGACCAGCACCTGTACTTTCTCTGAAGTGCTTCTCTGAAGTGCTTTTTTTCACAGAGACCCAGATTTGTTCAATTGTGCATGTGTGTATTCAATTCATTATTCATTTAGCCTTGCTATTATAGGATCCTGCTTTTACAGGTGCAATTGTGTATGAAAATACTTTAATGGAAGATGGATCTCTTTTTGAAGTCATGCTGTGTCTGTGTGTAATGTGTGAATTTCATTGTCTTCCCATTTTGAATCACCTAGTTGTTAGGACACTATCAAACATTCAGTTAGAGTCATTGTGGTGAAACTCAGACATATTTTTCATGTTGTGAAACATTGTCTGCAGATCTTGTGAATGTAGTTTTGATGCTTGTCCTGTTTGTGAACATCCGCAAAAACCACAAACGCTCACTCTGAGAAGACGGCGTACTGTTTGCCTGTACATCTAGCGACCGATATTGCCAATGCAATTTCAGTTGTAAGTGTCACAAGTGCTGTCCATCCTAGAAAATCACTTAATAGCCAATTTCATGCAAGAACGGTGAGGAACGAAATGCTGAGTTATTACTGAAGAAGAGAACAGGAGAGTCTAGAGAGAGAAACAGGTTTGCTCCAGTCACACCTCATGGTCCTGTGATAAGGTATAAAGTAATAACTCGGCCTCTATGAGTTTTTCTAAAGCAAAATCATCTACATTCCCTCCAATGTAGTTTACAGGTGTCTCTGGAGTCTTGTCTTGTGTTGCCAGACTTTTGACCAATGGCATAAATCTGATTTAGACTGCATTTTCTTCGGGCCAAGAACTGCTCAATTAGAGAGAAAGAGAGCATCTGACTGACATTTAAATGGATCAATCATAGTTGATTCGGGGGAGGGGGGGGGGCTTTTCTGAAATTGATTATACTATCATAATAGATGCTACTGTGAAAAATGTATTCAAATAATAGTGAGTGGCACACTGTGTCAGATGTTTTCAATGTCTTGCTTTCCATCCATTTATCCTTTACCTGTACAACTTAAACAACTTATCATTTTGGCGAGTCTGATTAAAAACAAATGACTCTTATGAATCAGAAACAGATTGTACAGTGCAGCCTGTGTAGTCTGATTTTCGAACAAATGCCTTTTTATCAGCTGTGAATGTGTGAATGAACAACCCATTCTCACACCCAACTCGTCACATATTGAAGCTTGGTCAGGACCACTTGGCGTCGCTTTTTGACGCTCAAGGTACCCCTTAGCGTCATTTTTCGACTTGCAGGGTCCTCCGTTGCTTTAAATAGGAAACCCTTAGCGTCAATATGCCGACGCCAAAATGGGAATTTTATCGTCATAATTAAATTATATATTGGGTAATAACATTGCCATTATTGCATATATGTTGGGGTGTGATTTTTCAATGTAAACAGCCACAACAGTTTTATTTATATTACAATATTTACACATTTGTGAGCACATAACCCAACCCCTGCCCCTAAACCTACCATTTGTCAATAAAACACAAGATATAACAGGCAGATACAACTACCGTCATAATTTATTTAAAAAATATGAATATTCCAAGTCTTCCGAGGCAAAACATTTGATTTGTGAGAGGAATAAACGCGATTGCCGTCTCCGTCCGCCGTTAAGCTCAGCCTGTGTGCTGCAGTCTGTGAGCGAATTCAAAAAATGCCGCCAGAAGAAGCCTTACGTCAGCCTTGGTTGTGAAATACTATTGGTTCTTGTGTGTCTCGTGACCGATTGCGTCATGCTGTTCTGACAGGCTATTGGCTCTTTTGTGTCTCGTGACCAATTGCGTCATGCTACGGGACTGGTGTATCTTTTGAATGAGATGCGAGCGCGTTAACAAGAGCGGGATCATTTTCAGCGATTAAAACCTTGTTTTGCTCTCTTCTTCTCACAAAGACTTCGTATGGCTTCAGAAGACTTGGAATGCAACATGACTTGTTTGTAATGCTTTTATACTGCTTGTTTATGGTCAGTTTTTGCAATAAATACCTGTGACTGCACTTATATTTGCCTGTTACGTGTTTTATGCTGTTCAGAAGTGGGTAGGTTTAGGGTAGGGGTGGGTTAGGTGCTCCAATAAAAGTATAAATGTATATAAAATGATTTATAAATTTTTTACAAATGCATGCAAACCATTAAACTAAGACAAACAACTGAAAACAACGGAGGATAACGTGTTGTCATTTTCCATAAGCGTCTTGACCTGACGCATAAAGCAAGTAACTGAAAGCAATGGAGATCCTATTTTGTCATATAATGACGCCTAGGGGCACCTTTGGCGTCTTCATAGTGACGCGAAAGGAGTTTGACCATGCTTCAGTTTTTGACGCCTTGGGAGTGAGAATGGGTTGGAATGAATCAGAGACATACAGTACAGTGCAACCAGTGTCTGATTCTCAAACAAAATCCTCTTTCTGAGTTTTTTTTTCTTTGTGAATCAAAAACATACAGTACAGTGTGAACAATGAAGTCTAAATCTTTTTATTTTATTTGTATTTATTTTTCACATACTGTACATCATGAACAGTGAAGTCTGATTTTCAAACACATGACTTTTATAATCTGGTTCTTTGCAGTAAATGAATTAGAATTATCATAAAGTGTGAACAGTGCAATCTGATTCTTTCTGAATCAAAAACATACAGAGCAACTAGTGTTGTCTGATTCTCAAACAAATGACTCTTATGAACTAGTTCTGTAGTGAATGAATCAGAAACATACAGTGCATGGAGTGTAGTCTGATTCATGAACAAGTGACTCTTTATGAGCCAGTTCTTTGAAGTAAATCAGAAACATAAAGCACTAGCAGTGAAATCTTATTCTCCAACAAATGTCTCTTATGAGTTGAATTTATTTATTTATTTTGTTGGTTTGTGTACATAAAAAAATAGCACAGAAACCAAAGCAGAATGAGCATCTGTGCTTGTGGATATCTAGTTAACAGTGCTGAATACTGTTTCAGACAGCTCTTGTTCTTTTTGTGTGCAGTATACATCAGACGGTCAGTCAAAATTGGATGGTGCTTGCCAGACCTCAGAAAACAACAATGGTAGACAGTAATAAGACTTTACAGATAATGAAAACAGTGCCACGACAACTCCCTCATGCGAAAAAAAACAAAACAAAAAAACTCTTTGCTCCTCTTCCTGTTTGTTTCTCTAATGTTTCTAGCATACTTTACTGTAACAATCATCATAATATAGCAAGTGAGTCTTTCAAGCACTAGTTTAAGCAGTTTAAATGGTTTCATTACCAATTCAACTTGATGTTGGGGAAAAAACAGTTCTGTCTTTATAGACTTGCATCATTGCATCTTCAGAGACCTACAGATCTTTCCATTCACCGTTAAACAGAATTAGCTTCCACGCTAAACTAGCGTCAACACCAATGCTTGAGGCTGCCACAATCTAAAGCAACAACAAAATGTGACTCCACAACACCATTTACTTCTTGCATATTATCAACACAATTGCAAAAAGGACACAAGCAGTTATTGTCGTTTTGCTTACACTGAACTGATCAAAGTGTTTTGCCTTTAGCACAAGCGCTAGCTGCTTCAGATCTGTTGCTCTTTTATCTTTTGAGCGATTATATGAAGTCAGACAGTGTTTTTTCTCTGCTCTCTTGCCCAATCTGGAATGATGCTACTGTAGAAGATTATTTTAACTTTTTTTGGATGACTGGATAGAAGCTGTAATTAACTCAGAATTAGTAACAAAATGATGTGGCGTTTTATGCTATCAGCTTTGTATCACCATCAAAGAAAATGTGTTTTGATGAGTATTTTAGGACCTGAATGCTGTTTGATAAAATATTTGATGTATTCAGCAATGACCTAGACCTGTATGCAAATCTTTTTTTAGTTTTTTTACTGAAGAAAAATTTATGCCAGGATTAATCACATGAATACTTTTATTCACACTGAAAGGCTTTTCAAAATAATCATAAGACAGCTACATAAATCTTTAATGGATATGACTTCAATATAGGTGATTTATACAACAAAAAGTGGTTATTAATTTAATAAACTTTACAGTTCAACAACCTGCTTGGCTGTTGGCTTTGTGCATTTAGTAAGGATTAAACGTCTCCTGCTGAACTAGTCTAATTTTTCTTGACTAAGTTTTAACTAAGTGTTCACAAAAAGATAAAATAAAATAATTGGAGCTGAGAAGGAAATTTCCTGCACGTTTTTAGCTAGGCTTATTGGAGAAACGTGCCTTAGTGTAATTTCTTTAGGTGGTAATTTCAAAAGTGATAGGTTTAGAGCATTAACATAATTTCTGAACTGCAAATTATATTAAGCTGCTTCTTGCACGTTTTGTAACGTGAAATGTGTGGAGCTTGAAGCACATTCCACAGTTTAGTTTTTTTCTGGAACAGACGAACGCGAATCTGGCAGTGTTTAATTTGACGGTTGTGGTGCGTACAGTGGCAGTTTAGAAATTAAATGGCAGTGAGTCGTGCTGTCGCATTTGATCGCTTTATACTCTATCGCTTTTGAATAATGTGCCACCTACACTAACTCTACCTTAAACCTATGGATAGTGTTAACAAAAGAAAACATGAGATAAAAGCGCATTTGCTGAGGTAACCTTGACATTTGAGCTTTTTTAAATCGAGTTTCAGGAGACTTATACTCCAGCATTTGCATCACAAGTGTAACACTGCACCAGGTGAGTTACCAAGCAAGTTTACTGCATCAGAAAAGCCATTCACATATGTTTTGAGGTTGTAACTATATAGTGTTGTGAATGAAATTACGCAAAATAAGACTTTATCGATAATCTGCCAATGTAATCATAAATTGTGTGAAAAGGAATAAAAGTTGTTGGTTTTGCTGCTATTAGCGGTAATTTCAGCTCAAATCTGCACCTAGGTACACTATAGGTCAAAAGTTTGTAATAATTAATAATGTTTATGAAAGAAGTCTCATATGCTCACCAATGCTGCATCATTTATTTGATCATAAATACAGTAAATAAGTAATATTGTGAAACATTACAATTTAAAATACCTGTTTGCTATTATGGACTTTTTTATGTGATGGAAAACTGAATTTTCAGCAGCCGTTACTTCAGACTTTAGTGTCACATGATCCTTCAGAAATCATTCTAATATGCTTAAGAGGCTTCTTTCAAAGACTTAAAAAAAAATCAAAAAAAAAAAAACATAATTTACCAAACTTTTGACAGGTGACGTCAGATTTTAGAATTTTGAAGAAATGTAGAGAGGCACATTTTCCAATGAGCCTAAGTTGTTTTCATTGCTTCATTTCCTTCACTGAGCTCTGAGGTAAAAGTTCAATGAAATTCAGTGTTGTGGAAAAAGATCACGTTCTGGACAGAGACTGTCCAAGGCTGTCTGTATTTGAGGCAGGAACTGGCTCAGGAGAGTGTATTGTGAACGAACAGAGGGATTTTAGTAGCAAAGCTACAGGGATTCATACATTTCAGCATTCATTTTAGCAAATCTCGGATTTGCTTGTTGTCAAGCATATCATCCCAGTGTAGATACAGCCGTGTCATTCCCCCTAGTTTTTTGAAATTCAATGGGGTGTTCACTCGAATCTCTCTATAATTCATAGGTCTTCAGCCGTATACGCTGGGCGCTGTTTATGGGTTTTTTTTCTTCTTTTGGATGTAACGTCTCTCTCTGGAGTGTCAGACCCAAGTGCCAGAAATGAAACAAGCCATTCGGCCTCATTTTCCCCAGTCTCTTTCTCTCTCTGCTCGTTGCTGGAGTTTGTGGTTTTGCAAAAAAAAAATATTGATTGTAAGCTCTGTCGTGACTACCTCTTGCCGGAGCGCTTGGACAGCCTGTGCAGTTGTAATTTCTCAGATGGCAGAATCTCATTTACTCCTGAGCGCGATGTGTATTTCAGAATGTGTGAAAACAAGGCACTCGACGCAGCTGAGAGAGAGGGCTGTCAGATGCCACTCAGGCCAGGCTCAGGGCCCTCATCATCCCCTAGTGGATTAACACCTTCTGGTCTGGATCTATGCCGTGCGACTGGCCCTCTCATCCATCTCGTTCCGGCCTCCAGAGGTAAGCTAGTCCATGTATCCGGCAGTCAAAAGCGAGTCTGTGTTTCCCGCAATCAAAAGGCTATGGTTTTGGACAGCTCTCATAGCATTTTGTGCTTTTTTTCAGGCAAGCAGCAAAATTACTATTGTTGATACTTGGGGTTAGGAGTTTGTCTAAATAAGCTTAAGTATTAAACTTTGATAAACTTGTCCCACACAGTTTGTTTTATGCACATGACCATTTTATAACACTTAAAAAAAAATCCCTATTTTAAAATCCCCCTTCTCAAATCAGGCTGTTCTGTGATTCCTGTCAGAATGACGTAGTTCTGTACAGGCTGCTCCCACAATAGTTGATTGACAAGGCCATCTTACCCGAGACCTGCCCTGAGTGAGCTGTCATCAGTCCGCCATTGTGTTGACACCGGTGCAGGGGAAGACAAGATGTCTCCGATTAAGCAATTGAGGTGTTCTGTTGTTGGATGTAATGATGAATATAGCAGTCGTCAGTTACTCCCGACATCTGAGCCGCTGAAGATGCAGAGGATTAACGTTACTTTCATTTTGAAGGGAATGTGCCGATCCCGATCTGCCTAAATGCGCCTATGTTCGCGCAAATCATTCGTGATCCAGCTTCATCTACAGAAGAAGTAAATATAAGGGTTTTTTATGAATCTTTGCAAATTGCCTTTCCTAATAATGTGCTAGTTAGCCAGTTTCGCGGCTGAAGTTTACAGTCTGCTCGTCACTCCACGGAAGAGAGGGGCGGGGTCAGCAGAGTCATTAGCATTTAAAGCAACATGGCCTAAAAATGGCTTGCTGAAAACAGGGCTGATTTTGACAGGGTAAAAAAGGTGTTTTTTACACTAACATTGAGAAATTTTAAACAAAGTATGTTATAGACTTTTCATTAAAGGGATAGTTCACCCAAAAATGAAAATTCTGTCATCATTTACTCATCCTCAAGTAGTTCCAAACCTGTATGAATGTCTTTGTTCTGCTGAACACAGAGGAAGATATTCTGAAGAATGTGGGAAACAGACCAGTTCTGGGGCACCATTGACTTCCATAGTTTTTTTTTTTCCCTACTATGGAAGTTAATGGTGCCCCAAAACAGCCTTGTTACAAACTTTCTTCAAAATATCTTCCTTTGTGTTCGGCAGAACAAAGACATTCATACAGGTTTAGAACTACTTGAGGGTGAGTAAATGATGACAGAATTTTCATTTTTGGGTGAACCATCCCTTTAAGACCCTAAAGAATCATATCAACTTGTGGAAAATGGGCATCTGATGACCCCTTTAACATTATATCAAAAATGGAGTTAACAAGGTTTTTGACCGGTGAATGATGGAGATCTGTGTTTTGGTTACCAATTAAATACAGAGTCGATTTTGAGGTTTTGCTGTTTGTTTATAAAGCTCTGCATGGGCTAGCAGCTCAGTATATTGCTGATCTCCTTAAACCATATTCTGTGTCAAGATATCTCTGCTCTTGTAACTAATTGCTTCTTTCTGTTTCCCGGTCCCGTTTAAAGACTAAGGGTGACCGAGCTTTTGCAGTTGCGGCACCTAAACAGTGGAATGCACTTCCAGTTGCCGTGAGATCCTCTCCCACGTTGGACACTTTTAAATCTAGAGAACACTAATTTATTCTCTTTAGCCTATGGTGTTGCCTGATAATATTGGGGTTATAAAGTAATGGTTTATCTTGCATGCTTTTATTTACATCTTATGAGTTTTTAAATATAAGTTTTTATGAGTTGTTACCTGGAGGGGAATTTAACTGTAGTTTGAAGGACATCATGACTACGCTCTTTTGTTATGTGGCTCTCCTTTCACCATGGGAGAGGCAGAACCTCTTCCTAAAATGGCTACTATCCCAGATACTTTTCATAAAATGGCTGCCAGCCCAGAGAGGGCCCCTGTTCCCGAGTCTAGCCCAGAGAGGGCCCCTGTTACCGAGTCTAACCCAGAGAGTGCTTCTGTTCCCGAGTCTAGCTCAGAAATGATTTCAGTCCATGACCAATGCCCCACGTTTATTTCCACTCATGATTTCAGTCTTGTGTCTGCTTCAGCCTCGGAACAAAGTTCAGTGTTCGCTCCAGCCCCTGATGTTAGTCTAGTGAGGTCTTCAGCTCTTGAGAACAGTACAAAGATGGCTTTAGTTCATGAATCTGCTCCCTAGCCAACTCAAGTTCCAGAGTCTGCTCCAGAATTCGCTGGACTCCCTGAATCCATTTCCATTTGCCCCAAGTTTGCTCCAGAGCTCACTCCTGTCCATGGGTCCGCTCCCGAGTCGGCTCTAGTCTATGAGTCTGATCCAGAGTCCGCTCCTGTTCCCTCTGAGGTGGAAACCTCCTCTTCTAACAGTAGCAGCACTCTTTACCGAGCTCATGGTGTTCCCTGTCGCCTATGTTCCCACCACCGACACTGTGTTTGAACTCTCCCTGTTTCCGGAGGTCTCTGTTACAGCCGCAAGTGCCATCTCTGAACTCTCTGTATCCATTGAAGCTCCTGTTGATACTACTGCAGAACCTCCAGAGGTGGCGGGGGTGTTCGCGTCAGCTCCTTTTAGGACAGGGGATGTCCACTTATGAATTCTACGTCTGTCCTGACAAGGTCATGGAGACCGTCAATGAATCCCCTGTCATACCCATCTCAGCCATAGAAGTGAAGCAGCATCCAGAATTCATGAATTCATGAGCTCTCGGCCCTGCCTGTCACTGAGACTGCCTCGGAATTCACTCAATGTCCTGTCACGGCTATGGAGGCCATTTCTGAACTCTTAGTCTGTCCTGTTCCAACCAAGGAGGTCGTTTCTTAAGTCTCTGACTGTCCAGCCACGGTCAAAAGGGCTGTCCCTGAACTCTCTGCTTGCCCTGTTACAGCCAAAGATGCTGCTTCTGAACTGTCTGCCAGTCCTGTTATGACCGCTGAAGCCATTGTTAACCTCTCTGTAATCTATATTCCAGTTTTGCCTGCTCCGCCCTGGTGGTCTTCGGCTCCAGCCTGGTGGTCCTTAGTTCAGCTCTGGTGGTCTTCTGCTCCGCCCTGGTGATCTTCGGCTCCGCCCGCTCCACCGTGGTGGTTCTCGGCTCTGCTCTGGTGGTCTTCAGTTCCGTCTGCTTCACCGAGGTGGTCCTCAGCTCTGCTCTGGTGGTCTTCAGCTCCACCTGCTCCACCCTGGCTTCCTGCTTCATCAGCGCTGCCCTGGCTCACTGCACCGTCCTGGCACTCTGCTCTGCCGGCTCTGCCCTGGCTCTCTGCTCTACTGGTTCCGCCCTGGCTTACTACTCTATAATAATATGAAGTTTGGATAATTTTCCATGGCACACCTGATTGGCCTAGGGTATGGCCATTTACATGAATCAGACTACACTGATCACAATATAAGTTTTGATTCAGTAAAAAGAACTGGTTCATAAGAGTGTTTTGTTCATGAATCAGATCACATTGATCACACTATGGGTTTTGATTCACTTAAAATAACCAATTCATAAGAGTGTTTTGTTTATGAATCAGACTACACTACTCACACTGTTGATTTTGATTCACTAAAAAGAGCCAGTTCATAAGAGTCTTGTTTATGAATCAGACTACACTAATCACACTGTAGCTTTTGTTTCACTAAAAAGAGCCAGTTCATAAGAGTCTTGTTTATGAATCAGACTACACTACTCACACTGTTGATTTTGATTCACTAAAAAGAGCCAGTTCATAAGAGTCTTGTTTATGAATCAGACTACACTAATCACACTGTAGCTTTTGATTCACTAAAAATTGCCAGTTCATAAGAGTGTTTTTTCACACTGATCACACTATAGATTTTGATTCACTAAAAATAAATGTTTTGTAAGAGTCATTTGTATGTGAATCGGACTATACAGGTCACCTCAGAAGTTAACACTGTTTGTGCTGTACTTTTTGGAGATTTTAAGAATGGATATGAAGAACTACAGTATAACCCATAACGTGAGCCAGGCTTGAACCTGCATCGCCCACATGAGCGCCACAGCTGAACATGTCAGAGCATGGGCACCAACAGTGTTTTTTTTAAAGGTGGAATGAATCATGGCAGAGGACTCCGGGCGGGCGATTTGTTGAGCTAATGGTGGGCGAGACATCACATTTTCATGTTTGCAGGCCCAATGCATCACAGAGGGCCACAAGCATTCATCACAGTTCACATCTCCTCTGCAGACATTTGCAAAATCTGTGTTTACTCATTATGTCTAGGTTTTCAATTCTCTGTCAGTGAATATGGATTAGATAAGCTCTCTTTCTCCCTCTCTCTCCCCCTCAGCGCGAACCGAGCGAGCGCTTCTAGAGACCGGGATGGAAATTCGGTGTGAAATGCGAGGGCTGTCTGCGTGTGTGAGGGAGCTGACAGGATTTTAGGAGCGTGGAAATGGAAATAAGAAGCAGGCTTTGGATGTGCCCGGCTGCCATCCTGGAGGAAAGATTGGTGTCTGTCGCAACTGGCCCAATTTCAAAATTGCCACGTCCGTTTACTCTCCATCTTTATTTACACAAATCTGTTTTGTCACTCTCTCTTCACCAGATGCATTAAAACACTCAAAACAATCAAATCTGAAGCGGCCCGGTCGTGATGGACTTGATTGACGAATTGGCACACCGTTCCCAGCAAACGTGCCACGAGACAATGAAAAGCACTCGCCGGTGCTGGCGCGAAGCGAACCAGCGCATCGGATTTCAGAGGCAGAGTGCGATGAATAAATTGGACTATCAAATTCATCTGAATATAAATGTGACATATTTATCATAATATATTTCTTATTTGAAATGGTAGATCTTAATGTCATTTAGTCAATGATGGATTGTGGGCGGGAAAACAATACAAGCAATCAAGCAGAATCAGGTCTTCAAGCAGAAACTATACCGACTCGCATTATTTGAAGAGCACTTGTTTTCAGAGCGATCAGAGCGATATTTCTCTCGATCTTTCTGGAAGCATTATTTGTCTGGTTTAATGGGTTTGTTTTTTGGTTTTTATTTATTTTTTTGCAGACTTGTAGGACTGGAGATAATAATTTATCCATTAGCAGCTCTCTATGTTCTGTGCCATATGTTATGCCAGCTAAAATTAGTGTCTTCATGGCTAGTGTGTTCATAGACCACCGCAGAGATGACCTACATATGGGTGAAAATCATGAAAAGGTCATGTTTCTGCCTAAAATCTAAAGGAAAATAAGAAAGTAGAGTTTCAAACAGATAATGGATGTTTTTATGATTTTAGCACTGCATTATGTTCTTGAAAATTTACTCCCTAAACTGGGCTTTATATATATATCTTTATTTTCTTTTATTCTCCACCCATTATTCTCATTAGATTCTCAGTCTACTGCAGGGTTATTATAGTTAACTGTTTTAAAATAAACTATAATCTTTAAATTATATACTGTATATACATTAACTTATTTCACTTCAGCTAGTTGCTAAAACTAAACTCAAAATAATCCTGGTGTGCTGCCTAAAGAATAATTTTATTTAATTTTATTTAATCAGCATAAATGAAAGGTAGTATAGACTTAGACACGTGTAGACATTTTCTTCTGCATTATAGAAATTAAATTAAGATGTTTTAGCATGTTAATGAGATTTGAATCATGTTTTAATTAAGCAAAGTATCATTTCTTATTTCTTATTTTCCCAGACATGATTTTGACTTGTGTGTGTGTGTGTGTGTGTGTGCGCGTGAGTTATTGGACATAACCCATGTGTACACACTTCACAAATCACATTTGAAACTGTAGACAATTTTAAAGTGGAAGGGGAAATCCACTCTGAATGGAGCATTGTTTGTGTAAATACAGTCAAATAGAGCACCATATAAATACAATCAGTTTAGATTTCTGCTGATCACTGAAACATCTAAACGACCTCATTTACACTCCCCAGTCCTTATATCCTCATAATATCTGGATAATATATGATGTCTGCACGTTGCATTTACACCCAGCCACAGAAATGTATCTTTGTTAGACAGACAGAAATCCGATTGCATCCATCCTGCTTTAATCGTGTTATGTGCAAATCTGTGAGGTCTAATCTACTTTAGGCGCCACGAAAATTGTCATTATATGCATTTATATAATGTTAAATAGACCTTTATATCATTTATGTACATTAGAACTAGTGTGAGCCATTGGCAACAACACAAACACTTAAACTCAGTAATTTCTCCTTATAAGCAAACTCTCCTAAAATGGAAGATTTTTCAAAGGTTATTTAATGTTAGA
Organism: Onychostoma macrolepis; assembly: GCF_012432095.1. Classification (NCBI taxonomy): domain Eukaryota; kingdom Metazoa; phylum Chordata; class Actinopteri; order Cypriniformes; family Cyprinidae; genus Onychostoma; species Onychostoma macrolepis. The sequence continues at coordinate 7,988,095 of NC_081179.1, forward strand.
GTAGCTTTTAAACTTGTTTTTAATTCCATTTTTTTACATTTCTTTTTTTTTTATGTTATCATTACATTTTTTTTTTACCCTTTTATTGTATTTTATTATTTGTTGTATTTCTTTTTATGAAATGTTTTTAAACAAATGTTTTCTTTTTTATTATGATTTGTTATTTATTATTGTTTGTTTAATTAGTAGTGTTTATTTTATTTTATTTTTGCCAAGAAAAAAACATCTTACTTCTTTTTCTTTATTTTATTATTTCTTTCTTTTTTCCCCTTTTCTTTTGGTAATTATTTCATTTAATTTCATTTGTTGGCCAAGGAACACATTTTTATCCACAGAATGTGACACTGCAGAAAAACACCTGTTTTACATTTTAGACTGAAACCATCTAATTAAACTCTCCAGACTTCACTGGAAAATTATTCTTTAATATTTTTAATAATTGAATACCAAACATTCTGAAAAACATTGGTATTTTCTAACCTTCCCGAAAGCAGCACATCACCAATATAATCATAGCTGCACTGTAAAAAGTGATAAGTTGACTTAACTTAAAAAAATTGAGGAAACCCGTTGCCTTAAAATTATTAAGTACATAATAATTAAAAAAAAAAAAAAAAAAAAAAAGTTAAGTGAACTTGACAATTCAATTATCTTATTATTATTTTTTTAAAATTATAATTTACTTAAAAAGTTTAAGGCAATGTGTTTCCTCAATTTTTTTAAGTTGAGTCAACTTATCACTTTTTACAGTGTGGCAACTCCTTTTAATATGCATGTATGTACAGAGAACTCTCTCCTTCTGTTGTTTAAAAGAAAAACGCAGCTCAGTCTTCATTCTGCAGCTAATCACAGAAGTGAATTATTGCGGAGGGTAATAAAGCTCCAAATGCATCGCCTTTGTTCCTCTTATCAGCTCAGTTAAGCAATTTACCTACACATTCTCTGTCTATAATCACCACCCGGCCGCAATTATGCAGTTCTAGAAGTTTCTGAAGAGGATTGTAAAGCGAGTAGATGTCATCAGATACAGCCCTAGGAAGAAAGACTCGAGTGTGCATGCTTAAACATTTAAGATGTTAAGCAGGATATTAATAGGCTTGCACACAATTATATTAACTACATCCTTTCAAGTCAAAAGCCTTGTATTATCAGAGTAACTCGTAAGATCTTGTTCAGATTCTCATTTATTGATTTTTGGTTCATTATTGGCTCATTATTGACTCATTTATCATAGAACTGTAAGGAAATAATTTTTAAGAATGTTTTTATTGGAAATTAAGGCAAAATGCAGATTAATTAAATGTTTTTGTTGTTGTTGTTGTTGTTGTTGGTTGAACATTAGAATTTCTTTAAAAAATCTAGTTTTTTAAAAATTATTTTTATTATCAGTTATGCATATTAGGTTTTATATTATATAATATAATCTATTTTATTTGATTTTAGTGATTTTAAATTATATTTAAAAGCATCATTTACATATTTTTTTTAAGTCAAAAGCATATTGATATTGTTAATTTAATTTCTTGATTACATAGAACTATAATGCAAATAATTTATCATGTTTTAGGGATTATTTCTGGAAATCGAAACAAAAATGTGCATTATAATTTGTTGCATTAGTTGATCAGATTTGAATGTATTAAAAGTCTATAAGTTTTAACTTATTTTTAATATCAGTCACGCATATTATAGATTGTTGTTTTTTTTTTTTAATGTTTTATATAACATTATAATGTACAAAATATATGGTAACACAATACGATTCCTAAAAGTACATAACAACAAAAAATACTTTTAAAGCATTTATTATTCTTAGGTAATGTTGATTACAACATTTACTGATACATATTAAAATCAAAAGTTGTATCTATTAATGTTATTTAATGGACCTGAGCTAACATGGACTAATAATGAACAGTTGTTTTTTATTATTAAATGTTAACAAATATTAATGAATACTGCAACAATGTATTGCTTATTGTTAGTTAATGTTAGTTAATGCATTAAATATAGTTAACAAATAAAACCTTATTGTAAAGTGTTCCCAAATATATTTGCATTTTAGTGATTTTCAGGGTATTTTAAAAGCATCCTTTACAGGTCATCATATCTTTTCAGCTCAAAATCTTTGTAACTCATAAGATTTTGTTCAGATGTTCATTTAGTGATTATAAAAAGCGATAAAGCAAATAATTGATCATGTTTGAAGGATATTTTTACTGGAAACCAAGACAAAAATGCAGACTACATGAATCATTTTTTACAATACAGTCAGTTGGCGATAGGTAAAAGTTTTCCATCTACATCTGATGCAATATAGTTTCAGAATCCAGAAGTAATTCCTCAGTTTTCATGCTTTAACAGTAAAAAATCTCCCCCATAACTCTTCCACCCACAGAGCTGCAGCCTGAGCTTCAGCACTAACAAACTTTATGACTGCTTTCATATACAGCGCTTTGGCGGCCAGCCGGCCCGTATCAGCACAGATTTGTGTATCCGTTGATTCCTGCTTGACTGAGTGGGGCTTCAGTGGCCGCCGGGAGGCCTGAGAGAAGCAGCGGGAGATTTTTAGCCTCATCTGTGGCCTGCATTTTAACCACAAACGCAGGTCACTATGACTTTTTGTGGCCTAATGCATCAGGAAATAATCTGCTTGTTTGTGTTTGAAAATCAGTCTACAGTCGTACTAATTACGATGAAAAGTGGGCGACTTCATGTTCTCCCTCGTTCTTTTCATGTTCCTTTTGTTACTTTATCTGCTCGGTTTATGTGGGCTTGTTGTGGTTAATGGCTTCAGGAAAAATAAAAATGTGTTGCAGAGGAGGGTGAAAAATAGGAGGATGAGTTTAAAAGGCCTGACTCAAGGGTTTACCTTATATTCCTGCGTTATTACTGAGGCGTCGATACATGTGTTGAAATTCATTGTAAAAATATTCTACATTTTAAGTGAAAAAAAATAGTAAAATGCTACACTAAAAATAACAGTCAACTGGTTAACAAGTTACACACAAAAGTTACGGACTGCACCTTTAAATGTGTTGTGTTTTAGGGTTAACGGAAACGCCCCTAAAAATTATTTGATTGCCAGTATATTTTCCATTTTTTTAAGTGTACCTTAATTTAAGTTGAAAATCAGTTACATACTTACTTTTTTATTATTATTTTTTCAAACATATATCCAGGAATTCCCTGCATGACGCATACAATTTTCATTTATGAAAAATGTATAGGCTTTGTGGTAACACTTTATTTTAGGGTCTCTTAACTAGTTGCTTATTGGCATGCATATTACAATAATATTAACTATTTATTAGTACAAATTAAGCACATATTAATGCCTTATTCTACATAACCTTATTCTACGTCCCTAATACCTAAACTTAACAACTACTTTACTAACGAGTAATAAGCAGCAAATTAGGAATTTATTGAGGGAAAAGTCATAGTTATATTGAAGCTTATATTGAAAAACTACGTGCATGTGCCGGATATTAGCCCAAGAAATGCAATCTCTTGTCCACATCGTGTTAGTTAGTTACCTACTGAATACATTTAATTTAATACAAAGTCTTTTCTACCATGTAATGCCGGATAACTTTACTGCAATTTTTAGAGGCAGTTTATGGATAACTCAACAGGTCACATCTTAATGACACTGCTTTATCAGCTTGTTAAAAAAAGTGTAATGTGCATTGTTGTCACTCTACAGATTCCAAGAAGTGCAGTGCTGAGCAAAAAAAAAAAAAAAAGTAAGTGCTGTCAATTTGCTTGTGGCAAAAGGGGATACTTGTTAAAACATACTAGACTAAACATTTTATTTATGTTAAGGCTATGGATTACACGTAATGATGTCAATGTGCTCATTGTTTTGCTTCATAAGATCTCAGTATATCGAGCCAGGGGTATTAATTTAGTGTTTTCTGTATCTGTATCTATATTTTAAATGGCCTGAGGGTGAGTAAATTAACAGCAAATTTTCATTTTGGGTGAACTTTTCCTGTAATACAGAAAAAAAGCAATAATCGATGGAAATGGGATTTTCATTTTTCATTGATACAATGTTGTCTCTGCCACCTTAGACCTCTGACCTCACTGACATGAAGTGTGTTGCCATAAGAGGGATTCCTGTAATACCTGACCACCCTCCTTTGAAGAACTTCATGTATTGTAAGTATTGTTGATTTTTCTTTCTGTTATTAATGATGTAAACTAAAGGGGTCATAACATCGTTTTTAGCTAAAATTAGTTTTATTAATTTCCTTCATGTCCAGGCTTCTGATGATGAGTCGCCACACCAAAACGTTCCAGTTGGAATCCGCGAAAGCGAAGATGTTGCACAGCATCCCCTGTCTTTCTCCTCCATCTAGCCCCTGTAAGGAATCGTCTCAGAGGGTAATCTTGGGAAGGACGGTTTAGAGAACCTCCCTCAGGCCATTTGTTCTTGTTTTTGGATTGACTTATGCCTTGCATCTTGATTAATGAGCAATGAGCTCATTGATTTATGAGCAATACATTAAACACATACATTTTCTCTTTGTTTTATTAGACAAAATCTCAACATACCTATAGTTACCTGAAATTTGTTAAATGGATTTTGTAAAATGAATTAAAATAAACTGAATTCTAAAACAAAATCCTTGTTGTTTGTATTTTTGTCCTTGTTTATTGTGCAGTTGTAACTTAAAGAATAATAAATCGGCAGAGAAATCAGTCAAATTAAACCAATTAAATAGTTATATTAAAAGTACAATTTGGTCTAATAAAAGTGAAATTTAGTGCAATTTAATGTATTGAGTTACCTTAACTGGTAAATTTGAGTTATTGTAACAGATAGTTAGTTCAATGAACTAACACTTTCCAATCTAAAGAACTTGAAATGTCTTGTTTGTTCAACAAGACAAAATCAACCCTTTTAGGGCAACGAGTTTCCATATTTTTTTAAAGTTCATATATATACACACACACACACACACACACACAAATATATATCAGTGGTTTTCAGTATATTTTAAAAACACAAAGATTTTAGTAAAGGATTTTAGTATATATATATTTTTTTAATTATCCAGATTACCCAGAAAGTTTGTTCATTTTATTTGTTTGCTTGCCAGAAATTGAACAGGATTTGTCTACAGGATTGTATAAATATAATATAATATAATTTATTTTATTTCATTTTAAATTTTATTTTATCAAGTCAAGTCAATTGACCTTTATTTATATAGCGCTTTTAACAATAGAGATTGTGTCAAAGCAGCTTTAGTATTAAATAGGAAAATAGTGTAATGCAAAATGACAATAGTAAACAGTCAATTTTCAGTTAAAGGCAGTTCATCATTGAATTCAGTGATGTTTTTGTCCAGCTCAATTCAGTTTAAATAGTATCTGTGCAATTATCCAGAAATTTAACAGGATTTTTCTACTGGATTATATAAATATGGTTTATTCCTCCATTTTTTTTCAATGGCTCTATGATCCAAGTGTCATTTTCGCACTGACATTTGTATAGTCAAATTAACATGTTAATCAGTTGCCATTTCATTATTGACAGAATGAAATCATTATTATTGATAATTCTTCTCTAGAATAGCAACAAATCATTACCCGCTGTTTACTGGAGGCTTTCTTCAGTAAGACGGAGAAAATGTAGACATCTCAGGCTAATCCCTTCTTATCTGGAGTCGAAAATGGTCACTTTCACCTTGATTGCTTATGCAGATTTGGGAAATGTAAAATAAACGTAAATACAGAAGTCAGACTTTATGATTAGGTTTGATCATATGATTACTTCCTCCACAGAATGCCCATAAATGGCACCAGCGGAGGGAAATGAGCTCCACGTGTGGGAAAGAGCTGGAGCTGAAAATTGGATCATCCTGTAAAAGATTTCAGGAAGAGGTGGAAGATTTGGAGTTGGTGAGAAGACATAGTCCATAATTCTTGCAGCACAAAAACTCATCTCAATCAGCGATGACCTGCTCTCCATAAATCAAGAGGTAAAGTAAAACAAGGTGGAGGACAAGAAACGGAAATGTGCTTTCCTTTCCCGTCTCACCCTCCCGTTGTCTCGGAAGAGAAAAACGGAAGTCGACAGATCATTCACAACATCAGAGGCAAAGATTAATGGTTCATCCTTGAGAGCAGCAATCAACAAACACATGACGACATGCCTCACTAGCTGCAGCCGTGAAATGTGCCACATGATTTACTAGGCACAATAAAAAGGGAAATTGGCTCTGTATATTTCCCTCTAATTCCATTTCCAGAAGGGGTTTCTTCCATTCATCTTGAATAAGATAATTGAACAAACCTCATAAAATGTATATCTAAAATACATATTTGGATTAATACATGGATTTTACATTTTTGTTGTAAAATATGCACAAATTTAATATATATAAATTGTTTATGTTGCTAAGGGTGGTTGCTAAGGCTGTTGACCAATCAGAATCAAGGACTTGAACTCAGGGATGCCTGCAGGAGTTCAGCTGAGGGTATGCACAGAGATGTTTTTTTCTTTTTTTCTTTTATGAATTAAGAAAAAAACAAAAAATACTTTAACCCTGAAAACGGCAAAAAGCAACAAAATGGTCAAAGACATCCATCGTGTTCAAACAGGAAAACAACTGAAAAACAGTGCGAGTGGACACAAAAAACAAGAATAGTCACAGGACTCAGCTTAAATTTTTTAAGTTAACTTTCAGAAATGTAACCTTTTATTTCAGTTGTTTGTAGTTGATTGTCCACTTCATCCAGCACAGTTTGGTCTCTTGTGTTCTTGTTTGTTTTACTGAATGAGAAAGATGATTCAACTTAGGTAGAGGGTGCTAATAGCCTAATGTTAGTGTAATCTATTAACTACTCACATCATAAACACATCTTTTAGACAAGTTCCAGATATGGGTTTCATGTCATAAAATATTTTAATACCACTGGATTTACATTTAACACAATCACAGTTTAATAAAAAAAACACTATAAGTTACTAAATATTACTTTTTTATTTTTTTTATTTCCACAACTGCGAATACATTATTTATTGAAAGTGAGCAAAGTACAATACATTATCACCTACTACAGTCTATCGCGTGAGTTTAAGTACTCTCAAAAAACATTGAGAGCCGGGTCTCAGACAGCACGTTGTCAGCCCTTGTGTTGTGTGTTGTGTGTTTCCCGCCCTCTTGTGTCCATATATGGTTATTTTCCTGTCCTTGTTTAGGTTGATTAGTTAATATGATTTCGTTCAGCTGTGTGTGTTTGATTATCCTGTGTATTTAGTTCATGTCCGTTCAGTTCCTTTTCGTCTGGTCTACTCGTTACTCCCGGTGTTCCTGTGTGGCTGCCCTGCTTTGTATTGCCCTGTTTGATTTAGATTAAAGACTATTTTTGAGTTTATCCTCGCTTCCCTCGTGTGTGTGCACCTGCGCTTGAACGAACAAGTGATGTTTTATTAACAAATTTCGGGAGGAGCGCGCGCAGATAATTTACACGGCCAATTCACCATCAGCAATCACACAGTCTATCCTATCAGCCGAGAGGAGACTTCTATAAATAGCCAAGCTATCTTACCTTCATCCTCTCTACAGTATTGCAGCATTGGTACTCCCAATCGCCACAATGTCAGAGATTAAAATATTCGCAAATGACGACTCCCTCGTCGCCCAGGGTCCACCGGCGTCCACCGGCGTCTCCCGGTGCCGCTCAGCACACCAGCGCCCGCCAAGACACCGCAATCAAGCCCGCGGCTACACCGCGGGGCCGCCGGCCCTCCCGTGCCACCTCTTGCTCCTCGAGACGCCGAGGTACACCCTCGACTCCTCCTTCCAGGCATCCTCCACCTTCTCCTGCATCCTCCTATGCCTCAGGCAGCTCCTCCATCCCCGCTATCGAGAAGTGGACAATCTTAAGCCTAAGGCAAGCACTGAACAACGCCGACGTCTACTTCTCACGGCGGATGAACAAGGCGGAGCTCTACAGCCTCTATTCATCTCTCCAGCCAGGAAAGTCATCACCGACTCTCACTCCTCCATCAAAAACCGCCGGCAAACCAAGTCCGGCCCGCAGCAGCCCGTACTCACGGCCCGATCCAAATACCACGCCCGCGAGGAAGGGCCTCCGGTCTTCAAACCGCCGTAGCAGGCCCTCGGCAAGCCTGGGCCATGCCCCGGAATCCGTCGCCGCTAGCCCTAGGCCGTTTCTCCGCTCAGCTGAACTTGCCCCCACAGCCACAAGCGGCGCGAGTATGGCTCCGCCAGCATCTCCGGCCCACCCACAGTCTTTCCTTTCTCCTTCCTTCTATCCTCTCCCCGGTCCATGGCCTGCGGCCCCGCTGTCAAACCTTAGCGTGAGGCTACCTCCGTTAGCGGCGCAGGCCCAGACTTCTTCCAAGCCCCCTCTCCCTCCTTTTCTTCCTTCCGCCTTCGCTCCAGGAGCCGACACCAGCATGAGGCAGCCTCCGCAAGCGGCTCTAACGGCCGCTATTCCCTCTCCTCTTCCTCAGGCATCCTGAGGAATCCTGGCATCCTCCATACCGATGCCCGTCCCACCGAACGCCCCTGCCCTGGAACCACCCCCAGTCGCTGGCAGCATCAGGTCACAGATCCTATAGCAGGTGCGGACATAGACCTTTTTTCTCTCCTGTCACCACTTTCACCACCTTCTTCAGACCGCCAAATTGATTGCGGCGATTTCTCCGTCACACTAAAAAATACAGCACATAATCTGTCACGCATTTTGTCATTTTCTGAATTCACCATCGCCTTCACCCGTTACTCCGAAGTAATTTGCACAGCTTTTCCACTCAGGAGACGTGAGCTCAGCGACTATCTCGCACTAGTCACTGAGCTTGCGTTATCTTATGGAGGCACTCACTTCTACACCTATCACAAACTGTTTTCAGCAAAATGTGCCATCTGGGTGGCCCAGTGGAACCAGTGTCCTTATTGGGGGGCTCTGGACACTGAACTCCACAACAGAGTTTTCTTGGGCTGCCGCAACGTCACATGCCCATTCCACCACAGCATGCCCCCTCATCACTCCGCTCATCCCTCCCTTATCGACTCCTGTGCATATTTACCATTTGTCTGTTGAATTGTCTCATCACCCTGACGCCAATTTTACTGATTTTTTGCTGTCTGGTCTCACCCACAGCTTTAATCCCGGCGTCAAAAGCCTCCAGCGTCAAAGCATCATTTGTGCCAACCTCCAGTCCGCCCTCGCCGAACCCGACACAGTCGATCTCTTAATTAAAAAAGTCGTCGAGTCAAACTTCATGATCGGCCCCTTCAATGTTCCCCCCTTCCCTTGTTTTCGCTTAAGTCCGATCGGCGTTGCTACGAAAATTTTCACGTAAAAAACGTCTAATAATTGATCTCTCATCATAACTCCCCCTTCCCGAGCATTAACAGCCTCATTTCGCTCGAAGAATTTTCTCTCCACTACCACGACATTGACCAAGCTATAACCCTGATTAAAGACGTGGGTCGGAAAGCGTGGCTGGCCAAAGTCGACATTACCTCTGCCTTCAAGGTAATGCCCATCCATCCAGAATTTTGGCATTTATTCGGCATACGCTGGCACGAAAAATTTTACTTTTCCGTCCGCCTAACCTTCGGCTGCAGAAGCAGCCCAAAAATTTTCGACATGCTATCATGCCATTTGCTGGATCCTCTCCAATAATTACGCAATCCCTTACCTCGTCCATCTCGCCTCCCGGCTCCATCCCAGCCGCACATTTCTCAACAGTTCAGGAAGTCTTTTCCAAACTCGGGATTCCGCTCGCCCAGGACAAAACCACGGGCCCAACCACATCCATCGAATTTTTAGGCAGAAAAAAATCGATAGAACGATCCTGGTCGCTTCCGCCCCCTCTTAGACAACCCTAACTGTTCCAAACGCGAGCTGTTGTCTATCCTTGGTCACCTAAACTTCGCAATGCGCATCATCCCGCAGGGCCGCCCTTTCATCTCTCACCTCCTCTCCCTCGCGTCCTCCGTGCACGCGCTTGAGGATCACTTATCCTTATTTAGCTCGTGTTGCAATGAGCTCAGGTTATGGATAAACTTCCTCAAACAATGGAACGGCTTATCCTTCTTCTATAACAGCATGGTTTCCCGCCCCGACGACATCCGATTATTTACAGACGCCGCCCCCTCCTGCGATTTCGGGGGATTTTACCAAGGCCGCTGGTTTGCATCTACGTGGCCCCCCCAGCTGTCAGATTTGCCGCAGTCTCTCTCATCCTCAGCACTGTTCGAATTATATCCTCTCATCGCCGCAGCGGCTCTGTGGGGGAAAGAATGGTCCACCACCAGCATCGTAGTGCATTGCGATAATGAAGCAGTCGTGCATTGCATTAATAACTAGAGTCCTTACTAGAACCAGGAAATATGACCATATTAGCCCGGTTCTGTCAACACTGCACTGTCTCCCAATCAAACATCGGATAGATTTTAAAATCTTGTTAATTACTTATACTGTATAAAGCCCTGAATGGTTTAGCTCCTCAGTACTTGAGCGAGCTCTTATCACATTATAGTCCTCCACGTCCAATGCGTTCTCAAAACTCTGGCCGCTTGATAATACCTAGAATATCAAAATCGACTGCGGGCGGCAGATCCTATTCCTATTTAGCACCCAAACTCTGGAACAATCTACCTAACACTGTTCGGGAGGCAGACACACTCTGTCAGTTTAAATCTAGATTAAAGACCCATCTCTTTAGCCTGGCTTACACATAACACACTACGCTTCTATTATTCAAATCCGTTAAAGGATTGTCAGGCTGCATTAATTAGATCAACTGGAACCGGGAACACTCATGATGTACTCGTTACATCGTAAGTAGAATGGCATCTACGCTAATATTTGTCTGTTTTTTTCCTATTCTGTTTCTCAGTCTGTATCCAGTCAGATGGTGGATCAGCACCAAGAGATGATGTCTACAGCCCTGATCGTCAGCGGAGACCAGGACACCCAGATGACCCCCAGAGACATATCCCCAGTGAAAACCTCGATTGAATACAATAAAACTAAAAAAATATAACAAAATAACTAAAATATAATAAAATACCTAACTACATAATACTACTATTGTTAGAAATTGCAACAAAATTAAAATAGAAATGTAAACTTTTGAACTGCGGGTTTCGTCTGGTCAGAGGAGAACTGGCCCCCTGACTGAGCCTGGTTTCTCCCAAGGTTTTTTTTTTTCTCCATTCTGTCACAGAGGGAGTTTTGGTTCCTTGCCGCTGTCGCCTCTGGCTTGCTCAGTTGGGGACACTTAATTTCTAGCGATTATCGCCAATTTGATTGCACAGATAATATTTAAACTAAACTGAGCTAGACAATGACATCTCTCAATTCAATAATGAAATGCCTTTAACTGAAAATTGAGTGTTTAATCTTATCATTATACATTACTGACACTCTATCCTCTAATTTGATACTGTTAAGTGCTTTGACACAATCTGTATTGTTAAAAGCGCTATATAAATAAAGGTGCCTTGACTTCACTTGACTTAATAAAGGCCGGTCTCATTCCATTCCCCCGCATTAATGCCCCTTTTAAGACATCTCATTTGGATCTCAGCATGCGACCAATTCATTCTAAATGCAAAACATGTCCACGGATCCAAAAATCAAATAGCTGACTCTCTCTCTCGGTTTGCTTTCCAGAAATTCAGGCTGCTGGCGCCGGATGCCGACCCACTCCCAACGCCAGTACCTCCATATTCAGAGCTTATATTCCCGTAAACCACCCACTAAGAAACCTCCTAGATGCCTCCCTCAGTTCTATCCTCCAGGCCGTCTCCCCCAGGACCCTTCAATCGTATTTAACTGCTTGGAACAGTTTTAAAAATTTTCACAATTCCTTCAATCTGCCTTTTCCTGTTCATCTCCCATCTCAACGCCAACAAAAACCTCCAGGCTAGCTCCATCAAAGGCTACCTTAGCGGAGTCCAATTTTTCCACAAACTCATGTTCGGCTCACCCTCCTCAGGAATAGCCAGCTCTCAGACATCCATGCTCATTAAAGGCATCCAAAGAGCCCAACCCAACCGCCCAGACGCTAGACAGCCAATAACTCTGGAGATCTTAACCAAATGCATTTTCACCTCCGCAGAGGCTACCATTCTATGCACACCGCCCGCACGCTTGACGCCATGTTCATATTGGCCTTCTTTGGTTTCCTCAGATGCTCGGAACTCACCATCACATCCAACTTCAATCCAAAAATCCACCCAACTTTTTCAGACCTATCAGTGCTAGACACCGAAGCAATCTTTTATTTCATTAAGCAAAGCAAGACAGACCAAGCGAGAAGAGGCCACGTCATTTACATCTTCAATCTCCAGTCGCCAATCCAACCTTACCAAACCCTCTTAGCCTACCTGCATTACAGGAGCCCGCAGGCCAAACTCCCATCTGACCCGCTTTTCGTCGACGACTCTGACCGTCCCGCCACACGTTTCTGGTTCCAAAAACACCTCAAGTCCGTTCTACTGCTATCCGGCATCCCAGCAGATCATTACTCCAGCCACTCCTTCCGTATAGGTGCAGCAACCACAGCCGCCCAAAAAGGCCTCTCCCAGCCTCAGATCCAAGCACTCGGCCGCTGGACGTCAGAGGCTTTCAAGACCTACATTCGTTCAGACCGCTTCCTCATCAGCCGACCCCTTTAGCGCCTCGTGCACTCGAACTTCAGACTCACCATAGCCATCCCTTTTAACACCACCAAATCCACCCACAGCGGCTCATCTTCACATCAACCATCTCAGCAGCTCCCCGCTCCCGCAGGAGCCTTATTTTTCCCCACTGCCACAGCAGTGCCCGCTCCCGCAGGAGCCTGTATCTCTACTTCCTCTGCCGCAGCAGTGCCCACTCCCACAGGAGCCTGTCTCTCTACTTCCCTCTGCCGCAGCAGTGCCCGCTCCCGCAGGAGCCTGTGTCTCTACTTCCCTCTGCCACAGCAGTTCCCGCTCCCGCAGGAGCCTGTATCTCTACTTTCCTCTGCCGCAGCAGTGCCCGCTTCCATAGAAGCCTCATTCTCTTTTCAGATATCGCAGCAGCCCATCTCAATAAAAGCCACATTCTCTTTCCAGATCCCACAGAAGTGCTCACTCCCGCACGACCCTCTTCCCACTCATCTCTACTTCCCACTGCCGCAGCATTGCCTGCTCCCGCTGGAGCCCGTATCTCTACTTCCCACTAATCTCTATTCTTCATTCTCTGCAGCAGAACCCGCTTCCGCAGAAGCCACATTCTCTTTTAAGATGCCGCAGCAGTGCCTGCTTCCGTAGAAGCCACCTTCTCTTTCCAAATACCGCCGCAATGTTCCACTCCAAGCGACGTCCAGCATCCCACCAACATTAAGCTCTGCCGATTTTGGGGGGTATCAACACGCCTCTCTGGCTACTGTCCCGGGCTTATTGCATCTTTGGGGGGAACGCTCTGGGTCTGGGCTAAATGCCGAGCTCGGAGCCCTCTCCCCGGACAGCACGCCAAATACGCATAACCTTTACTCTGTTTATTATATGCAAATGTGAACTCGTGAAATACACCTCGCCAGTTTATATATGCAAGCACAAAAATTAATTCAGCACCCGTGCGCTGTGTTCTGTGTGCACAGTATGCACACAGAGAGCCGCGTCTCACAGCCCTTGAACAACGAATTAAGTTTTGCCAGACCCAACAATGCAGAAGAGCTGAAGGCCACTATCAGAGCAACCTGGGCTCTCGTAACACCTGAGCAGTGCCACAGACTGATCGACTCCATGCCACGCCGCATTGCTGCAGTAATTCAGGCAAAAGGAGCCCCAACTAAGTATTGAGTGCTGTACATGCTCATACTTTTCAGTTGGCCAAGATTTCTAAAAATCCTTTCTTTGTATTGGTCTTAAGTAATATTCTAATTTTCTGAGATACTGAATTTGGGATTTTCCTTAGTTGTCAGTTATAATCATCAAAATTAAAAGAAATAAACATTTTAAATATATCAGTCTGTGTGTAATGAATGAATATAATATACAAGTTTCAATTTTTGAATGGAATTATTTAAATAAATCAACTTTTTGATTATATTCTAATTATATGACCAGCACCTGTATATACAAAATTATATCAAAATATCGTCCTGGCAAATATCCTCGAAAAACTGTTGCTTATGTCTTAGTGAATTTGAACAGTTGAGAAAGAAATCGGATGTATATCATTTCATTGGATGCATTGCATCTTAAAGTGACCGTGCCTAATTTACTAGCTGCTGTCTGTGTCCTTAATGTTAATCCAAGAAAACAAAAGAGACAAAATCACTCACTGCTCCTGACTTTGTTGCTTTAACAAGAATTAATCTATATGTGAAGTGAGGACTATACAATGCTATTTTACATTTGATTATTTGGTTTCTGTACCTGAACACCTACAAACTTGGTACAACCTGCACCGGGGCCCTGCAAACCCCAGCCCTGAACTCAATAGAATTGTGTGTGAATGGTTTTAATGCACAATGCTGTAAAAACGCTGAAAAAGAAATATGTGATATGAGCAGATCTAAATGTAATGCCACAATCAACACTTTTCCTTTTCACTTTATTTGCAACAGCCATAATCTATTTAGTTTCATTGTGCAGGGCCATTATTTGGTGGCATTTTTGCCTCAAGCCCCCATTAATTTCAGACCCGTGGCCAGGGGAAGGCTGTATGATTCAGTGAGAGCGGTCCAAATGCGTTCGGACAGTTCACAGAAAAGAGAACTGACTCAAAAAACATGATTAAATCACAAATGATTGGCATCGCTGGTTCAGTGCAAAAATGGCTGCCCACTGCACCGGGTGTGTGTGTACTAAAATATGCAAATAATGTATTTTTTATTATGTCTTTTAAATATATATATATATATATATGTGTGTGATATTTAACATGTAACGTGAACATATGTAAGGAATAATTGACGATGGGCCGTTGGATTATTAGAAAAAAAAAATTTACATCCGAGGTGGTGATGCGGTCACGACACGAAGCGGAGTGGCCGTTACTCCTCGGGTGTGCATTATTTTTCTAATAATCCAACGGACCGAAGTCAATTATTCCGCTTATACTACGGTTGCCACACCTCAAGACATCGATCAGATGATATATTTCAAGGCATTTCTACTTAAATCGCTATTGTGAGTAGGATTATTTCTTCCGCATTTCATCCAATGTCTCCGTTGCTAATTCCTAAACGTCATTTTAAACCTCGTAATGGAGGCTTGAGCCGTTGATAACAGATTAATGCAGTTAATAACTAAGTTATGAGAGAGAGAGAGAGAGAGAGAAAGAGAGATAATTACTTCTGTGCATCTCTCAATAGTGTTCGGCAGCAATGTCTCTAGTTATAGTGAAACTTAGTTCCTTTTGTTCACGAACAGCGCCGTTGTTGTTACCTCGCTTGTGAGAAGTCATGTAGCTTTTAAGTCGTTTACTGATAAAATCGTCCAAGTACCGCTAACAACATTAGCGCGATGTATGCTAGTGTGTATGCAAACTGTAACTAGGCTTGCCACCTTTAGCAAGGCAAAATAAGGGACACCCATTCACGTTTTTTTAATGCCAAATTGTAGTAGTATGTATATTTATATTTATTATGTATATTTAGTATGTATATATTTGTGATTAATATAAATGGTAAATAAATAAGGTCTAACATTAATTCTAACCTATTAATTCATCTGTCTAATCATGTTTAAAAATATAATAATTATATCTACCAAACTTTGATAATGTATGGAATATTATATTAACACACTATCCAAATTTTAATAAAACAATTGGCCTATACGATCACTTCAGTGCTATGATTCACCCAAAAATGAAAATTCTGTCATAATTTACCCAGGTTTTTATAAACCTGCATAAAGTTGTTTCTTCTGTTGAACACAAAAGATACTTTGAAGAATGCGGGTAACTAAACAGCTGCTGGTCCTCAGTAACTTCCATAGTAGAGAAAAAATACTATCAGAGTCATTGGGTGTGACAGTAATGGCCGGACGCTGAGGTAAGTGATAACCAGTTGGTGTTTTATTGAACAGGATGAGGCAGACAGAGAAATGAACTGATGACCGGAGGGGAGTATGGAATACTTGGAACGCCACTGAGCAGGTGAGATAGATCGTAACTGCTTTCTCTTCCACAGAGCTGTTGGGATGACGAGACGAGGGAATCCACAGCGGTACACCGAATCCAAAGACAGGAGATCTGGGAGGAGAGGAGAACACGAGGATGCAGAGACAGGAGGTAAGGTACAAACGGTAAGTATTATTATTCAAAGGATATCTTTGGAGAGTAATTCTCGAGGGTTTTGAGTCCACGTTGCGAGTACGAGATCGAACAGTATGTGTGGCTGAAGTGAGGGATTTTATACTGGGGTAGATGACTGAGGTGATGGTGATTAGTATTCGGGTGATGTGGATCGTTGTGATTGGTGGGGCATAAGGCCTGACCGATCCGTGACAGTACCCCCCTCTCCACGGCCCGCTCCTGTGGGCCGCCCTCGGCATCGTGGTGGTCTGCCCCGGCCTCGGGGTGCTGGGTGATCGGGGTGTGTCGAGTGGAACTCTTCGAGGAGCGTTGGGTCCAGGATGTCGTCTCTAGACACCCATGAGCATTCTTCAGGGCCGTAACCCTCCCAGTCCACGAGGTATTCTAGTTTGCCACCACGGCGCTGGGACTCTAGTATCTCCTTGACTCGGTAGACGGCTCCTTTGTCCAAGATGAGCGGGAGAGGGGGTTCTTCATTCTGGTCAGGCCCTGGGGAGACAGGAGGAGAGAAAGGTTTGAGTAGTGATACGTGGAAGGTGGGATGGATCTTGTATTGTGGAGGTAATTGCAGTTTGTATGTGATGGGGTTTATGCGTTCCAGGATGGTGAAGGGGCCAACGAATCTGGGACTGAGTTTCCTGCTAACAGGTGCAGCTTGATGTCTCTAGTGGACAGCCAGACCTTTTGCCCTGGTTGGTATTCGGGATTGGTTGATCTTCGGACGTCTGCTGCCATTCGTTGTCTGCGCACTGCCTGCTGGAGCTGGTGGTGTGCTGTGTACCAGACTCTCTCGCTCTCTCGGAACCAGTAGTCGATGGCGGGGACATCTGATAGTTCTCCTGACCAGGGAAACAGGGGAGGCTGGAAACCGAGTACGCACTGGAAGGGAGTGAGTCCAGTAGAGCTTTGGCGTAAGGAATTCTAGGCGTACTCGGCCCAGCCTAGGAACTGGTTCCAAGAGTCCTGCCGGCTATGGCAGAAGGTTCTCAGGAAACGCCCCACTTCCTGGATTTTACGTTCGGTTTGCCCGTTCGACTGTGGATGATATCCTGAAGAGAGACTTACGGTCACACCTAGGAGGGAGAAGAATGCCTTCCAGACTCGAGAAATGAATTGGGGTCCTCTGTCTGATACGATGTCCTCCGGGATACCGTAGTAGCGGAACATGGTTGAATAAGAGTTCTGCTGTTTGAAGTGCCATGGGAAGGCCGACAAGGGGTATGAGGTGGCAGAACTTGGAGAACCGGTCAATGATGACGAAGATACATGTGTTCCCATCCAAAGCAGGCAAGTCTGTGATGAAGTCCACTCCTAGGTGTGACCAAGGGCGTTGAGGTATGGGTAGTGGAAGAAGTTTTCCTGTGGGAAGATGTCGGGGGGTTTTGGAGATGGCGCAGTCGGGGCAGCCTTGTACAAACCTTCTCACATCCTTGGCCATATTGGGCCACCAGAAGCGATCTCGTAGCAGCGAGAGAGTTGCGTTGGCCCCAGGGTGGCCAGTACCAAGGGAGGTATGAGTGGTTTGGATCAGCGGAATGCGTTGAGTTTTCGGGACGTATTGATGATCAGGAGGACAGCCCGGCTGATTGGCAGGTGGATTAGTATAGGCGACTGGTGGAGAGGTCCATTGAATGGGGCTGGAAATGATCTCGGAGGGTAAAATCATTTCAGGTTCGCCATTATTGTCTTCGGGGTTGTGGATGCGGGACAGGGCGTCCGCCTTGACATTTTTGGAACCCAGTCGATAGGAGATTTTGAATTGGAATCAGGTGAAGAATAATGCCCATCTAGCCAGTGTCGTTGTGGGTCTTGGTTATTTTGCTGTTGTAAGACCTTTGAAATAACAGAAATCATTTGGCGAAGTGATATGGTCATGTAATGCGGTCAAGAGATGCCTGGAACTACGTTCGCCGTGCGTTTCCCTGAAAATAATTGCACACCTTAGAACGTTCGGCAGCCAATCAGATTCAAGCATTCAACGGCCCCGTAGTATAAATAAAAGATAATATAGCAGCCAGTCATAAAATAAACCCTGAAAAGGTGAACAAAACCCATATATCACACATAGTGACACATTTTTTACTTCATTTTTGTTTCTGAAGAGCTGTAATATAGCATGCAGATACACATTATAGAAATTTGATTTGCATCTTTTTGATTGATGCCTTATCTATTTTTCTATTCCTACATTCCCTCAAAACCCCCTGAGATGAGAGTTTCCTAGACAATCATTTTGTTTTAAAGACATAATATGTGTGCAAAGGGATGGTAAAAATGCAAACATTCCTCACACAGTTGAGGATCTCAGCTCGCACTGTCACTATGGCAACTGAAAGCTGTTGGAAGTCTATGGAATAAAGGCTCATAGAATGATACTTCACTTTACAGATGTTTGCAGTGCAAAAATCCATCTTTGTAAAGTTTCACCTGCAATGCTGCTGAAAAAATCTAAGTGAAGATTACATGCACCAGTCTAAAATAGTGATTTATAGCAGGGCTCTTAATTAAAGTGCTCTTGGCACAAGGTATCCGTCGATTCTGCGCTTAAAATGATATGACAGGGGAAGTAAATAAATAAGCAAGTGAACTCTGAAATGAATGAAGCTCATATCTGCAGCCGAAAACCGCAGGCAGTTTTAAAGCTCATTGTGGCCGTCACATCCTCAGGGATTACAGCATCATATTTAAATATTTTTCCAGATAGAAGAGAGTCATCAATCCTGCACGACAAACTTACAGTGTAGTCAGCTCCCTCAAGGCACTGTAACTAATAAAATACAGCTGCTACCTGTCCTATCCTGTCCTGTCCTGTCCGCAGCGTCTCCATATCCCCCCGTCAACTTGAGGGTGAGCTGGATAGGCGTTTTGCTCTGTTGTTTGGCTTCAGGAATATTTATGTACAATTAAACAGTGTAGATAACAGGTAGGCTATTCATGCATTCAGAAATGGGAATTAGAATTAGAGCTGGGACTGTGCTTTTCCCACAATGCACTGCTGACACACGGCCAATGGAGGGGAGGCTGTGAAGCCATTGTGGTCCTTCATTCAAAGGTTTTGAAATTATTCTCTATTAAATAATGATTTTATATCTATTATTTTTGTTTATATAATTTATTATTTATAATTAATAAGTGAGTGTTTAATATGTGTATTAAATATAACAAAATTGTTTAACTTCCACAGAATTCATATATAGAAATAAAAAAACACAAATTTATACTTATACATTAATACAAATACAAACTACTTCAACAGAATGTGTGTATTTATATACAGATGCATCTCAGTAAATTAGAATGCCGTGGAAAAGTTCATTTATTTCAGTAATTAAACTCAAGTTTTGAAATTCGTGTATTAAATAAATTCAATGCACACAGACTGAAGTAGTTTAAGTCTTTGGTTCTTTTAATTGTGATGATTTTGGCTTACATTTAACAAAACCCTCAACAAATTAGAATACTTCATAAGACCAATAAAAAAAATTGTTGTGAATTGTTGGCCTTCTGGAAAGTATGTTCATTTACTGTATATGTACTCAATACTTGGTATGGGCTCCTTTTGCTTTAATTACTGCCTCAATTTGGCGTGGCATGGAGGTGATCAGTCTGCGGCACTGCTGAGGTGGTATGGAAGCCCAGGTTTCTTTGACAGTGGCCTTCAGGTCATCTGCATTTTTTGGTCTCTTGTTTCTCATTTTCCTCTTGACAATAAAGATTCTATGGGGTTCAGGTCTGGTGAGTTTGCTGGCCAGTCAAGCACACCAACACCATGGTCATTTAACTAACTTTTGGTGCTTTTGGCAGTGTGGGCAGGTGCCAAATCCTGCTGGAAAATGAAATCAGCATCTTTAAAAAGCTGGTCAGCAGAAGGAAGCATGAAGTGCTCTAAAATTTCTTGGTAAACGGGTGCAGTGACTTTGATTTTCAAAAAACACAATGGACCAACACCAACAGATGACATTGTACCCCAAATCATCACAGACTGTGGAAACTTAACACTGGACTTCAAGCAACTTGGGCTATGAGCTTCTCCACCCTTGGTGGACCTTGGTTTCCAAATGAAATACAAAACTTGCTCTCATCTGAAAAGAGGACTTTGGACCACTGGGCAACAGTCCAGTTCTTCTCCTTAGCCCAGGTAAGACGCCTCTGACGCTGTCTGTGGTTCAGGAGTGGCTTAACAAGATGAATACGACCACTGTAGCCAAGTTCCTTGACATGTCTGTGTGTGATGGCTCTTGATGCCTTGAACCCAGCCTCAGTCCATTCCTTGTGAAATTCACCCAAATTCTTGAATCGATTTTGCTTGACATTCCTCATAAGGCTGCGGTTCTGTCGGTTGGTTGTGCATCTTTTTCTTCCACACTTTTTCC
Source organism: Onychostoma macrolepis (assembly GCF_012432095.1). NCBI lineage: Eukaryota > Metazoa > Chordata > Actinopteri > Cypriniformes > Cyprinidae > Onychostoma > Onychostoma macrolepis. Next base: position 8,008,767 of record NC_081179.1, read on the forward strand.
TTCCACTCAACTTTCTGTCAACATGCTTGGATACAGCACTCTGTGAACAGCCAGCTTCTTTGGCAATGAATGTTTGTAGCTTACCCTCCTTGTGAAGGGTGTCAATGATTGTCTTCTGGGCAACTGTCAGATCAGCAGTCTTCCCCATGATTGTGTAGCCTAGTGAACCAAACTGAGAGACAATTTTGAAGGCTCAGGAAACCTTTGCAGGTGTTTGGAGTTGATTAGCATGTCACCATATTCTAATTTGTTGAGATGTGAATTGGTGGGTTTTTGTTAAATGTGAGCCAAAATCACCACAGTTAAAAGAACCAAAGACTTAAACTACTTCGGTCTGTGTGCACTGAATTTAATACACGAGTTTCACAATTTGAGTTCAATTACTGAAATAAATGAATTTTTCCATGCCATTCTAATTTGAGATGCACCTGTATAGATAGTGTATGTATGTATATATATATATATACTGTCAAAGTTTTTTTTTTTAATTATTGGCAATTACATTCTTTAAATTATCTATAGTAATATTTTAGTTTTAATTTTTAAGCTACATAAGATATTAAATATTACAATATATTAAAATAACATTAAATATAACATTGAATATGTAAAAACTGAATATGTATGTTTTTGTAGTGTATTTTGATTTCACACACACACACACGCACGCACGCACGCACGAACACACGATTTGGTGAGATCAGCTCAAGTTATCCACATAGACAACGCACCAGGCAGGTATTTGGTGGAACAGAACTCAGTTCTCTTTGTTTCACAATAAGGTGAGGGAGATGTGGTGGGGGAAAAGCTCTGGGGTAGCAGATCAATCTCTCTGAAGGGAAGACAGAAGAGATGGAGGGTTAGTCAAAGATGTTCCAGCTACTCACAATCCCACTGAGCCTCAAGAACTTGTTCTGTCTCGGTTTAGGGTGGTCCAGCATTCAGCATCTGCTCATCTCCCCGGCTGAGAGAGTACTGAGGCCTGTCTGTTCCCTTTTATGTGGTGGTTGTTGATCGTCCCTAACAGCCTGCAGCTGAGGCTCCCTGTTAGAGGAGAAAAGGTGAACACCTGTGTTTGAGCTATCCCTTGTCCTGAACCCTCTTACTGGGTGGCCCAGACCTGGTTGCTTCCTCTGATGGGGATCTCCGTGGTGCTGAAGGTGTTCAGTCTGCTTTGTGGGGGACCATACCTCTTTCTGGCCACCACAATATACATACATACATACATACATATATATATATATATATATATATATATATGTATATGTATGTATGTATGTATGTATATATAAAACTAATGAGAATATATTATTAATAAAGAAATCATGTTTTTATTATTTTATTACTTAGATAATTTTATTATGAAAAACAACAATACAATATTTTTATTACTATATTTAAATATTATGTTATTAGTTTAACAACTGTTAATTACTAAAAGTATTTTATTATTTAAATACTTTTAAAACAAAAATAGTAATAGAATAATTACATTTTATTTAAGAAGTAAATGTATAAAGGCGGCGGGCCGTGGACGGCAGCGTAGAATTCCCCCGTGGACAGCGGTGGGCTTGAGTTCCTGAGAACGGCGGGCCTACCGGGAGGGGGGCGATCTGTCACTTGTGTCTTGTTCCGGCGGACTTGCTTTGGCTGCGAACGGTGTACGGTGTGAGTGTACGGTGGCTGACGGGCTGGTTCTGCCTCGGGCTCAATGGTAATTGGCCCCGAGCCAGAACAGACGATTGAGGGAGGCATCATCCACCGTTGCCGCCGCCGCAAGCTTGCAGAATTCCTTAGCGTACTCGTAGAAGGGGAGATCTCGATAGGCTAGGGCGGTGAATTGTGCAGCGTTTTCCATGCCGAGGACGGGAGGGGAAAAAGGCAAACAAAAACTTCTTCTAGTTCTAAATAAAACAGGAGAAAAGGTGAACACCTGTGTTTGAGCTATCCCTGGTCCTGAACCCTCTTACTGGGTGGCCCAGACCTGGTTGCTTCCTCTGATGGGGATCTCCGTGGTGCTGAAGGTGTTCAGTCTGCTTTGTGGGGACCATACCTCTTTCTGGCCACCACAATATACATACATACATATATATATATATGTATGTATGTATGTATATATATATATGTATATATATGTATATATATATATGTATATATATATATACTGTCAAAGTTTTTTTTAATTATTGGCAATTACATTCTTTAAATTATCTATAGTAATATTTTAGTTTTAATTTTTAAGCTACATAAGATATTAAATATTACAATATATTAAAATAACATTAAATATAACATTGAATATGTAAAACTGAATATGTATGTTTTTGTAGTGTATTTTGATTTCACACACACACACGCACGCACGCACGAACACACGATTTGGTGAGATCAGCTCAAGTTATCCACATAGACAACGCACCAGGCAGGTATTTGGTGGAACAGAACTCAGTTCTCTTTGTTTCACAATAAGGTGAGGGAGATGTGGTGGGGGAAAAGCTCTGGGGTAGCAGATCAATCTCTCTGAAGGGAAGACAGAAGAGATGCAGGGTTAGTCAAAGATGTTCCAGCTACTCACAATCCCACTGAGCCTCAAGAACTTGTTCTGTCTCGGTTTAGGGTGGTCCAGCATTCAGCATCTGCTCATCTCCCCGGCTGAGAGAGTACTGAGGCCTGTCTGTTCCCTTTTATGTGGTGGTTGTTGATCGTCCCTAACAGCCTGCAGCTGAGGCTCCCTGTTAGAGGAGAAAAGGTGAACACCTGTGTTTGAGCTATCCCTTGTCCTGAACCCTCTTACTGGGTGGCCCAGACCTGGTTGCTTCCTCTGATGGGGATCTCCGTGGTGCTGAAGGTGTTCAGTCTGCTTTGTGGGGACCATACCTCTTTCTGGCCACCACAATATACATACATACATACATACATACATACATACATACATACATACATACATATATATATATATGTATGTATGTATATATATATATACTGTCAAAGTTTTTTTTAATTATTGGCAATTACATTCTTTAAATTATCTATAGTAATATTTTAGTTTTAATTTTTAAGCTACATAAGATATTAAATATTACAATATATTAAAATAACATTAAATATAACATTGAATATGTAAAACTGAATATGTATGTTTTTGTAGTGTATTTTGATTTCACACACACACACGCACGCACGCACGAACACACGATTTGGTGAGATCAGCTCAAGTTATCCACATAGACAACGCACCAGGCAGGTATTTGGTGGAACAGAACTCAGTTCTCTTTGTTTCACAATAAGGTGAGGGAGATGTGGTGGGGAAAAGCTCTGGGGTAGCAGATCAATCTCTCTGAAGGGAAGACAGAAGAGATGGAGGGTTAGTCAAAGATGTTCCAGCTACTCACAATCCCACTGAGCCTCAAGAACTTGTTCTAGTTCTAAATAAAACAGGAGAAAAGGTGCTGCCCATTTTTTTTTTTTTTTTTGTCGGTCTGCTGTTCTGTCAGGATCTGTCATGGTGTGCTGGGGACGAAGGAGCGAGGAGATGAGGAGTAGTATAAAACACAGTCTTTAATGGAAATCCAACAGGGAAACACAGAACACGGGCAAGGAAGACATTCAGACATTCAACAGCAGACAGGAAACATGGGGCAGAACACACTATAAACAGACAGAACTAACGAGTGGAAAACGAGACACCTGGAATATAATCAAACTAAACGAGGACAGGAAACAGGAAAAACCAAATAAGGACATGGAAACACCTGGGGGACAAGACACATGTGACAACCCACTATAAACAAGGCATTTGTTGCATTCAGTGAGGAATTAATTACTGATTATAATGACTCATGCGGTCTTTTTACACGTTGCCACGCCAAGTAAACATAACACCATGTCTGCATTTGTGATCGTAGAAACGCTAAACAAGCACTACTCTACACGTTTGAATAGTCAGTAGCAAATTCTTTAAATATCAAAACATACTTACAGGCTGTGAGTCAGAAGCACCAGACTGTTCTTGCGACGTTGGAATTGCCCCACTTTATTTTGTTCACATCACAGCCATTCATAGTGTTCACATTGTAGGCTACTCTCTCCCAGGATCAGAAACAGTCCTCCGTAAAATGCACTGCACACACTTGAATATTTGCGTTGTACTGTTCTGGAACAGTGTTGTAAATACAACTTAACCACTGGTTTTTAGTTGTGTACTCATTTGGAAGGCCAAACAAAGTACTTTCGCTTTCACAACGAAACACACAGCGTCTCCACGACATGGTGGCGGCAACAACAATACTACAGAGAGAATAAAAGTTGCGGCTTCTTTCATTGCGTATACGTTTGGGCGGTGTTATGCAAATCTTCCCACACCGTGACGTAGACATGTGGGGGCGTGTTTGAATGAGCCATTTTAGGAGGGCGTGGCAGAGTCTTAATTTTTATAAAGAATATCTCTTTGGGTTTGAGACTTTAATCTTTGCAACTTTACAGATCTTATATATGCACAAACAGCTTGTAACACTCCAAAGACAAAGGAAAACATGAAATCGCATCATATGAACCCTTTAAGGCCATATTAAGGAATTAGCTCTTTAACATCCAACTAGCAACACTATAACAACCAGCGATGAGTTTTAATTTCTAATATAATTTATTATTAAAAAATAGGATTTGTATAAAATACAGTATAGCCTACATAAAATGATTATTTATTCTACAGCAAGATCTGGCAGACATTCCTTCAGTTGTGTGTTATCTAACCACATGAGCCTGCGGCACAAATGCTAAGGCAGCGAGTGGCAGCAGTAATATGATAATGATTGTCTTTGGGCGTGTATAGATGGTGAGTCACATATACAGACGTGACGCAGGGTTTGGCTGCAGGTGCTCTGTCTCAACACATCACCTCATGCAGCTGGCCTGTCATAATGTGTGCAGACAGGTGTGTGTGACACAATCTAGTCGTGTAATCGCTACAATTACAGGCTGAACAAGGCTCGTGTGACGCTACATAACGGTCAAGGGTTTGAGCGGCAACGAGACGAATGAGAAAGCATGATCATTGCTGACAGGTCGGTCTGTTCGTAGCATTTAAGACCTTTTCATGGCTATTTGCGGCTGTCCGTTTCAGTATGTTTACATTATACAACATTGTCATGGTGGATGTGGGTGAAGTTTGATTTCTGACGTACAACAATTCACGTCAGATGCGTCTTGCATTTGTTCTGTTCTTTTAAATCCTCTTGTCAATGCATGGTATTGCTTTTTAGAAAAATCCAGCAGCATGTGCAAAACATTTGAATGAAGAACCACAATGGCTTTACAGCCTCCAGTTGCACAGTGTCATTGGCCCTGTGTCAGCAGTGCATTGTGGGAAAAGCACAGTCCCAGCTCTATTTCTAATTCCCATTTCTGAATGCATGAATAGTCTATCTGTGTGCGTATATTCACACATGCAGTGTTGGGTAGATTGCTTACACATTGTAGTTAGTAACGTAATCCATTACATTACACATTTTAGGTAATGTAATCAGACTACTTTTGCTTTTAGATTACACTTGACCAATAATTCTTAGCAATGATGTTGATTTAAATAGGATTATTTATTTATTAAATAATCATATACCATATTTATATAAAAAAATACAAAGAGAAAGAAAATGTATCTCATTCATTGTTATTAACAACAAGAAGTGAATTAAACATTACATTATGTCAAGGTTTGCCAAACTGGGGGTTTATAGGAATTGGATGTGGTTTGTCAGTTTAATAAAAAGCTACTCATTAATTAAATCATAAAAATGTAAAATTAAAATGTGTCATTTTAAAATAACAACAATCAAAATAAAACACTTACTACAAAAGTTTGCATGTCATGTGACTATTAACAAATGTGAGAGAACCGTGAACATGCAAATTTGTTAGTAAATTATTAACTTATTATTGCTTTAAAATCTCACTGAGTGATAATTTAAAAAACCAATTCTTCAGTAGTTGACGCAATGTTAAAATGTTTAGAAAACGTATGCACTGTAAAAAGTGATAAGTTGACTTAACTTAAAAAAATTGAGGAAACCCGTTGCTTTAAAATGATTAAGTAAATAATAATTTAAAAAAAAAAAGTTAAACTTAACAATTCACTTAACTTACTTTTTAAATTATTATTTACTTCAAAATTTTAAGACAACGGGTTTCCTCAATTTTTTTAAGTTAAGTCAATTTATCACTTTTTACAGTGTGTTTATGGTGAGAATTAATAAATTATGGGTAATTTATTGCTATTGTGTCAATAGTATGTAATCATGTAATCAATAAAAAAAGTACTTGTAGTATAATTTTGAGTTTTTAATTTTTTTATGTAAAACAATCTAATTACTAAGGTATTTAATTTTTGGAATCTGATTACATAATACAGATTACATGTAATCAGTTACTTTCCAGCATGTATTTAATATATTTAGTCATTTAGCAGATGCTTTTATCCAAAGCGACTCACAAATGAGGACAATGGAAGCAATCAAAATCAACAAGAGAGCAATTATACGCAAGTGCTATAACAAGTCTCAGTTAGCTTAACACAGTACATGTAGCAATATTTTTTTTTTATTATATAATAATAAAAAAAAAAAACACAGAACAGAACAGAAAAAGAAGACCAAGCTAGTTTTGGATTACAGCCCAAATCATCACAGACTGTGGAAACTTCACACTGGACTTCAAGCAACATGGATTCTGTGCCTCTCCACTCTTCCTTCAGACTCTGGGACCTTGATTTCCAAATGAAATGTAAAATTGACTTTCATCTGAAAAGAGGACTTTGGACCACTGAGAAACAGTCCAGTTCTTTTTCTCCACAGCGCAGGTAAGATGCTTCTGACGTTGTCTCTGGTTCAGAAGTGGCTTGGTAGCCCTTTTCCTGAAGACGTCTGAGCGTGGTGACTCTTGATGCACTGACTCCAGCTTCAGTTCTCTCCTTGTGAAGCTCTCACAAGTGTTTGAATCGGCTTTGCCTGACTGTATTCTCAAGCTTGTGGTCATCCCTGTTGCTTGTGCACCTTTTCCTACCCAAATTCTTCCTTCCAGTCAACTTTGCATTTAATATGCTTTGATACAGCACTCTGTAAACAGACACACCTTTCAGTAATGACCTTCTGTGACTTACCCTCTTTGTGGAGGGTGTCAATGTTCGTCTTCTGGATCATTGCCAAGTCAGCAGTCTTCCCCATTATTGTGGTTTCAAAGAACCAGAGATACCCAGAATTTATACTGTAGGGATGGTCATTTATTCAAACTCAAATGTAAATATTCTAATATTTTGAGATACTGATTTTTGACTTTCATGAGCTGTAAGCTCTAATCATCAAAATTAAAAGAAATAAACATTTGAAGTATATCAGTCTGTGTGTAATGAATGAATATAATATACAAGTTTCACTTTTTGAATGGAATTAGTGAAATAAATCAACTTTTTGATGATATTCTAATTATATGACCAGCACCTGTATACTATTAAATATAGTAAATATTAAATATATTTCATACACACACACACACACACACGTTTGTTTCTGTGAATTGTGGGAGCTTTACATAGACTTCTATTACTTTTATACTGACCAAACAATATTTGTTTATCCCCTAACCCTAAAGCTACCCTAAACCTACCCCTCACATAAAACCTGTTTGCATTGTTACACTTTCAGATAAACATCATTTACTATTTTTAATAATTTTTTTACCACAGGCCGGTCCCCACAATGTAAAAAATTTCAGGTTTTACCTTGTCCCCACAATGTAGCATAAATAAGTACACACACACATACACGTATATGTACATGAATATGGGTGTATATAATGGATTTTCTTCAGCATTAACATCCACGTGGAACCTTTATATTTAAAAGCCTTTTGAAAAAAGATTTTTATTTTTTTTTCCTCTGGTACTGACGCTGCATGTTTTTGAAGCAGTCTGCACAATTAGATCATGTGCAGAATTATTTATTTTACTCTCTGGAACAAAAAGCAGCAGGCATGGCAAAATCACTTCACTCAGATCTCGTTTTGTCCAGCAACTGCTTGACGTTCATCAACAATTCATAAACTAGATGTTTAAAAGAAAATGCAAGCTCGACAGTCCTAAACGCTATGTTTAAATTTGCTCGGATCCACGTGTCAAGTAATTTGATCAAGGCTTCGGTCAAGTGGAATTTTTTTTTATATATCTCCTAGTTCTCGGTACACTAAATTATTCAAACTTCAGATCATCTGCAGATTTAGTTTGAGCTGCGCAGTTCAAGAGAATCTGATTTGAATGTTGAATGTTCACCCAATCTAATCAAATATTGTCTGACTTTGCATAAAATGAAGTTTTTCTACTGTTGACCTGTTTAAATGGCCATAGCACTTTCTGATCTAGATTCAGAGCTAATATATTTAGAGAAAAATGGTATTCTGTGTTTCAGCAGCATATACAGGGACTATGACTATGACCTTTCCCTCAATCTACTCTGATTTGATGCACGATGTAAAGTGTTTTGGATGGCTGCCGTGCTGAAACTTTTCAGCAGCTTGCTGAGTTGAGTTGTGACTGAGATATCATAAAGCTTGGCACCGTTTTCCTGGTTCATCGAGGGGAGGAATATATTTATGCAAGGAGCATATGCATGAGTAGGGCTGCTATTAACATCATGCAATATTATTCAAAACAAGGTTTGGGGCCACTGTGAGTAATATGCAGCGACCGCTCACAGTCTGTTCTCTACTGCCTCTGCCTGTGCATCTGAAATACTCCAGTAAAATCATCCAGTACTTTATTATAAATCTGTTGTTTTCACTTCACACTGTTTCTCAAATGTATAATCCAAGCAGAATTTACAACCAATCAACTGCATGTCCTTTATCTAATTACCAATCAGAATAAGATGCTGAGATGGGCTATCTGAGTGCCCTCCAAAATCAAGGGTATACAGAATGAAGGACACTTTTTTAGCATGGCTTAAATCAACATCAAACCTGATTAGCGTTTCCCGCATGTCTCCTTATTTAATTTGGTTCAAATAGAGAGGTTGTTCCTGAATACAGCGCCATAAGCAGACCTCCGCTTTGTTGTTGTCTGTCAAAGTCATGAAAGGCTTTTGGGAAAACAGGTCTTTTAAAGGAAAAGTTCATCCAGAAATGAAAACTGGATGACTTTTTATCTTCCATGAAACAGAAAGGGAGAAACATTGAAGACTGTTCTTTTCCCATGCAATTGAATGAAGCTTTCAAGCTTTAAAAAGGGACAAGCGTATAATACAATTGGTCCATACAGGTCCATACCACTTGCATACCACACATGTATGCATGTACGTATGTATGTTTATATATAGACCAATTAAATTTTCTACAAAATATTTATTAGCTGAAATCTATTTATATGTATAATAGTTAAAATAGCTTTGTGTGTGAACAGGCTAAAATGTAAGTAATATTACAGTATATTTATATTAATTATTTTTTTATTTTATTTTATTAAATACATAAATAAATTATTATTATTATTATTTTTTAGATTGTTAAATTTTAAAGTATATATTTAATTTCATACAAACTTATTTAGGGAAAAAATATGATTTACTCAATTCTCTCTCTCTCTCTCATAAATGAATTTATTTAGAAAAAACAAACAAACATAATTTTATTATTACTCAATTTTACTTTCTCTTTATAACAACTAACTGGGAATGTCCTTAGAACTTTGATTCATGTTCTGGCAAGGTTATGTTAAAGTTATGAACAAACATCCTTCCTGCATTAATAAAATTGATCTGGTCTTTAATATCTTCTAGTAACATAATAACATTCAAAACGGTTGCACAAAAAAATTATATTCAATTTTCATAGAACATTTTTCTGAAATATTTTAGTTAGAAGTTCGTTCGTCTAACTACTTTTTTTATTATTATTATTATTATTTTTTTTTATGTTACACCTTATTAATTTCAAATGGTTCAGAGAACATTCAGAAGTAACATTCCTCTGCAAAATGATAAAATTAAACGTTCCCTTAATGTTTTCTCTAAATTTCACCTAACCATTTTTTTTTCCATTTAAAAAAAAAAAAAAAAAGTAATTTTATTAGCTGGCTCCTAGAATACATGAATTAAATGAATCATTTTTTAAAGTGTTTCTGCATCTTTATTTGAGCATGGATTGAGCAGTTGAGATAGATTTGTATATCTGCTTTCTGTGTATTCCAGCTTGCTCCAGGTTGCATTTTTTCTGTGAAATTCTGGGTATGAGCGCTTGACATTTTCAGTTCGCTGTCATTCATTGCTTTTCCTGATAGTGAAGCTTGTGCGTGTTGTCCAACTGTCAGTGTTGTTACCCGCGGTCTAAATCACAGGCTAAGCTGGCCTGATTTTTTTCCTCTGGTTTTCTGGTGGAGAAATGCTTTGTTTCCTTCTGTGTTTGACAGCTAATGGCACTGTGCCACTCTATGGAAGCTGTCATTCTGAGAAGCATCGCAGAGGCCAAAAAAAGGCAGAAGAAGTGAGGAAATGTTATGCCATATGCTAACAAATATATCACAGAGGCGAAGGAGCAATTGGAATTGAATGGAGAGATGGATTCAGAGGGTACGAGTCGCTGAATCTGGCACGTACAGTATTGATCAAAAGCAGCTGGTGCTGATGAGAGAAATGATAGCTGTGCTGATGCTGGAACTGTAATGGAAGAGTCATGAGAGGATGTGCCAGTGTAAAGGTATGATGGCAAAACCTGATCTTCAGTGTTATGTATGCAGTCATCTTTCATTCTTAATGTGCATGAAACAATCCAGTAAATCTTTAGTATAATGCAGAAATAAAGAAGGAAAAAATTTAATGAATAATAAATAAATTTATATTAAATAAACCTATAAATAATATAACATTTAAATGTTTTGTTATTTATAGAATTTCATAATGGCATTGACTGTATTTTTTAACACCTTTTTTAATATATTTTATGTATTACGTACTTTACATCATTTACTGTAAAATAATTAATCAATTTAAGTTCATTTAAATTAATTTTGTTGTAAGATAATTTAGATTTGCAAATTTATTAAAAAATATAAAACTATACATTTTATAAATATTAAATGTTATTTAGATAATTAGATGGATGGATGGATGGATGGATGGATGGATGGATGGATGGATGGATGGATGGATAGATAGATAGATAGATAGATACACAGACAGACAGACAGACAGACAGATAGATAGATAGATAGATAGATAGATAGATAGATAGATATTTTAATTTATAAAAATACAAACTATAAAATTACATTTTATAAAAAATAAAAGACCCTTTATACTTGTTACTTATTGATTTTATAAAAAAATAAAAGACCCTTTATACTTTTTAATTATTAAATAATTTTTATTAGACAGACAGACAGACAGACAGATAGATAGATTTGAAGTATTTAAAGTGATTTATTTAAGTTAATTTTATTATGAAATTATTTATTTATTTATTTATTAATACATTATTTATTTATTTATATAGATAGATAATGTTCAATTTATAATGGGTAAAAAAAACTTTAAATTGGTTTTACTGACTATAAAATAATTTTAGAGATGTTTTTTTTTTTTTTTACAATAGAAAATGCTGTGCTGGGAGATAAGGACAGTTTCAGCCCACAGTTCTGCCCTTCTGCCATCTTCAGAATGACTTTGCAAGCTCTTCTGCGGTTCCGCTGGGACTGTGGTGGCCCACAGAGGGGATTGGATTTTGATTGGAGGCAGGGCTGGATGAAATGAGGCAGAGGCTCGGAGGCCGTTAGGCCTGCAGAGAAGCGGATGGGGGAAAAGGGCCCGCCCTCCAGGAGCAGGTACTTCAGCTTTTATTACTGTCTCCTCGCACATCACCTCACGACGGAAGGTGAAAGACAGAGAGAGAGGGGTGGGATCTCATTACTGAGCGTCTTGCGCTCTCACTGAACCATCTATCTTCATCCAATGTGGGCTGCTAAGCATTTTCTTACCACTAATAACCCACAATGGCATTCTGATGTAATTTCCTATTTCAGAATGCAACTGTTTTTATTTTGTTGTTTATAATTGTGAATCTTACTCTTCCAGGTGAGGGCACTGATTGCCATAATGTAAATGAAACTCTGGATGGCCATTATGGAGCTTAATAACCTCACAAGAGCCTTCAGCAAGATAAAACTGTGTGTTTGTGCACAAACCATATATCTACCCATCATGCAATTTGCAAATGAGCCTTGTCAAGTTCACTGTGTACCTGCTAAACACATTTCTTGGGTAAGGTAAAAATTAAACTATTGACAATTGTAGAGGCATGCTGGTTGTGGTGTTTAAATACCACTGAAATGGTCAACTCATTTCCACTTGATTTCATGGTAAAGGCTGACAGATTTGCAGGCTAGCATTTACAATGAAATCTAGAAATTAAACCATTAAAAGCTATCTTTTTTTTTTTTTTTTTTGCCTTGTAAACCATGTGCTGTTGCATGATGCTGTTTTGTGAAATGCTGAAGCTGTTGAAAACATTAGGGACACCGGGGCTAATTGTCACACAGAAACCTCGGGAACTTTAACATTTTAAGTCACATGAGAAATACAGTTCCAGTTATTGAAGTTGCTGTTGTGAAATATGAAGTCAATTATGATAAATAGTCTAATTATGAAAATTTGTTGCAATTCTGAGATATATTGCTGATTATGAGATATAAAGTTGAAATTGTGAGCTATGAAGTAACAATTATGAGAAATAAAGCTGCAATTCTGAGCTGTAAAGGCAATTTTGAGAAATAAAGTTTCATCTGTAAGTCAATTATGAGATATAAAGTTGCAACTGTGAGCTATGAAGTCACAGTTATGAGAAATAACTGTGTATACATGACAGTTACAAGAAATAAAGCTGCAATTCTGAGTTATAAAGTCAATTATGAGAAAGTCAAATGATAAAAATGAGTTGTAATTCTGATATGTACAGTCCCGATTATGAGATACATTGCAAAATTGCAATTATGAACTATGGAGTAACAATTATGAGAAACAAGGCACCAATTGTGAGCTGTGAAGTAAGAATTAGGAGAAATAAAATTGCAATTTTGAGCTTTGAATTGACAATTGAAGTGACAAAAAGTGATATAAAGTCAATTATGAGATATAAAGTTGCAATTGTGAACTATGAAGAAATATGAGAAATAAAGTAGCAATTCAGAGATATAAAGTCAATTATGAGATATAATGTTGCAATTATGAACTAAGAAGAAATAAAGTTGAAACGGTGAGCTATAAAGTCACTGTTGCAGTTTTTAAATATTAAGTCAATTATGAGATATAAAGTTACAACTGTAAGCTATGAAGTCACAATTAAGAGAAATAACTGCATACAAATGACAGTTATAAGAAATAAAGACAATTAAGTCAATTATGAGATTTAAAGCCGATTATGAGAAATAGTTCAAGTATGAAAATTTGTTGCAATTCTGAGATATACAGGTGCTGGTCATATAATTAGAATATCATCAAAAAGTTGATTTATTTCACTAATTCCATTCAAAAAGTGAAACTTGTATATTATATTCATTCATTACACACAGACTGATATATTTCAAATGTTTATTTATTTTAATTTTGATGATTAGAGCTTACAGCTCATGAAAGTCAAAAATCAGTATCTCAAAATATTAGAATATTTACATTTGAGTTTGAATAAATGACCATCCCTACAGTAGAAATTCTGGGTATCTCTTGTTTTTTGAAACCACAATAATGGGGAAGACTGCTGACTTGGCAATGATCCAGAAGACGAACATTGACACCCTCCACAAAGAGGGTAAGTCACAGAAGGTCATTACTGAAAGGTGTGGCTGTTTACAGAGTGCTGTATCAAAGCATATTAAATGCAAAGTTGACTGGAAGGAAGAATTTGGGTAGGAAAAGGTGCACAAGCAACAGGGATGACCGCAAGCTTGAGAATACAGTCAAGTAAAGCCGATTCAAACACTTGGGAGAGCTTCACAAGGAGAGAACTGAAGCTGGAGTCAGTGCATCAAGAGTCACCATGCTCAGACGTCTTCAGGAAAAGGGCTACCAAGCCACTTCTGAACCAGAGACAACGTCAGAAGCATCTTACCTGGGCTGTGGAGAAAAAGAACTGGACTGTTGCTCAGTGGTCCAAAGTCCTCTTTTCAGATGAAAGTAAATTTTACATTTCATTTGGAAATCAAGGTCCCAGAGTCTGGAGGAAGAGTGGAGAGGCACAGAATCCATGTTGCTTGAAGTCCAGTGTGAAGTTTCCACAGTCAGTGATGATTTGGGCTGCCATGTCATCTGCTGGTGTTGGTCCACTGTGTTTTCTGAAGTCCACAGTCAACGCAGCCATCTACCAGGACATTTTAGAGCACTTCATGCTTCCTTCTGTTGACAAGCTTTATGGAGATGCTGATTTCATTTTCCAGCAGGACTTGGCACCTGCCCACACTGCCAAAGGTACCAAAAGCTGGTTCAATGACCATAGTGTTACTGTGCTTGATTGGCCAGCAAACTCGCCTGACCTGAACCCCATAGAGATCTATTGGGTATTGTCAAGAGGAAGATGAGAGACACCAGACCCAACAATGCAGATGAGCTGAAGGCCACTATCAGAGCAACCTGGGCTCTCATAACACCTGAGCAGTGCCACAGACTGATCGACTCCATGCCACGCCGCATTGCTGCAGTAATTCAGGCAAAAGGAGCCCCAACTAAGTATTGAGTGCTGTACATGCTCATACTTTTCATTTTCATACTTTTCAGTTGGCCAAGATTTCTAAAAATCCTTTCTTTGTATTGGTCTTAAGTAATATTATAATATTTTGAGATACTGATTTTAGTATATATAAAATATACTGAGATACTGATTCTAAGATATAAACACAATTATGAGAAATAAGGTTGCATTTTGAGATAAAAAATCGGATATGATATATAAAGTTGCAATTGTGAACTATAAAATAACATACAATTAACAAAGTTGCAATTCTGAGATATAAAGTCAATTATGAGATATAATGTTGCAGTTATGAACTAAGAAGTCACAGTTGAAATTGTGAGCTAAAAAGTCACTTTGATATATAGTCAGTTATGAGAAATAAAGTTGCATTTTTGAGATATAGTCTCAATTCTGAGGAAAAAAGTTGCAATTCTAAGATATAAAGTCAATATTACAAGAAATAAAGTTGCGATTTTCAGATACAAAAACACAGTGTGAGGTATAAAGTCAAAGTAATAAATGTGACAACTTGTCATCTCAGAAAACCTGTCAAATCTACATTTGCTTTTGTCCAGATCTGTCACGTGCTCCACAGGTCCTTTGAAAATGCTTGAGGTCAGGATTTACATGCAGGGATCTTGTCCTAGATGAGCAATAAGACGCACCTTCGATCCTGAGCTCAAGAAAGCTCTGGTATGTGATCTTCTAGAGGGCGACGTTTGTTGTTTGCGGAGGCCCGACCTTATGGCTAAACATAATTAGGGAGGATTAGCAGTGAAACAGCCTCGTCTCATTATCGCTCCGCTGCATGTCTATCTCACCCAGGTTTTAATTACGCTCGACCAAGGGGCCCCGATACTCCCTCTGAAAGCGTTTGATCTTCAAAGGGCCCTCCGTGTCACCAAAATCCAAGCAGATTTGGTCTCCTTCTGCATCCGCTTCCTGGCTGAGGTCGCTGTTGGAGGTAAACCATAAATTCACCACACAGTTTGTTTTACAATGTGACAGTTATAAATAATGGCATTGGTGAGCGTGCCATGTGTGTGTATATACAGTATATAAATATATATATATATATATATATATATGTGTGTGTGTGTGTGCGACTGTGCCGTAATGAATGGGGAACACTAAAGTGCTGATTTCCTTTTCTCTTTCTTGTGTTTTATGCAGTGAAGACTATCGATTATGGCTTAAAGGGGACATTGATTTTACCTTTGTGTCCTGCCTGTTTGACTCCCTCAAACTCTAACTGCACCTCTTTACTCGTTCATATCTCTCTCTGTTGCTCTCCCTCGCTCTATTTCTTTCCCACTCTCTCTCTCTCTGTGGAAATCCTTCTGACATATTTCTGGCCTCTTATCTGTTGCTTCCAGTTGGCTTTGCCTGGTCGGCAGCCAGTGAGGAGGTGACATGTTAGAGGAGCCTTTATAATTCACCAAACATATCCTCCCTAGAGATCTCATTCCTCTTTCTAAAAGCGAAAAAAAAAAAAAAGGTTTAGGTTGTCATCGCCCGTCTGTAAAATATATCCTTCACATCATTTTTGGACCGAATCTCTGTTAAATTTTCCATTCTTTCCAGGAATATGTTTAAAGAAAGAAAGTGACCCAAAGGAGACGTTTAGGGCCAGGCGTTCATATGGATTTAATAATTCTGTTGGGCAGTAAATCATGGGTTTCTGCAATTAACCTCTGTTTTAACCCTCTGTGTCATTTCCAATTTCCCAGACAGAGCTGCCCCATATTTGTCATCGCAGGAACATGGTAGCTCTCCAAACGCACATTATTTTGAAATGTATCTGCCAACCACTTGGCAAAAATGTTATCGGAATGTTACAGTGTCTTGAAATTTGGTGATTTAATTGCGTTGCTCTGTTGCTACTTCCTGCTCCTGTTTTCTTTTTTTAATATTTACAAATTAATAATAACTTTAAATGTCAGGAACATAGATAAATAACTTTCACAAGCATAAACTAATAAAACCATTAAACACATTTATTTTATTTATGCTCAGTTTTCTATGTGTAAAATTAATACAATGTATTTAATTATTATTATAAAGTTAGTAGTACAAATAAAATAAAGCATATACAATATGATCATTGATTCAGTTCCAATGCAAGGAAACTCACAAATCTGATCATGATGTTAATCAAATGTATACTTTCAATGCAATGTGTTATTATTTTAACACTAGTCTTTAAGTCATTTTACTAGGTCTTTGGCATGTATTGCTTTTTTAATATCCAAATGAGTTGAACCTGCAGTGAGTTTCATTTTAACTGTCAAACATTTGATTGATGACTATATAAGAAAATCATTCTAATATTCATAAAGTAACCAAAAGTTTCTTTGAAAATTGCAGTGATATACAGAACGTGTAGGCAGGGTAATGGAATTGAAAATAACAAAAATAATATGTGTTTTAAAAGTTGAACTTCTTTTGTCTTGACAGCATTCTAAACATATGGCGAGACACAAAAGCCGCGAGTCTGATAGTCAAATATTTCAGTTTAGCTCATGTTGTATACATAGAAGAACGCCGGAAAAGCAGCGCAGTGGAATGCAAAAAAAACGTTTTTTGTTTGAACGCTCCTCAATATTGATTGTCAAGTGAGATGAAAGCGAATTCTTCATAGAGATCGTATGCCATGAAAACGCATCAGGATTTGATGCCTGAGAGGTTGAAAAAGTCCGTGAGGAATCAGGAATGGCCTGGCACTGACCGTACAACATGATGAAAACAGCGGGAATCTTCACCTCTCAAAATGTCAAAAAATACGGATGAAATGTCAAGGGAGAAATCACCGCATTCTTCATTCTACCCATTCTATTACTCAACATCCATTTTAATCTGCCAGCAGGAAGCATTTGAACAACCATAGGCAAATGTAACTGGCACTGAGCAGGTTTTAAATTGCACCCATCCAATAAAGCTTTGGATATTTCATGTAATATTATAGGCTACAAATGTTGTGAGATGCTACGAATGCAGATTTTGCCAAGTGAATACATTGATTGTAATGGGCTACAAAAGATGTCTTAAGGTATACTCAAAACTTTATTTTGTACTTGCAGCCAGTGGTCATTATCAAACGCCCATCTCAATTTCAATGATGCTGTTGCAATTTGCTTATGCAGCTATTTATCATATATCATTTAAATTAGAGATGGTCCATAGTGCCAGTGAGGCGTTTGAAAAACAACATAGTGAAGTTGGTCGCTCCAAGCCATAATAATGTATCACCAAATGTTTATAGGCCAATAGACCATTAATTCTCAGTCCTGCGGTTGCTTGCTGCTGACCCATGCAGAAAAAAACACAAGCTCTCACCTCACGATTAGACTTCTATTAAACCTGCTTCTATGTAGTTATCTGATCAGGTTTATGCTTTTCACACCAGTATTTGAGATTTATTTTGCTTGCTATGCTGGCAATATATATGTTTCTCTCTTTTTAATATGAAGAAAGTCCAATTGATTTAGTGAATGTTTTGTTGTTTGTTTTTTTGAACGAGTGCCTGTACAGATACTTGGGATGCATTGTTTTGCAGTGAAATAACATATTACAATCAAATATCAGATTTAGTTTAAGTCTTTTACCATAATATTAAAAAAATATATATTTTAAGTTAAAATATTGCCAGTTACTTTATATAGTTCCAAATAAGGAAGAACCTCCGAAAAACACCCAATGGAGGGGTTTCATTCCTGAATTAACATTTCAGAATCATAATCTGTCTTTCGAATACTATGAATTTGAACATACTACTCTTTTAGCATACTGTTTATTGCATACTATATAGTAGGGACAACCTGATCTCACAGCAATTCTTACATATTTTATGAGGTGTCTAATTCGTACAAATTTGTACGACTTGGTTCGAACGAATTTGTACATTTTGTGAAAAAACATACATATTTTACAAGGTGGCAAGTTAATTGGAATTCGTAAAAAAATAACCACCCTTAACCCCACCCCTAAACCTACCCCTCACAGAAAACATACAAAATTGTGTGAGTGAGGTCGTACGAATTTGTACGAATACAGAACGTATTTTACAAGGTGGCTAATTTGTATGAATTTCGTAAAATGCGTATGAATTGGTAGTGAGATAACAGTGGTAGGGAAGTAATCGATTTCTGACACGGCAAGTGTTTTTTGAACGAATAAGTTGAATTCAGTAACTCTTGTTTCTTTCTTAAATGAATGTGTTTTGGAAAGAATCGGAGTAAATGATTTATTGACTCATTAATAAAGACAGTCGATCATTTTGTTTGTGTTTGAACAGTTTGGTTAAATAAATGCTTCAGTGACACTTTGCATTGAACAAATTGGTTGAATGAATCATTTGATGACTCACTCAAAATGCCACTCACTTACTACCCCCTACTGGCATAATGATGTAAGTAATAGAAACAGAGTTAAATTTGTCCCTGCTCCTTAAAGGTGCACTAAGCGATTTTTGCCAAACAATGTTGATTTTTGAAAGCACCAAAACAAACACGCCCATACCCCAACAGGACCTCACCCTTATTTTGAAATCTCCGCAACCATGGCAACAACGATCGCGGAAACAAGTGAAGATGACACAAGCATATTCAAACAAAAGCCTACACGGATAAGTGGTGTGAAACAAAGCAAAATCAACGTTACTAAACTGTCAAAAAGAAACAACGCAACCTCGGCATCCGATTCGAGTCCTTCTCACTCCTTGAGTTTCTCTCCACCATTGGAAAGCTGCTCCGATATTTACTCAGGTCCTACCTCTTACCTGATCGTAACCCGTCTTTCTAATATTTTGTTTCTCTATTTTCTTCTTTTTTTATCTGCCGTCTCTCTCTATCTATAGTCGATCTGCTAATATCCATCTGGTGCACTCAAATTGAGTGCTCTCTTCTATCCTTACAAGACACGCCCCCTTCCTGCTGATTGGCTACAAGTGTGTTTTGGGAGTCGGTCCAACGCTGTGGTCAAAAGTGTTTTTCAAAAATCACTTTGTGCACATTTAAATGGTTCACACACACTGTTAGACATTTCAAAGGGTTTTTACAGTAACTTACTGGCAACACTGTTGCCAGTAAGTTACTGTAATTAAGATTTACAGTAGCAAACTGTATTTGATTTATCAGTATACTACTGAAATTCATTCATTTTAATATAGATTTCATTAGATTTTATAATTTTTTTATAATTTCATCATTTTATTTTTACTCTACATAGGTACTACTGGCATTCAATTAAAACAGACACAATAATTACAAAATATCAAATTCTTTATTTAAAACATTGCATGTATAACACTTAAAATTATAGTCTTCCAATGCTGGAACAGTGCATCTTCACCATTTCTCCTGTCTTAGGACGTTTTGCAGTGTGTTATGTTGTGTCCTCTGGATTCATCCTCACAAAGAATCTTTAGGCAACAGAAACATAATGGTGAAAAAAAGACAAACATCTGCAAAACCCAGGTGCTGCTCCAAAACGTGGCCACCATCTTTGCTCACCATCCACTTTGACAGAAATGTCTTCTCTGAAAAACAAGAAGTAGAAATAGCACACTTTTAAAAGGCAAACCTCATATAGAATACACAAACCTCTCAAAACCATAGTTGTTCTCTTACCATGAATTATCAGTCGCAGGGTGGCTGGCCTGCTCATGTCTTTCTTGGTGCTTCATTGCAGTTGCCTTTAAAACACAAATACAAAAAAATGCAGTAAATCTTAAATTTCATTAAAAACTATAACAAACTACTTCTAAAACTAGAAAGGCAGCTAGCCATAAAACATGTTTAACCTAGCTAACATAGCCATACAATTTTATTTTCTCAGGCTACTGGCCAACATTAACTACTAACACCTGAAATAAATTTCACATTAGTTAACTTAATGTTAATATAAGATAAGCATTGCTCATTAAAAACAATTTTAATTAGGTAACTTAATTCAATAAGCTGACAAAAGTCGTTTGAAACGACAGTGCAGTTTACCATAGTAAAGTTCTGTAACCGCCATGTTGACGAGTAAATGTTTCTATGGGTTAAACTGGTGTGCAAAAATCTGACACAAACACACAGACAAACGTACATATATTTTTACCTTGTTTGCTGGTCTTATTCTCTCATAAGGTGCTTCGACACACAGCGCAGATGTTCTCCGGAGTTCCTCCACTCTCGCGGGTTCATCCCCGGGAAAAACCCGCCGCGCTGCCCCGCTGCTTCCGTGACTCGATAAAAAAGCAATATAGAACCCATTATATATAGTATCTACAGTGGATGCGGACAGTAATGTGATGCCCCGGTATATTTCTGATGTACAGATGTACTCCAAGCACTTGTGCTGTTTCTGACACGAAGTACAAAAGGATTTTCCAATCATTAAAGCGATGTAACATGCAGTGTAGTCAGTCCCAAGCTGTTGCGGCGTTGTAGACACGGTGTAGGGCAAATTGTGTCGATCCAAATGTAAGAAATGAGGAAAATAAAACAACCTCAGTATAATGGCGCCAAAGAGACCGTTACAGTAGTATACAGCAATTTTAAAAAATACAGTAAGTCTCTGTATGTGTGGTCTGACGTCACAGAAAATGCAATGATGCAAAGGGTATTACAGTTATTTACTGTAAAGGGAATTTGCAGTATTATATTGGGTGATATACAGTAAATAACTGTGGAAATGACAGAAATGTCTAACAGTGCAGGTATATTATTCAAAGTGCTATTGGATAAACTCAACACAGATAGCATGAAATCTTCGGGAAGGGTGCTTCATTTGTTCATTCATTCATTCAGTTAGTCTTTTGTCAGGGTGGATTAGAAAGAAACGTAAAATGGATAAACCTTTAATTAACTCTGGTTCCTCCTTAAGAAGCACCTTAAGATTCACTCCGACAAAGAGCAGATATTTAACACCACCATCTTAAGATTTGCTGGTAGCCATGACCAATAGTGGAGACATTCACAACACATAATTGTGCTATTATTAACCACCTCCCAGATCGACATGTCATTGAAAATACATTGTTTGTATTTTCATCTGTTTAAGAAAAGCCATTCAAATTCTCAGAAAAGCACCGGGTTCAAATTTGCATCTTGCTTTTAATCCACATTTTCCAAAATAGCAGCCCTCCACCTTGTCCTAATCAACAGCTTCTATGAAACAGAGCCATTGCGGCCAGGAATGAACCCGCTGTTCTTTCTGTGGGTGCTCTCAAGGTACGGCAATATTGGTTACATTCTGGGATAAGTCTGCAAAACCAGCAATTAAATTTTAATCCATAACAAAGACGTCCTCACTGAATAAATCAGGAGCTGGGTAATTGACTTGAGAGTTGGAGAAGTGGATGCCAATGGTTTGAGGCGATCTCATTGGCTGATGGCAGCACAGTTGGAGAGATAAGAGAAGTGGTTAGCAGGCCCTGCAGTCAGAGCCCGCAGGCACGCAACGCACCGCAGTTGTTGGAGAGAATGAAATGTGACTTATCTGACTGACGGCTAGTTAGATGACGAATACAATTTCAATACTGATTGAGAAGAACAAAGAAGAAAACGGGATAGAAGTCACAGGGGAAGCTGTACTATACACTGTGTACCTGAAGATGAAGATTTTTAATGTCAAAATACATTCTCTAAACATGGTTTATTGATCATTAACTACTATAAGTATGCCATTCATGGGTTTATCTCCCCCAAAAGTGTAAACACTGAGTCTGCAGGCACCACCAAATCAGTCCACTCAGCTCTGTCAATCATTTCAGCTCGACCTATAGTGAGAGTTTGGCGCGTGGCTACTGTAGCAGGTTGGTGACAAAAATTGTACGTATTAACTCGCCATCTTCTATGTATTTGCTGCTTAAACTAAAAATGTCATAAAAATAGTACATATAGAATAGACAAATTTCCATCAGTAATTTGTATTTATACTAGTGCGGTCAAACGATTAATCGCATCCAAAATAAAAGATTTTGTTTACATAATATATGTATGTGTACTGTGTATATTTATTATGTATATATATTTTGAAAAAATAAATACACATACATACATATATATATATCACACTTCACTGGAAGCAAGGGAACCAGGAGATGAGGAATTTCACAAAACTAGAGATTTTAATCCAAAAGGTAACACAGATCACAGGCAGGGTAGACATTCGAAGACTGACAAACACTAACTGAAAGGACTGGGGCTTTTAAAGACAGGACAATCAAGGAACTAAGGAGACACACCTGGAATCAAATTAACAATCAGACAGGGGAAAAACGGAGGGAGTAGCCGACTCCAGGGGGCCGACAAACGGCGGCAGAGCAGGTGGTGGAGGAGCCCGAGGCGGAGACAGAGAGCCAACGAGCCAGGTGGATGCCGAGGATCCGGGGGGCCAGGGCGGAGCTGAGGGCTCTGGCGACCGAGGCGGAGGTGGAGCTCCGGAGATCCGTGGTGGAGCCGGAGCGACTACCAGACGACAGTGGTGGAGGAGGCAGGAGCGGGTGGGAGGGTGGGCTTTTCGAGGAGCGGGCACTGGAGGAGAGGAGCTAGACGGGACCAGCGGAGACGAAGGAGGGCTGGACGGGACCAGCCAGGATGAAGGAGAGAGGAGAGGGGGAACATCAGCCTCCAGATCCGTCTCCCAGTCAATTAGATCCCCCTACAAGTCTAGCAGCCCCAGATGCACAATCAGCTCACCCTCAGCCGTGATGCAGGGGGCGGAGCTCCACTCTGTGCTCACACCGTTCACGGCTTGCTCCCTCGTGGTGGGGACTGTCGCCGGCTCTCGCACCTGGTCTGACGGATGAGGTTCTACGTCCGGGGAGATCCTCTGCTCAGTCGCTCGGCTTTGCGCTGGCTCGCGTCATAGAACACGCGCCGTCCGGGTAACTGGTGGTGTTAGCTAGCATCAGGAACAGTCTTGTATGGATCCATAGGGCACAACGGGGAAAAAAAAAAACACACTGAGATAAAAACGAGGAAACAAAACAGAGGGAAAAACACAGAGGTTACTGTTTTGGTCGGTCTTTCTGTCACACTTCAGTGGAAGCACAGGAACCAAGAGCAAGGAGACGAGGAATTTCACAAAACTAGAGATTTTAATCCAAAAAGTAACACAGATCACAGACATTCGAAGACCGACAAACACTAACTGAAAGGACTGGGGCTTTTAAAGACAGGACAATCAAGGAACTAAGGAGACACTCCTGGAATCAAATTAACAAACAGACAGGGGAAAAACTGGGTCACAGAACACATGGGGAGCAAAAACACAACAAAAACAGTCCAGGGGCGTGACAATATACATGTATTTATGTGTATATATTTATATGAATATAACTTCTATGTTATATAAATATATTTAATATATAATCTGGAATCTGGATATCTGGAATCTGAGGGTGCAAAAAAATCTAAATATTGAGAAAATCGCCTTTAAAGTTGTCCAAATGAAGTTATTAGCAATGCATATTACTAATCAAAAATTAAGTTTGTATACATTTACGGTAAGAAATTTACAAAATATCTTCATGGAACATGATCTTTACTTAATATCCTAATGATTTTTGGCATAAAAGAAAAATTTATAATTTTGACCCATACAGTGTATTTTTGGCTATTACTACAAATATACCCCAGCGACTTAAGACTGGTTTTGTGGTCCAGGGTCACATATATTATGTAAACAAAAACTTTTA
Organism: Onychostoma macrolepis; assembly: GCF_012432095.1. Classification (NCBI taxonomy): domain Eukaryota; kingdom Metazoa; phylum Chordata; class Actinopteri; order Cypriniformes; family Cyprinidae; genus Onychostoma; species Onychostoma macrolepis. Next base: position 8,033,209 of record NC_081179.1, read on the forward strand.
TTTTGGATGCAATTAATTGCAATTAATCGTTTGACAGCACTAATTTATATGTACGTATTTTAGTATTGACATCATCTAAAATTTATCATTTTGAAAATTGAAATTGAGCAAATCAAATTGAAAATTTTGCAAATATAAAATTATTAATAATAATATAATTGATAATTTTATTAATTATTAGTTTGGTTTGTGTGTATTATTATTATTATTATTATTATTATTATAATACCTATATTCATAGTTTCAAAAGTCGTTTGCACTATTTGTTTTACTCATTAACTGATATGTATGATAAAAATAATACAGAACAGAATGAACTGGTAATTGTCAAATTAGTTACATGCATTACTTTTAATGTAATTAATTAGATATGCAATAAAATCAACCGAATTCAATGACCTCATATTGTACATGGCAGTGTATATCCAAACAGAAAATATGTATTTGTGCCAGAAGCATATGAATGCCTATGAATACTAATAGGTTCACATTAAATTCCCATGCTGTTTTGCCAAATCTACTCAGCCCCATCCATTAAAATTAAAGCAATTAATACTAAAACAAACAAATACTGTAAAACCTACAGTACAATGAATGATACTGAAAGCCTATTTATTTTAAAGGGAAGCTTTGGACAGAATTTAATCTGCAAAAAGACTTGCGTGCAAGTTTGATATCAGTATTTGACTTTGTTTTTATAGTTTTTCCTGGCTGTCAATTGAGTACATTTTTGTTTATTAAGTGCTGCTGCTTGGACAATTTTTTGCAAGATGACTAGGCGGCACATTAGCGCATTATTGTAATAGATGACTCAGTATGTGGATCCCACTGCAGTGACTTTGACATTTTACAGTGCGTTTAGCATTATGTGTAATATGCTTATCTGCACATCTCCTCCCAGCTAATTTAAAGATGTGCTGAACCTCTGACAAGACGCTATTCAAGGCCTTGTCGAAATTTTACCCTTGTACTTTGTCTTAAATGAAATACACTGCTGACACAGCGTGTTTCTTTCATCAGGCATATTTTAAGGCTTCCCTATCATATTCCCATAAGTTAAAATCACCTCGAGGGACGTACATTTACTTTCAAAAATATGTTGACTCAGGTTCATTTTCATCATAAATCATATTAATATCTACAAAGACACTTAATATACCTTCATGCAAGGCAATGGTGACATGCGATAAAATCCATGTAGGCTACTGTATGCACACTCTTATTGTTTAACGTGAAAATGCACTGGTGTATTGCAGCGGTTAGCGGTTTCTTGGTGGCTTTCTGCTGCTCATGCACATTACGGAGCAGCGTTGTCTCATGGGATATCATATTATGGACATTGATCTTTTTGTGAGGAGGGCTCTTGACAGCAGGAGGTGACAAAACCCTCTGGGAAATATTATCCTCTGCTCCTGACATCACAGCGTTGACAGTTTGCATTAGCATCACTGCTGGAGTCGTGTGTAGGCAGCACAATTCGTAAGGAAGTGAAGTCATGTGCTCAAGTCATTCATTCTAGTGCTTTTCAAGAGTATGTAAATATAAATATAAATGTGTGTGTGTATTTATGTATGAATTCTCCAAAGTACTAGCTATAATTGTTAACTGTATATCTTGCATAAATCTAAAATCTCTCTCTATAGTAAATCATATATTTTTACTACTTTATAATAATTAATATTTTTATTTTTGCAAATGCAATGCTCAGTGTATATAAAAGTTAGTATTTTTTAAATGAATTATTCATTTCAATAATTATATATATATATGCAGTGATTTTTAAAGTTAAAAGTACTAACTATAATATTAATATTACATACATATAAAATCTGTATATTATGAATCATACTGCATATTTAATATTTAGCCTTTATATTATTTTTATTTTATTAATATTTATATGTGTAGTGAATCTTGTACTGCTAACTGTAAAAACTGTAACAAACTGTAATAATTACTAACTATAATAATTTATAATAATAAGTGCTAACTATAAAAATACAAATAATAATAGTAATAATAATTTTGGAAATTATGCCAAATAGTGCAGAAAATTAATCTGAATAAATTTAGGGTAATTTCAATGATGCTTACAAAAAAAAAAAAAAGTTATGGCAGGACGGTCGCACCACATGATATTTTGACACTTTTAATAAAAGAAAAATTACAAATAACTAATGTTTTTTTGAAAGGTTATAGTGAGTTCATATATATGGCAACTTTTTTTATGCATTTAAACCAATTTTTAACTGAAAAAATGCAATCGGACAGAAAATTAAGGCGTCACGTCATTGACCCATATATATATACAAGTATTGAATGTTAAGTTTCATTTCTGTAAGTATTAAATGTTACGTTTCATTTATAAATATTAATTTTGTATCCTTATTATATAACAGATATATACTTTCTGAGCATAATCATCCTCTTTTGAAGCACCAAACAAATAATGTGTAATTTCAGGGCCGCATAATTGAATTGGGTCACTGCACTCGGGATGCATTTGGGCAGTAGTGTATCAAAATGGCATTACAAATTACTAAACGCCTCCAAGTGTGGTGAAATGATGGTCAGGATAATTTTCTTCTTGTAAACAGCCTAGAAATGCTCAGCAAACACTGAGGTGGATGTAAGGCAGCATCCGCATGTGAGAGACGCTCATAAATCTCTGATTTGTTCCCCCCAGTGGCTTCTCTCTTTGGTTCCTCTTAATTTAAAGTTTGATGAATGCCCTCATCCCCTTCATCCTTCCTGACACTGTGAGTGGGAAAACAATTAGTTTTGTCCACTAATGAATCAAGACCGCCATGAATTCATTTTCATAAAAAGCAAATATGTTGTGGCAGGGGGCAGCGGGTCAAAGCCCACACAACAGATGCTTCAAATCAATTAACTCTTTCATAACGACCACAACAGCCTCTACACAAAAGGATGTCACCTTTATCTGTATTTATTTGTTGGAGATTTATCTTTTTTTTTTTTTTTTTTTAATTGGAGGCGTTTTACATGTGTAAGCAGTTTATCCATCATTTTGGAGCTTATTAAATCTTTGAATTTTATCTGATTTGATAACACACAATTTAATTCTTCAAAATGTCATGTTCCACAGCAAAAACAAAAACAAAAAAAGCAAAACAAACTTTTTTATTTTTTTATTTTAAATAGTAAAAATATTTCAAAATTTCACTGTTTTTGCTGTAATTTCGATCAAATAAATGTAGGCTTGGTGAGCAGAAGAGACTTATTAAAAAAAAAAAAATCTTACTGTTGAAAAGCTTTTGACTGGTAGTGTATGTTTTAACATTTTACATTAGTTGTTATATTTTAAAACTCTCTTTTGGCTGTCAGGGATCACTGATATCCACAGCACTTCATCTAAGTTTTCTGAAAGCATTTCATGCAGCGTCTCTAGATTCTCAAGTGCTAATATTCCCAGGATTTGGCAGGAGGCGTCGTACAGGCGGCTGAGAGTGACCGCAGACAGTTTGTTGCCTGATAAAAGTCATTTTGGAACAACGCCACATCTGTGATTGAATCTGCGGGCCTTGGGTTTAACACTCTCAACAGGAGGGAGATCTTGCCAGCCGACACAGATTTACAAACGCGTCCACTAATATTTTGCTTCTCGCACACTTAAATGACACTGGGTCTCATACACATGCAAGCAAGATTCAAGTCGTCTGCATTTTCCTTTTTTGTGGATGTAAATAACAACTTACAATTCAAACTACATGAACGCACACAGTGTTTTATATATTCAAAGGTTAAAAAGTTTGAGGTTGGGAAGATTTTTTTTCTTAGCATTTTTGATGTCTCCTTTGGTTTTCAAGGCTGCATTCATTTGATCAAAAAAAAAAAAAAGGGGTTTGCATGTGTGCACTGTGTATATTTAAAACAAATTATATATATATATATATATATATATATACCATTATATATATACAGTGGGGGAAAAAAATAATTTGATCCCCTGCTGATTTTGTACGTTTGCCCACTAACAAAGAAATGATCAGTCTATAATTTTAATGGTAGGTTTATTTTAACAGTGAGAGACAGAATAACAACAAAAAATCCAGAAAAACGCATTTCAAAAAAGTTATAAATTGATTTGCATTTTAATGAGTGAAACAAGTATTTGATCCCCTATCAATCAGCAAGATTTCTGGCTCCCAGGTGTCCTTTATACAGGTAACTAGCTGAGATTAGGAGTTACCTATTAGTTTGTTACCTGTATAAAAGACACTTGTCCACAGAAGCAATCCATCAATCAGATTCCAAACTCTCCACCATGGCCAAGACCAAAGAGCTGTCCAAGGATGTCACAATGTCACACAAGGCTGGAATGGGCTACAAGACCATCACCAAGCAGCTTGGTGAGAAGGTGACAACAGTCGGTGTGATTATTCGCAAATGGAAGAAACACAAAATAACTGTCAATCTCCCTCGGTCTGGGGCTCCAAGATCTCACCTCGTGGAGTTTCAATGATCATGAGAACGGTGAGGAATCAGCCCAGAACTACACAGGAGGATCCTGTCAATGATCTCAAGGCAGCTGGGACCATAGTCACCAAGAAAACAATTGGTAACACACTACGCCGTGAAGGACTGAAATTCTGCAGTGCCCACAAGGTCCCCCTGCTCAAGAAAGCACATGTACAGACCGTCTGAAGTTTGCCAATGATTCAGAGGAGAACTGGGTGAAAGTGTTGTGGTCAGATGAGACCAAAATCGAGCTCTTTGGCAACAACTCAACTCGCTGTGTTTGGAAGAGGAGGAATGCTGCCTATGACCCCAAGAACACCATCCCCACCATCAAACATGGAGGTGGAAACATTATTTTTTATTTATAGTTTTTCTGCTAAGGGGACAGGACAACTGCACCGCATCAAAGGGACGATGGATGGGGCCATGTACCATCAGGGCCAGGGCATTGAAGCCAGCCAGGGCATTGAAAATGGGTCATGGATAGGTATTCCAGCATGAAAATGACCCAAAACACACGGCCAAGGCAACAAAGGAGCAGCACAAGAAGAAGCACATTAAGGTCCTGGAGTGGCCTCACCAGTCTCCAGACCATAATCCCATAGAAAATCTGTGGAGGGAGCTGAGGGTTCGAGTTGCCAAACATCAGCCTCGAAACCTTAATGACTTGGAGATGATCTGCAAAGAGGAGCGGGACAAAATCCCTCCTGAGATGTGTGCAAACCTGGTGGCCAACTACAAGAACTGTCTGACCTCTGTGATTGCCAACAAGGGTTTTGCCACCAAGTACTAAGTAATGTTTTGCAAAGGGCTCAAATACTTACTTCACTCATTAAAATGCAAATTAATTAATTATTTTTTTTACTTTTTTTAAATGTGTTTTTCTGTTATTCTGTCTCTCACTGTTAAAATAAACTTACCATTACAATTATAGACTGATCATTTCTTTGTCAGTGGGCAAATGCACAAAATCAGCAGGGGATCAATTTTTTTTTTCTCCCAACTGTATATATATATATATATATATATATATATATATATGTATACACACACACATACATTTTTCTTAAATATATACATGCATGTGTGTGTGTTTATATTTACATAATAAATATACACTGTACGCTCATATATTAGGCAAACACAAACTTTTATTTTGGATGCGTTTAATCTCGATTAATTGTTTGACACCCATAATATTTTAATAAATTTTAAAATGTAATTTATTCATGTGATGCAAACCTGAATGTTCAGCATCATTACCCCAGTCTTCAGTGTCACATGATCCTTCAGAAATCATTCTAATATGTTGATTTGCTGCTTAAGAAACATTTCTTATTATTATCTGTACTGAAAACAGTTGTGCTATTTAATATTTTAAAGGAAACCATGCAATATTTTTCTGAGGATTATTTTATGAATAGAAATTTTGAAATACATTAATTTATTTAAACTATAAATATTTTTGTAACATAAATGTCTTTACTGTTCCTTTTGATCCATTTAATGTATCTGTTGAATAAAAGTAGCCAATTCATTTCTTAAAAATATATATTGTACAAACCCGAACAATTAAACCATATTGTGTGTAAAGACAAATTATTATTATTATTAAAGGACCTATAGATTGAGGCAAACTTCAGATAAGGGAGCAGGGAACTTGCACTTTGAAAGTCTCAAAGCGGATCTATTGTCTTGACATCTTTGTAATAAAGCCAATTCTCATTCATTAGTGACTGAACACTTCAAAGGCAATTAAAGAGGAGCGAGTTTTGTCTTGAGATGGATCAAGCCCATTAGGGGCGTCTTATCAAAGAGTACATCAGGCCATAAAACTGTTAGGCTTCAATCTAAAGATCTCACGTCCCCTATACTGTGTCTTGTTATGATGGCGAGCAAGACGGGGGCTTTTAGTACCACTGTCCACTAATTCCCACCAAATTATTCATACAACATGCTTGCATCCAAAGTTGACATAAATGATTTTGCGTAACCCACTAATTGAGTGACTCACTAGCTGTTATTAGAGCAAAGAACATTAAAATATTAGAGAATAATAGAAAGGGAAGTAGTATAATGAAAAAGGACACATGGGAACATGTTGTGAAGAAGGCCTGATTTGGAAAGACAGGTGGAAAAGACAGCATTGTTATCAACACAGCAGCTTGTCCTGTTCATCACTGTTTGCATTTTTATTAGTCAATTAGTTTATTATTTCATAATCAATTAAATTAATGAATCAACTTTGAACATGTCATTTGAATACGTGATTCAATGATTCATACAAAGTAATTTGTTTCATTGAAACAATGAAACATTCAGTGTTGTTAAACAATTTAGTTCAGTGAGTGATTCAGTGACTTTATCACATGCTTATTTCCTGAATGAATCTGTGTTTACTGAATGAATCATTTCGGTGAGGGATTTAGCGAACCAATCACGTTTTTTTTTTTTTTTTCCTAAATGAATCAGTGTTTATAGACCGAAAAGGTACAGTGAGTGATTCAGTGAATCCGTGTGCATTGAATGAATCGGTTCAAATAGTGATTCATTGACTCAGTCACCTTTATTTCTTGAACGAATCTGCGTGTGCTGAATGAATCAGTTCAGCGAGTGATTCAGGGACCCAACCACTTGTTTATTTACTGAATGAATCTGTGAACGAGTCAGTTCAGTGGAAGAATCTATGATGTACTCAAGACTAAAATGAAAGTGTGGCTTGTCAAACAACAAAAACTGATGAGAAAGCACTATTTAATCAGACCATCAGTGTTGTGGTGGCATTTTTTTTGGCACATTGATTTGCTTAGCCTCACTCAGCACCGTTTCATTTGTTGTGGAGAAAAATAAACAGCAATTAATGCAAGAGCCATAAAACAAGCATGAAAGAGATATGAGGCAATAATATATGCTTTGATGGAGGGCTTCTGAGAGCATTCTGGTTCTTTCATGTGTTATGGAGTGTTAAAGCAGGGTTTTCTCAAGCAGGTATTTCATTATTGTTTCTAATCAGCCCGACTGCAGACCCCAATATTGTCAGTGTTTATCAGACACCAGAGAAACAATGGCCAGAAAAAGCTGTCTGGAAGAGGGAATTGAGAATTTGGCTTTATATCCCACAGTGATTACTTTTTCTTGAAATTCTAAATTATTGCATTGCTTTCCAGGCAGCACTGCATTGATATTTCTCAAAATGAGTGGTTTGGGGTTTGTTTTAAACTCAATAAACTTATAATGAATTCTGAATTCTTTATAAACCTAGTCAAGACTGCTTTGATTCACATGAATGTCTGAATGAACCAATTCACTAAAATAATTCTGTTTTAATATAACAAACAAAAGAGTATGGCAAGCTATATTGAGGCTAAATTATTTTAGTAAATCAGTTCATTCAGATGGTTCATAAGTGAAAAACGATTCACTAAAATGATTCAATGACATAATTCCCTGTCACAGCCATTGCGAGAATTTGAAAGACTCTAGGCTTTCATAGGATCACAACGACAAGCTCATTCACATGCATCTCAATAAAGGTGATATTTTACATCTTCCATTATCAAAGAACGCTTTAACCCTCTTAAATCTCTTTTACGCGCCAGAAATCTGTCCGATCTTTGATAGCACCTTGTACTAAAAAATACTAATGAACTTCTCTTATTTCTTTCACTCCTCTACAATATTTTAAATTCACTTACATCTCCCAAGATCAAGGTGGGGTTCAGAAACCACAACAAAAATGAGAAGGGTTTATGGTGGGAGAGAAATCCCACCATAAAGTTTTAATGGGCTATATTTTGAGATATAGCTGAACGAATCCATTTGGAGTGAAGCCATAAGACGACGCACCATCAGGATAAGATCCGGCTGGGGACCACTTTCGGCCCACGATCTGGAGAAAGATATTGATTATCCTTTTGGCCTAAATGATGCACTGGGTATTTGCCGTCCCTTTGCGCGTGTGAAATACGCTCCGCGGGTCACCACACATGTGTGTGGCGCTTTTATCCGTGTTGTCGATGCTTGTTTGCCATTTATCTGCAGGTGTGAGACGGATAAAGATTGAGCCTTGGTGGATGCAGCTCTTGCAAAGAGGGCACATGTTTGTTTCTGTAATAATGAACTCCCTGGAAAGTGATTCTATTTTTTCCCCAAGTCTGTGACATAAACTGTGGTGTAAGTCATGTTGCAAGAACAAAAAAACAAAAAAAATTAATATATATATTGCCTTTATTTTATCAAAAATACAGTAAAAACAGTAATATTGTTGTGAAATAATATTACAAAAAACAACAGTTTCCTATTTTAATATGCTTTCAAATATAATTTATTCCTGTGTTGGCAAAGCTGAATCATTACAGCATCATTACAGTGTAACATGATCATTTGGATATACTGATTTATTATCATTGTTGAAAACAGTACGTAAGTAAATAAATAAATATGAACCTGTGATAATTTTTTTTCAGGATTTTAAGTGAAGATAAAGTTACACAGAACTGCATTTATTCACAAATAGAAGTCTTTACTATCACTTTTTTATCAATTTAACAAACTCTAGCTGAATCCTTAAAAATAAAATAAAATAAAATAGAATAAAAACATACTGACCCCAAACTTTTGAACAACAGACTTTTGAATCTAATGTATTGTTGCATTAGATTTTATTGGTTACAGAAAAGACATGTATAATGTTACAAAAGATTTCAAATTCAAATAAATGTTATTCTTACTTTTTTTTTTTTTTTTTTTTTACTGTATTTTTGATCAAATAAATGCAGAATTGGTAAGCATAAGAAACTTCAAAAATATCAAAATATTAAAATCGAATCATACCGTGCCCAAACCTTTAAACTGTAGTGTATAACAAAATAAATACATTTTAAAGATAAAAAATAGTCAAGACATCAACATTTTACTAATTGTATTTTTAATTAAATGTATATTTTGCATTTCACTACAAAAATTTGTATAATGGGCATAATCTTTTATCTGGTTCATCAAAATAAATGCCCAAATGAACTGATTCATCCAATGCATCAAACATTCCAGTGCTCTTTTGAGAGCGAGAGAATGAACATTTTAGGCAAACAATTGATTACCTTGCACCTTGAAACAGTGTGCTTCTTTAGGCCAAAGCTCAACATATTTTGTGTGTCCTGAGGTCTAACCAATATGATTGTTCGGTTTCTCCTCTCCTCTACATCTCCTCTGTGCGCCCCAGAGCTTCCCATTTCCCCCTCCTGAGGCGTGGCCTCCCCCCAGTCCCATCTCTGACACCAACCTGACAAGCATCAACGTTGTCAAGTCCCCAACCGATGACAAGCCAATCCATCTTCACCCCACGGCAGCCCTTTAAAACAAGCCCTGTCATCATTCTCCGCCCTCCGCCAAGGAGAATGAAGATGGGGACATGGATACATTTCATACATGCTGTCGACAAATTGCCGACAGATGTTGACTGTAAAACTTCACCTTTCTGTTAATGTAAAAAACCTTCAACAAATAGGTGACACAATCTCCAAATTTTCAAACTATGCCACATATGATTTTATACATTACAGTGATATCATTTTTAAATATTAAAGAAAATAATATTAAGTGGATAATATAAATGAATTAGCATGTAAATTTATTTATATTTTTTTGCAAGAGTAAAACAAGAAGTTAATAGTGAGAAACATTACATTTTATTGCCAGTTGCCTGTTTCTGCCAACAATATAGTTTCAAACAATGATAAAGAATCATTGCAACACAACTTGCAGTAAGTGCTGTTTTGTTCCCGAAAGTTTCTGTTCGAACAAAAATCATTAGGATATTAAGTAAAGATCATGTTTCATGATGATATTTTGTAAATTTCTTACCGTAAATGTATCAAAACTTAATTTTTGATTAGTAATATGCATTTCTTAGAACTTCATTTGGACAACTTTGAAGGCGATTTTTTTGCACCCTCAGATTCCATATTTTCAAATAGTTGTATCTCGGCCAAATATTGTCCGATCCTAACAAACCATACATCAATTGAAAGCTTATTTATTCGGCTGATATATTAATCTCAATTTTGAAAAATTGACACTTAAGACTGGTTTTGTCGTCCAGGGTCACAAATAAGTAAAATAATGAAAAAGTGTTCATAAATAAACATAAATACGAATAATATAAAATAAAAATTAATTAATTAATTAAATAATACAAAACTTTCATTGACCCCAAAACTGTGTATTATAAAATTATAATATTAAATAATTTATATATATGTATAAATGAATATTTCTGAATATATATTTCAGAAAAATTGGGTCTTTTTGTACAATTTAGGTGATTATAAAGGAAGGCAAACACTTGTTTTATACCCAAATGAATCTGAACACAAGGATCTTGAGATGCACCTTAAGATTTGCTCTACTTTTAACTTGACAAAACAGCAACAGCCAAAAGATGCATATAGACCAACCATTTACATCATATCACCACATGTAGCATAAAAGTCAAAATATGTTCAGTTAAGCGTAATGTTTCAAACACTAAATATAAATAATGGAAAAAATTATTTAATTCACTGAAAAATTCTCAAAATTATTGCCAACTTTATCTTCGCAACCCAAGTTTTTGATCAACTTCCAAATATACAGTTCTTCACAGTGGCCCAAAACATGAATGTTGAATGAGTATCGACATTCCTCTATGAATATTTAAGCGACGACAAAGACAGCCCACGCTGCTGCCATTGAACAAAAATCCGGTGTCCACTGTCCACATTGCTCATTAAAATGAGATTTAACAGGGATTTTCATTTTCAGTAACAAATGTATTCATGGCTAGCCCATCAGTCATTGTCAAATGTAATCTCATTTTCCTCGTGCGAGGGAGACAGACGCACAAGGAGGAGAGCGACAGCTTTTTTTTGGCCAAGAGGGAGGGGTGCTGGATATTGTCCACCTCCTGCCGTCTTTTCACTTCCTGTCACACAGGAATAGGTGGAAACCCACTGTTACCAGAGTGCTTCAAAGCGCTTATAAATTTCCATATTTTCCATCCTGACACAAAAACAAGTGATATTATTTACAAAAATAGAGGTTAAAAAAAAGAAAAGACTGGTGTTTGCTGTGTGGAAATAAGATGAGGAATTAGCAAATGAATGCTACAGTGGCCCTCTGCATGTTACCTACACTGTGACAGTTTGTTATCTTTGGCTAAACAGCTGTGTGTTGTGCCGAAGCCCTCACGCCCACTCCCCACAGAATCCAAAATTAACTTTTGGTCAAACCTAACGAATGGCAAGTGGATTGGGAAAATTTACAGGTTGTAAATATATCGTTCCAGCCATTAAATTGAATTTCATTATCATTTTAAATAAAAAAACGTTTTTTTTTTTTAAATGTTTAAAACGCTGCATTTGTATTCAAAATATATTATTTTTTTATTAATTTTTATTATAATATAAAAAATAATATTATACATAATTTCATTTTGTGTGTATATGTGTGTATATATATATATATATATATATATAACAAAAATAAAACAAAGATATCTATATTCTTAATAAAAATGTGTTACTTTAAGTAAAATAAATATTAACTGAAATAAAATATAAAACACAGACTTATTTTATTAAAGCTATTTGACAAGGCAACATTTAATTTCACTTACATTTTTATTTTCTTTTTAACCTAAATATCTTATAAAAATTATAACATGTATTTACTCACCAAATCTAGTTTTACAGACTTCTCAGTGCTTAGTTTTGGTTTATTGTCTTGCTAACCGCTGTTATTAAAATTCTCTTTAAACTCCTATATTGTCACTCTCTGTAGTCGGTGTGGAGTAGAAAACAATTTACCATCTGTTTTTCCACTTGTATCAAGACATAAACACCTCGTTTTCAGCATGTACGACAGACTCCTTTACTCAAGTAGGGTAATTGGAGGGGTTACATTACGCAATTTAAGATTTAACGTAAAGTCACGCATGTCAAGTACATGATATGGGTGTGTTTTTTTCATGAGCAGATTTACACGTGTTCGTTTTATCTGTAAAAACACAAGTGCCAGGAGAGATTAAGAGACGGCAAATGTGAACCCACACACCGCCGAACCCCTGCGATCTGCCAAGAGCTTACTGGGGGGAAAACAACATCTGAGTCCTCTGAAAAACCATCGTTGATGTGCTAAATCTGTGATAAACAGGAAAACTGTTGCAGTTTGGTGCATTTGGAGGTAATTGATACCTGAAAGCTAAGAGGCTTTAGACTGTGCAACATTAAACAGAATTTTACTGATCAACAGTGAGTTTGATTCTCACACGAAGTTATCATACACTAGATGCAAAGAGCTTCCAAAAGGAGGCTTTTGGCCATTTTTGGTTTCCCAAAGAACCTTTCACTGAACAGTTCTCAAAAGAATCACATGTTTTTCTTGCACTCTTAAAAACAAAAGTTCCAAAAGTGGGTTTTCGCAGCAATGCCATAAAAGAACCACTATTTTCTTAGTGTGACGAACATTTTAATAATCTAAAGAACCTTTTGTGGAATGGTAAGGTTCCAAAAGGCTTGATCGTGCCTCATCTGTGCTTCCTCGGTGCCAACGGCCAGGGTTTTTTGGCCCAACTGGGGCTAGAGAAGTGGTTATGAACAAAGGCGGAGTTTCTCTTCTTAACGTTACCATAGTAAATATGGTAAATACGACTGCTTGAAGAAATCAGACGTCAGCTTCTTATTTCTTTCTAAATGCAATGTGACTACAAATAAACAGACTCGACTGAATAAGTAGGCTATGTTCATACCACTTTATTTCTGTGTGACTAATTTTCAATCCTGATAAATTAATTAATTTTGATCAGTGTATCGCTTATTATTGTAAAACATCGATGCTTTTGGATTTAAATCTTTAACAAAACATGCAAACAAACGGCTGCTTTTATCATGTTTATTTTGGGATCATGCTAGTTCCAGTGAATTATTTCTTATAGTTTTCTGATGCCTTCTCTTTGTTGGTGAAATAATGGGGTTGCGTGACGTTGTTCCTGAGAGGTGTGTAAAGGGTGGGTTTTATTGAAGCACAGCGGAGCTTCTGGCCCGACGGTGGAAACACATCATGATTTTAGGCTCGGTGCTGCAGGTCCAAGGCTATTAGCCCCGCCCGGCCCGTTTAAACCACTGGCTTGCACTGGCCCAATAGTGGAAAAGTGGCTATTGACATTAAAAGATCTTCATGGAACCATAGATGGAGAGCCATTGGAAAACCATTTTTGGTTCCCCAAAGAACCTTTCACTGAACAGTTCTTAAACACTCTTAAAACTCTTTAAAAATAAAGGTTCCAAAAGTGGATGGTGATGGTTATTCGTGGAACCATCCATGCCAATAAAGAACCTTTACTTTTAAGAGTGTGTAAAGAACATTTTAATAATCTAAAGAACCTCAATAAAAAGCTTCCATGAATGTCAAGTGTTTCTAATGGAACCATCTATTCCAATAAAGAACCTTTATTTTATAAGAGTGTGAGACTTCAGAACATGAGTCACTACTTTCATGGAGCTGTTGTGTCCTTTTTTGGAGTTTAAAAGCTTAAGTCACCATTCTTTGTAATTTCACAGTCTTCAAAAACACTCATTATGTGCTCAACAGAAGAAAGAAAGTAATACGGGTTTGTAACAGGTGAGTAAATGAACTAAATAAACCAATGCAGAACTTGAAAGGTTTTTCACTGTTCTCCAACATGAAAACATAATGTGTTATGTTTGAAACACGTCCACAGTGTTCAAAATGTGTTCCTTCTTATCCCGCCTTCTTTATTTCATCAGTCCTTTACTTTCATTCCAGCGTGTGCATGAAAAGCATCTTCAGTGAAGTTCAAATCTCCAGAACGTATACGCACGTGTGTCCTCAGGGCCACTCTGAGCTTTAATGGGGTCCGCGCTTGGATCTTTAATTAATGCACGCAGGTAATAGATGCCATCTGGGGACCCTCTTGGCAACTAATCACATACACAGAGATTCTCGTTCAGTGCCAGATGCGGTGTCTTCTCTCCCTCTAACCTAATTACCCTTTCTTTTACAAACAAAGCAATGCAAATAGCATTTATCTATTATTTCCTCAAAAACATCCACTCTTCGCATTGGATCCAAAAATGGAGATCACAGGAATTACAAAGAAATCAATGCATTTCATCATTCGGTTGGTTGTTCTTGTGATGTTTTTTTTTTTTTTTTGTGAGGCTTGTTGCGAAGGCTTTATGAACTAAATCTATTTTAATTTGGGAGCGCTGTTTCTTAGGTTTGGAGTCAAAGAATGTGCAAGTTATCAGGTCTAAAAGTAAGGAATAATTGACGACGGGCCGTTGGATTATTAGAAAAATAATGCACACCCGAGGTGGTGATGCGGTCACGACGCGAAGAGGAGTGGCCGTTACACCTCGGGTATGCATTATTTTTCTAATAATTCAACGGACCGAAGTCAATTATTCCGCTTATACTACGGTTGCCACACCTCAAGACATCGATCAGATGATATATTTCATTCATTCATTCATATTTCTTCCGCATCTCATCCAGCGCCTCAGTTGCTAATTCCAAAACGACATTTTAAACCTAGTAACGGAGGCTTGAGCCGTTAATAACAGACTAATGCAGTTAATACAGTTAATAACTAAGTTATGAAAGAGAGAGAGAGAGAGAGAGATTACCTCTGTGCGTCTCTCAATAGTGTTCGGCAGCAATGTCTCTAGTTATAGTGAAACTTAGTTCCTTTTGTTCACGAACAGCACCGTTGTTGTTACCTTGCTTGTGAGAAATCATGTAGTTTTTAAGTTGTTTACTGATAAAATCGTCAGAGTAGCGCTAACAACATTAGCGCGATGTATGTTAGTGTGTGTGCAAACTGTAACTGTTATGTGTGTGCGGTCTGTGAAGTAGAGAGAGCGGGAGAGATAGAGTATGTACTTTCCCTACATAATAAAGCGTAATTTTGTGGCAAAAACATGGACATGATCTGTCGTTTTTATCATATTGTTTACTATATTTATTTATTTGGCCAGTGTCGTTGTGGGTTTTGGTTATTTTGCTGTTGTAAGACCTTTGAAATAACAGAAATCATTTGGCGAAGTGATATGGTCATGTAATGCGGTCAAGAGCTGCCTGGAACTACGTTCGCCGTGCGTTTCCTTGAAAATAATTGCACACCTCAGAACATTCGGCAGCCAATCAGATTCAAGCATTCAACGGCCCCGTAGTATAAACTAGCTTAATTCCTCACCTAGTCTAGACATTAATGAATCATTATTGAATCCCCGATTTTCAAAAAGCAATAAAAGAGGAAGTCTTTAGAACAGTGGTTCTAAACTGGCCTTTTCTGGTATGTACAGCAGGGAAAGGCAATGCTGAAAATTCAAATAATTAAATTGTTTTTAATTTTTAGATTAAAAATTTGCAGGGCAAATGGTGTTTTAATAATAATAATAATAATAATAAACTTGTTATTAATTATTTTATTATTTTATTTTAATATTACTTATTTAATTTTGTAATAATTCTTTTTAATATTTTTTTTAAAATAATTATTAAAAGTAATATTCATATTTTTATAATTTATTTATTATTAATAATAATAATTAGAATGTGAGATTATTTTTGTAACTTGTATTTTTAAAATAATGCAATTTGTTAATAATTATTAAACAGTTTATATTTAATATTTGTGTAATTATTCAAATAAATACTGGGCAAATTAATTGTTTAAACTATTTTGTATTTTGTATTTAATTGTTTTATTTTTACTTTTAAAGAATTTTCATTATTATTATTATTATTATTATTATGATTATTATTATTATTTAATACTACTTTTATTTATTTAAAACATCAGCTAACAACATGCTGTGCAAATCAAGGGCCCACTTTATTTTGTTCAGTGTTTTTTTATTTTTTATAATTATAAAATCATTAATTAACTCTAAATTACTCAATAATTATCATCATCAACAACAACAACAACAACACAAGTTACACACTTTTTAATTTTTATAAATGTTTAAAAAAGATGGTTTTGAGCACCGTATTTGTAAAGAAGTTGTGTGATGATTAAATTCTGTGTTGTGTTGGGCCAAAGCAAAACCAGTTGAGAATTTATTTTATTAACCATCATGGGACTAACATTTTGGCAGCAACACATCATTCCTGCACGCCCATCTCCAAACGTGACATAAATAAATGAATAAATGCATTCAAATGTATCTAATCTAAATACATTAATCTAAATGAACTGTGTTCATAAAACAGATTTAGCTCAGTGGATGAGTAAGAACCGTCTTTGTTGTTTTGTGTTGGCAGAGTATTTTTAATTTCATGTTTTTGTTCTTACATGGACGCTCGAGATGCCTTCAAAGATATCTCTAAGCCCTAGGATAAAGCGAGATGCTCAAAGAAATTTCCTTGAGAAATAAATATTTTGATTGTTGACAATATTTGTACGTTCGCAGGGCGTGAAATTGATTTACGGAGGTGACAAATCTCAGAGGGACTTGCGATGCTCCATGGCGACTGCACTCCCACTCCGCTGGTTATATCCTCCCGGATGGTTCTGCTTTAATCGGGTTTGCATGGTAAAAATAAAACACCTTTTTTTAACACCAGGTCTCGGATCTCCGCATGTGCACGTAGGGATGCCAACCAACCGACCAATGACACGCAGCGTCGGTTTCACACTGCATTGTGTCATAATCCCTTTATGTTTTCTTCCATTCAGAAATTCATTCATTGAGCATAATCCATTTGTCTGCTCTCTTGCCTTCAGATAAACAGCCGTGGGCCTTGGAAAACTCGTCTTTGTGTAACACCGCCAAGGGTTTAAGCCCCCGAGCCGTTCTCTTCCTCCATCTGGGAATGTGGTGGATCTTCAGCGCTTAACTCTGCATCGCGAGTTCACGGCGAATGGTTTTTGCGTCGACGTTCTCGAAGGCTGCCCTCAGATGGCATTGTTTGAAGTTCGTATCCCGAGCTTGGCGAGCCCTGGCATCCTTCCTGGCTCGGCGGGTGGCGGTAACACAGCGTTGACTTGGAAACAACCCCTTGGCAAGTGTTTTTCCCGGGCTCGCTGGCTTCCTTGTTTTGGCCAGACAATCCACCGCAGCCACATTAAAGACTTGCGGAAAACTGCAACAGCAGGACTGGCGCTAGTCAAAAAAGATATTGCTCAGACGATTGCACGTAAAATGGCCTTCGATTACAGGGTCTTAAACGGTCCCAGAGAAAATACGAACATACGGACAAGCTGTCATCGAGGGCACCGCTGATAAAGCTGAAGACATTGTGGCTCGGGGCAAAGCCTGGCCTGCTGAAAGTGTCCTAATCTGTTCCCAGAGAGCCTATCGCCATCGCTTTTAGAGAGGGAACAAATGTTTGGAGACAGACATTGTATCTGCTTGGCCAGTCAGAGGAGTGGCTCTTGCCAGGAGTGGTCTTGTGTGACACGAGCCGACAGCGTTATCAGTCCAGGTGCGTGTCGAAGGCGACCGCAGCATGCAAACTGCAGAAACAAGCTGTCGCGCACTCAGCAAGAGCAGAGGACGGTTGTAGTGGCGGCTCAGTGTGGGCCAAAAAAACCCCCTCATAATACTCAATACTCAATATGCATAGATAATTTACTATATTTAGCAAAACGAGCAGCATACAGAGCTTTCTGCGTGTGATATGGTCTCCCACAATGCAATGTGTTTTTGACCTTTCACGTTCCGCGTGATGAGTAATTACTGCTCTGATTTTAACTGTTTTATATTGCTTAACTCACTAGTTTTGTTTTATTACTATTTTCTAGATATAGACATTACATCACTCTTCAGCGTCACATTCTTCACATATCATTGTAATATGTCCTTGTTAAATAAAAGCAGGCTATTTTTTTCTTACCAAATATTTAAATGTTAGGTGTATCATGGTTTCTGCAAAAATATTAAACAGCAAAAACTATTTTCAACATTGATTATACACTGTAAAAATCAAATTAACAAAACGTTGGAAGGGCAAAAATATTTAAGTTGAACTAATTTAATTGCTTGGGCTTAGTTGAAAAGACATATTATATTAAGTCTGCACAAATATATATTACAAACATTAAAGAATGGTTATTTTCAAATCCAGTCAACATTCAGAATGCAAAACGTTGACTAAACTAATAAAAACAAATTCAGCCAACACTGAGATCATTCTGCACGTGCACGCGCCTGAGTGACTTCACGGGAGAAACAGCGCCGCCATCTTGTTAAGTTCATGTGTCAGGTAAGTTGCACTAAATAAATGTTTTTGGGTTTTTTTAAGACTAAATTTAATGAGAAAATCATGCAACATATTCGATTTTTGGGAGAGGACATTTAGAAAGTGTTTTATGAGTTGTATATCCGAAGAAAAGTGGATATAAGACAGTGTAGACCATTGGTCTCAAACTCTATTCCTGGAGGGCATCAGCTCTGCACAGTTTTGCTTCAACCCTAATCAAGCACACCTGACCCAGCTAATCAAGGCCTTCAAGATCACTGGAAGCTTCCAAGCAGGTGTGATTTGGAGCTGGTTGGAGCTAAACTCTGCAGAGCTGTGGCCCTCCAGGAATTGAGTTTGAGACCACTGGTGTAGACCCTATGTCAATTTTGGTGTGTTGTAGGCGATGATATTTTTTTGTGTTCCTGTGACGTGAAAAGATAATGAAGAGATTGTGCGATCTTTCTCCATCATGCTTAATAAGACTACGTTAACCGAAATCTATGAAACATGTAACTTAGGCCGCATTTACACTGCGTGGTTCAAGTGACCCAATTCCGATTTTTTCCTCCTATGTGGCACAGATCGGATATGGCCTATGACCGTGTTAGCAGGAAAAAATCACATGGATTCCGATATTCTCCAATCGGTTTCAGGCCTCATTCATATGTGGAAATAAATCAGATTTGAATCAGATACGTGCATTTGCGCCTGCCGTGTAAGCGGTCAGATCGGATATTCCCCTGTAAATGCGACTCCTACGTCATTGAAAAGTGATTTTTTTTTAAACATTTAAACATTACCTGTAACAAATGAAACATCTCTAGTTGAGTAGCAGAGTATTAATTTCGTTCGTTTGTTTTAAATAAAAGGCGATCTGACGCTGAAATGTGTTGCTTTTGAAATCACGCTGCTGCTGTTGTCAGTTTCTACGGCTCGTGCACGGACAAGCGCTTCAGTCCCGTTCGTTCCATTGAAACCACAAAATAAAATGCACACAAACATGTCCCTACCTTTGATATACAATCACTGATGAACGCATTTGGTTTCAATTACTAAAAAAAAACAAAGACGATGTGACATGCTTAACAATATCTACCACCTGAGTATTATTCTACTCGCAAGCTTTCAGCGGAGCTGCGTACATCACTGTCCTGAAGAATTTGTACTAGGATAATTATTTTGATGTATAGATGTAACTACTGCGTTAAAAACGTTTCTATATGAATTCCATGTCAATAAATTAAACTCAATGTACTATTCAAATTAATTTGTGATGTCATATATGCTATTTTTGGCTTGTTTCACCAAGTGCAGTGTAAAATGCACACATCGGATACGGGTCACTTTTAAAAGAAATGTAAGCACGTCGTCCAAAAAATCGGATATAGTCACAAAATCGGAATTGGTCATCAAGACCTGCAGTGTAAATGCAGCCTAATGTAAACCACAGTAATGCACTTATTTGAAGTTAACATGGGCATGTTGAATGGGTTTTTGCTTGTGTAAACTTTTGCAATTGTCCTGTGAAACAAAAAGACGACATTAAACGCGACTAACAACAAGCCATGGTGAAATGTCGCGGATTATTTTTATGCTATTTGAGGTAGCCCTATAATATGAAACGTACATGTTCTATTACAAATCCAGTCAAAAAAAAAAAAAAAAGTTGCAACTTCTGTTTCATCACACATTTAATTAACTGATATTGATACATTGTAAATGATTTAAAAGGCATCATTTCATTTTTTGAACTTAAAATGTAATTTTCTTTCTCCATCAGGGTGTGGCCAAAGGTTTCATTGGTGCTTTGTCATCGTTGCAAGATTTCAGATGCTGGCCAGTCAGTTCTTCCAAGGCACCAAACGCTGGCACGTGACCAGACCGCTCCACTGCAGCTACATACTGTGTGTACTTTCAAGACTTGGAGTTTGTTTTCATTCCAGGTAATATGTGTAAATGTTTAGAGTTTTTACTACAGCGCTCGAGAAACAGTATCCCTTCTGCGACTCGGTATGCTTTCAACTCGTTTTTTTTTTTTTTTTGTCTCGAGCCTTGGTCAAGAGACTGTATGACATTCACGTTACATGATTTGACTGATTTTTACGTTGAGAGCGTGACAGCACACCGCATTAAAAAAAAAAGTATCATTAATTTTTTCATATCCGCTGGCCAAAATCAAAAACTAAACTAAAATTAAAACATCTTTGAGAGCAAGGGGGCCCCCTGGTGTTTCGGGGGCCCTACGCAGCTTGCGTATTCTGCGTATAGGGAGGATCGGCTCTGAATGTAGCCACCCAGATCCAGTCTGTATCCAGACCAGATAGTGGATCAGCACCTAGAGACAACCTCGACAGCCATGAATGTCAGCGGAGACCATGTCAGCCAGATGAGCTCCAGAGACAGATCCCCTCCAAAGACCTCGTTGGCCATCGGGACAAGACCACGAGAACCAGACAAGTCCTCAGAGAGACATTATTGGAAGAGAGCTGAACTGGATGATGTCAACACCGAATCACCAATGAACTGACTTTAACTGGAAAAATGACTTGTTAATGTCCTCTTGCATTATTGACTAACTATTTTCCTGTTTGACTCTGTAAAGCTGCTTTGGCACAATCAGTATTGTATAAAGCGCTATGTAAATAAAGGTGACTTGATTTGATTTTATATACTGAAACACTTACATTTATGTACTATAACACATGGTTCATATTTGTATTTATTTATTTTTACTTCTGCCTCATTTTAAAGATGTACTTAGTTCATTAAACAAAGTTTAAACTAAATTTTGCAGTCGTATTACAGATGTAATGTTTGTCAACTGGAGCTTTAAAGGGATAGTTCACCCAAAAATGGTGAAAATTTGCTGTTAATTTACTGACCGTCAGGCCATCCAAGATGTAAGTGACTTTTTTTCTTAATTCCTGTATGTTTAGTTTGTATGAAAAATGTTATAAATGGATATTATTAAATAAAGGCTATAATGTGTTGTAAAGTGTGTGTTTTTAGTGATTGATAAACACCAGTTAATAATTTTTCATATTTTTTTTTAACTATAAAAATATATGTTTATGTAGTTCCCCAGCAATTTCTTATGATGCCCAAATAATAAATCTTAGTTGAGGTAACATATAAAACACAGAGTAAATGGTTAAATTTTAATTGACATAACTTTCTGTAATCTTCTAAATGTTTGACCAATTAAAACATTTTAGTTGAATGGACTATAAAACTAGTTCAGTAAAGGTTGAGCCAACTAAAAAATAACAATTCAGATAACACTCTGAAGTCATTTTCTGTGGAACTAGTTACTAAATAATAATTAGTTGAAACCGCTTGCAATTTTTACAGTATATATATATATATATATATATATATATATATATATATATATATATATATATATATATATATATATATATATGCACGTACATTACATTTAAGAATTTTAAATATCAATTGTAACCATTTAGAAATACATTAAATTTAAGAATTAAAAGTTTGAAATATTAATTTTAACCATTTTTTTAAAGCACATTTAAGAATGTTTTACTGTCACTTTTGATCAATTTAATGCATCCTGGCTAAATAAAAGTATCAAGTTTTTTTTTTTTCTTACCCCAAACCTTTGAATGTGTGTGTATGTGTGTGTGTGTATTTATTTATTTGTTTGTTTGTTTGTTTGTTTGTTTTTATCTATCTACACACACACACACACACACACACACACACATATATATATATATATAGAGAGAGAGAGAGAGAGAGAATGCAAAGGTTGAAAATTAAAAGACTTGATTTAAGAACATATTATTATATTAATTTTAACCATTAAAAATATTAAATTTAAGAAAATGAATTATTACATTTAGGATTATTAAATTTATTACATCATCATGTTGCATGTTTAATTCAGTGAGTGCCAATATCTTTCCTGTGACAGAAGTGATGAGTGTCTACATTGTATTCACTGAGTGTATACATTATGTTCACAATATAGTACTTCTCTACTATTCATGAAATATTACCCCACTGTCATATTATTTTCACAGAGTTTGTATTTTATTCATACTACATACCTTCATACATATAGAACATACCATAAAACATTCAGACAACAGAACATTCCAGCAGCCAAGCTGAAGAACTAGAAGTACAGCCATCCAGTGGAAAGGTGACCACAATTGTGATTGATAATATTTTCGCAGCCATTTCTTCAGCAATAAATCACTGATACGCTTTGGAACAAACTTAAGAGCATTTGTTAGAGACGTAACCACAAAAACTGATTAAACGTATAAAAAGAACAGGACAGTCACTTTAGTTTCATTTAATCAAAACAGCAATTTCCATTATCACTTAAATGCCATATTTCATAAAACTGGCCATCACACACCTGTGTTTGACACATGGTAATTTCATAGCATTTGCATATTTTTGAATCACTGAATACTAAATCCAATCAAACAATAACACATTTGAAGGTAATGATGTTACTGCTGACCTAATTTAAGGAAAGAACAGACAGTTGCAAACTCTGCTTGGGGAAATGCAGTGGAAACTCTGTCCTATAATATCAGGCCACCCAAACGACTCTTTTGAGACTTCAATATCTCTAGTTGAATACTTGCAAACTGATTGGATTAAATAAGGATTTAATGTTTCTAGTGAGTCGTAAATTTGAAAAGCTGCCCATTATTGTCAAAGAACACATCATTTTAAGCTCTGAACAGGAAGACACTGAGTGTAGACATCATATTATTGTACAAAAAAAAGTTACTTTCTGTGTTGTTTTATTTTTGTATGTACACAAATTACTTTACCAATATCGTGTTAATTTCATTGCTGTCTATGGGAGGGTCAGAGAGCTCTCAGAATGCATCAAAAATATCTTAATTTGTGTTCCGAAGATGACGGGTTTGGAACGACATGAGGGTGAGTAATTAATGACAAAATTTTCATTTTAGGGTGGAGTAACCATTTAAGTAGCACAGGTTTATTTGTAGCAATAGCCAAAAACACATTGTATGGGTCAAAATTATCGATGCCAAAAAAAAAAAAAAAAAGAGTAAAGATCATGTTCCATGAAGATATTTTATACATTTCCTACTGTAAATATATTAAAACTTAATTTGTGATTAGTTATATGCATTGCTAAGGACATCATTTGGACAACTTTAAAGGCAATTTTCTCAATATTTAGATTTTTTTGCACCCTCAGATTTCAGATTTTCAAATAGTTGTATCTCGGCCAAATATTGTCCTATCATAACAAATCGTACATCAATTAAAAGCTTATTCAGCTTTCATATGATGTATAAATCTAAATTTCGAAAAATTGACCCTTATGACTGGTTTTGTGGTCCAAGGTCACACACACACACACACACACACACATGCACACACACACACACACACACACACACATATACATATATATTAATAAAGTAATAAATTCTAATAAAATAAAATAAAATTACATCTCACTGACCTCAAACTTGTGTGTTACGAAATTATAAAAATATATATTTTATTTTATAATAACATTTTTGAAAGATTAGGTCTTTTTGTAAATCAGAATTATATTTTTTCTTGGAAACTAGGTTTGTTTGTTTGTTTACCGTCTCTTTTAATTAATTTAGAACATACCTGCTGAATAAAACTGTTCATATCCTCCCTTCAAAAAAATAAAATAAAATAAAATAAAAATCTATCTATCTATCTAGATATATAGTAATAAAATGAATTAAATTATAATAAAATAACATTAAATAAAATCTTATTGACTACAAACTTGTGTGTTATTAAATTATAAAACAATATATATTTTGTTTTATAGTAACATTTCTGAAAGAGTAGGTCTTATAAATCAGTTATTTTTGTTTTTATTATTACTTTATTACTTTTTTCAGGATTCTTTGGTGAAAAGAAAAGAACAGCATTTATTAAAATGTTTTATCTTATTTTTTATTTATTAATTTACTATTTATTTATTTATTTGTAACATTACAAATGTCTTTACTGTCAATTTTAATCAATTTAATCCTTTCTGAATAAAAGTATTTTTATTTTTATTTTATTTTTTATAAAAAATGAATAAATAAACAGGAGTGTATATTTATTTATTTAAATACATAACCTTACATATATTCACATGGCAACACAACAGCCGTAATGAAGCACACTAACCAGCGCATTAAAACACGGGACATGTTTGACCGTGGACGGGGGTGACACACTTTCCGTGAGTTTCATCTTTTTTGGAGCTTTAATGGGTGGAAATGGAAGGGTGATATCTGGAGCTAATAGCCTGAGGTCGAACTCTTCAGCGTGACAGATATACTACAACAGCGGGACACATGGACGTTCTGGAGAAGCTCTCTGCCAAACTTTAATTATATCTGCTGACACGAAATGACAAAGTGTAGTTCACTCATCTCCTCAGGCTCCAGGAAGATGAAGCAAGCAGGTAGAATGACACTTGTGTATATTATTTTCCTGTCTTTTACAGTGCATACCCTCTAGCTACTGTAAGTATCCATGTGGCACTATTTAGCATTTATGTTGTGCCAAGGTCATCACGCTTCGCTAATAGTCATTTACTGTTACCCCGAGGCGGGAGTTTGTGTGTAGAGTGGTTAATTTACACAGATGAATGTTTAAAGCCACCTGTTTTCAATGACCTGCTTTAAGACCTTGTTTCTTGAGGATTTTACTAAAGAATTCCCCATTATCTACGCACATTCTGCTTTGAACGAGTGTTATTTTAGGATCTTTGAGATACTATTACACTTTGTATTAACTCTTTAAGTTAATTTCTGTTTATGTTTTCCTTTTATTTTTCTATTTAATTTTAATTTAATGTTTTAGTAATTGTTGTTTTTGCCTTTTTTATTTTTCAAACATGTCTATATCATTTATTTTAATTTTTCTTTCAGTCTTAGTTTTAGTTAATTTAGTTCATCAAATTAAACTTAATGAAAATGAATGCCTAGATTAATTTTTTTTCTTCATATTTTATTGCATTTCAGTTAATTCATTTAAAGTAAACAGTAGATAGCATTAGTATTTAATTACATTTAAATTTTAAGTAACACTTTATGGTTTAATTTGAGTTATTTTAATACATCAAATTAAACTAAATGAAAATGAGAAATGCTGCCTAGATTTTTTTTCTTTCATATTTTATTTGTTAATGTTTATTTTCTTTCTTTCATATTTTATTTGTTAGTGTTTATTTAAAGTAACACATCTTTTATGGTTTTAGTTTGATTTATTTCAGTAAAGCAAATTAAACTAAACAAAAAATGAGAAATGTTGACTTGCCAACTAAATAAAATAAAATAACTTTAAATAAAATAGACATTAACTGAAATAAAATAAAATATGAAAACTATTAAAGTATTTTTTTTTAATGGTTTTATTTATTTATTTATTTTTAGTACATCAAAATTAAACTAAATGAAAATGAGACATTTTGCCTTGACTACTAGATGCAATAAAATTATAAAATTAAATTAAATTCAAGTTTATTTGTATAGCGCTTTCATGATACCAATTGTTGCAATATATTTTTTAAATTATTATTATTATTATTTTTTTTTTTTACATATTTAATTTTATTGCAATCAATGTTTATTTTATTTTAAAATAATACCTTTTAATAGTTTTATTTTTTGTTATTTCGGTACCTCAAATTAAACAAAATGAAAATGAGAAATTTTGCCTTGGCAAGATGATATATATATATATTTTTTTTTTTTTTTTTTTTTTTTACTTTTTGTCAGTTAATGTGTATTTTATTCAATAAGCTTTTTCACTTTAAATTCATTTTTAAATTTTTATTTCATTATTTTTTTCTAAAGGTTTTAGTTATTTTGGTACATTACACTAAATAAAAATGAAAAATATTGTCTTGACAGCTAAATAAAATAAATTTAAATATTCTTCAGTAAATGTTTATTTTAGGTAACACACATTATACAAAGGTTTTAGTTTTAGTTAACTAGCTTTACAATATCTTCCAGAAGAATGTGTTTGAGTGATACAAACACAGGTGCTTTGGAGAAAAAGTGTGTTAAATAAGTACTTTAGGGGGGCTGCGTAACCATCTGCTGGTTGAAGTCCACGGGGGTGGCTAGGTCAATGAACACGATCAATTTAGCCACACTGAACTGTATTTTATATAAACAGTGGAGAAATGAAGAAAGGTAGTCATTAGCGGCTGGGATCAGGAGGCCCCATGGTAAGCCTGGAGCCACTCTAATTAAAATCCTGTAGGGCTGTGTTTATCTTAGATTAGCTTAAAGCTAACGGAGTCCGACTCTTTGTTCAAATCCATTTCCAAGTCTTAAAAGCCTGGTAAAAATAAGCCTTATCCTTTGGGCCCACTAACAAGTATACAAATGGAGAACGCCACCTCAAACGCACATGCTTTCCTCTCCTGGCGAGTTTGTTTGCTGTGCTTGATGGTAATGGATTACATGGGTGCTATAAGCCCTCCTTCCTGTGAGGGTCTTTTTAGACCAGACCGCCGATGGCGTTTAAAGCATTATACGATGCCAGGGAGCGCTAGTCCTGCACACGATGGTGCCCGTTTGAACACAGCTAACTGCGGCGAACCCTCGCTGAGCCAGTGTGCTGCAAAATCCAGATATTATATGAGCGCTCCCGTACGGCCATCATTAGTTGACTCTTCAAACATCGTCTGTCAGTTTTATCTGAATGACAAGCTAGTTTAGGAAGGTTAGTTTAGTAGTTTATGCTCCCCCCGATTTGTACATTTTAAAGTTAAATTCATCTATGTTGTGCACTTTGAGAGTTCAAAATTAAGAACTCCAACACAGGTTCAGTGTGCAAACTTAAAGAAAAAAGCTGGTGAATTGACTTGCACTTGAGGTTTAAAGGGGGACTCAATCCTCTTTTTAGTTGTGATATAGTGTCAAACAAATTAGAATATAATGATAATAATAATAATGTTACATTATTATTCCTATGACAGTAATGGTCATATATTGGAAAACAATTACACTGTAAAATAAATGAAAATGAATATTTCACAGGTATATGATTTTAACCTTATTCTACAGTAGGGAAATTACAATACTTTTGTCCTAATTTCTACATGTGCAAGCAGGGCCTAAAACTAACTTTTTTGCCACATCTGCCATTTTAATTATTATTTTTATTTAAATTTGATTGTATCATATCAACATTTTAAGCAAAAACACAATTGACTGACTTCAGCCTTGTGAAATTATGCTAAAACCTGCATAAAACAAAACAAAAGCAGCAGACAGGCTGGATTTCACTCTCTGACAGCAGGTGGCGCTTACGGAAGAGCAGTGATAAGAGGGGAAACATGCATTCGAAACTTCTCTTAAGTCAGTTCCCTTCGGAAATAGATTCATATAAACCCCCACCGCAATATTTATATTTTTCATCCAATAAACAGTGAGCTTGTTCTGCCCGTACAATATTTTCTTTGTTCGCGTCTGTTAATTTTAATTTTATGTCCTTGCTTGCAAGAGATAAACCTATGCACTTTTATTTTGGCGGAAACTGCAGTTGAGCTTTTATTTTGGCAGAAAACTCCAGCTTCTGTGAAAAGAGGTTTACAAACGCGTCTCATTTAAAATCTAGCAAAATACTGTCAACATTTTCCCATGAAATTACGATGATGTGAAAACAAAGGGTAACTGGTGCCCGTTGCGTTCTCAGATGTTCGCTACACTCACAGCACGTTCAAAAACAGACTTCACTGTGAAAGGAGCCACTCTGAGACGCGGAAAACAGTCTATGATCACGAGCTGATCGCGTGCGCAAAGTGCGCGCTTGGCTTTGAAACACGCAGCGCAAACAGGCTTGAAGAGATGAAGCCATATTATGCTTAGTTCGTTTGACGGACACTTTGCGAAAGCAATGACATGAAACACGACGTTAAAGACCTTGTATGTTATAATGAGTAGCTTATAAATATATTTTCGGTTTATTATGAAATTGTGGCGGGACAGATTAGACTGGCGCACCGCCACAGACTAGCTAATGAATATATATATATATATATATATATATATATATATATATACACACAGGGTTTCCGCGGGTCCTTAAAAAGTCTTAAAATGTCTTAAATTTACTTTATCAAATTTAAGGTCATAAAAAGTCTTAAATTGTACAAGAAAGTCTTAATTATGATTTCAAGAGGTCTTAAATTTGGGTACAGACCAGAATCACGATGCAGCTTAATGTGACAATTAAACTTCAAAAAGCTATAAATAAATATGAGCGCAGCACGTTTCAAAGTCCCGTGCTGCTTTGTGTTCTGCTGTTACCGCGGAAACCGTTCGAAAGCGCCTCCTGCTGGCAGAGAATGAATGCGCATGTTCAATAAGGCTGTTGTTGTGAGTAGTGTATTCATGCAATACCAGAGGCTGTAGTTTCAGAACCGGATTTCTAGGACCCTATATATATATATATATATATATATATATATATATATTTTTTTTTATTATTTTATTTATTAATTTTTTGTATGTATGTATTATGTCAGGTCTTCCAGCCAGTTCTATCAAACCTTTACAATTAATCCAGAACATGCAGCAAGATTAATTTTTAATGAGCCAAAAATAACGTAAGAAAGAATGAAGAACATCACACCTCTGTTTATCAATTTGCACTGGCTACCAATAGCTACGACCACTGGCTCTGCACCCCTTTACCTAAATTAATTACTTCAGACTTATGTGCCTCTAGAAGCTTACGTTCTGCAAGTGAACGTCGCTTTATTGTACCATCCCAAAGAGGCACAAAATCACTTTCACAGACTTTTACATTAACTGACCTGCCCAACTCAATCCCAGCAGCTGAGTACTTAGCCATCTTCAAGAATCGGCTAAAAACACATCTCTTCCATCTTTATTTGACCCTCTAACTCTAGCACTCTCTATTCTAATTCTATTCTTTAAAAAAAAAAAAAAAAAACCTTGCTATGTGTACTGCATTAAGCTAACTGAGACTTGTTATAGCACTTGCATACCATTGCTCTTTTGTTGATTTTGATTGCTTCCATTGTCCTCATTTATAAGTCGCTTTGGATAAAAGCATCTGCTAAATGACCAAATATTAGTGGCTCATACTATTTTATAGCACTTGCTATTCAATTCTGTATATTATTATTTTTTAAGGAATTATGTAGTTGTTTAATTGTATACACTTAATTATTGTCCTAACCAACTCCTAACCCTAAACATACCCGTTGGTAACCCTCTTGAAATATTTAACCTAATTTATTTCAATATATTCTATATATTCTGGTTTTAAATTCAGTTTTCTTGGAAAGAAAGACTTGTGTCTGTAAGAGACTTCAGTTCATTAGCCGCAGCGCTTCATGTCTGATGTATGACAAACTTAAAGTGCAGTAAATGGTAAAACACTTGCGGTACAAATTGGTGTGATTATTAGTACTTCAATAAATGTAAAATAATTTGAATACAAATACTAATTTACAACATCCAGCATCACAATGAACTGTTTTGCACAGCTAAAAAGGCTAAATGGAGATTGCTGACTCCCCCTCAAATGGTTCACGCTAGCTCTTACATTAAAAATAAGATGGAAAGATAAAAAATGAATAGTTTCCATGGATCTAGTCTTTGCATCTGTTTGTTTGTTTAATGTTTGAATCAGGTCTCCTCTGTTGGAGTAGATAGCGCTGTCCCAAAAAATAGGGTCCTAGAACTGCAGCCTCCGGTATTGCAGGAACATTAGGTTTTTTGTTCAGACCAATGTGAAAATCGACCCATGTTTTTACCTTGCAAACACGCAGAGCTGTAAATGTGAACTGGTGGGTCAATAAGAAGATAATTCATTATAAAAATCTAAACAGTAAAATGTGTTTGTATGTTATTTAATTAATATAATAATTTATTGCTAATACTTGTTTAAATTTATGTAATTCATATTTTTGACTCATCCATTTTCTTAAAAAATGGTTTAAAGGCTGAAATGTGAAGTGTATCATTTTATAAAACGTTTTGTTTTCCTGAACACTTATATCTGAACTGTAAATCATGCTTTTTACAGTCATTTTACAGTTTAATAGTTTACCATAGACATTGCCCTACCCTGCTCATATGGTATTAATTTTATTTGTGCAGGTCTTAAAAAGGTCTTAAAAAGTCTTAAATTTGAGCTTAAAAATCCTGCAGAAACCCTGTACACATACATAGACATATGTATATATTCATATGTATATATCAGTGGGGATTTCTTTAAGACTGCAAGGGAAGCTCAGCTTCCCCTATAATGTCAAACAATTAATGGTCAAATATGTACTATTGTGTTAACATTTTATTGACTAAAAATGCGTTAGAACGAGTTCGTTCAGAATCAGCTACATATAGGCCTTTATCACAGTCCGCGTGTCGTCACATCCGGCTCCGATTAGTAGCGTAAAGGAATTTCCGCCCGCTTTATAGTCAATGGACAGACGGCATTTTTGTGAAGAAAATTAAACTAATTTAGTTTAGCTGAACATTGATGCAATAAACGTCAATGTTAAAACTGCATATTTATACCGATTCCATACCATGTATCATGTCATCCTTCATTTTAATGTGTAACATGAGCCTATCTGAGTGACGCTGCTGTCTGAAGGCTGTTAATGAAGAGCACGCAGCTCAAGTTACTGCCAGAGGAATACTCGGACTGATTTAATTTTAATATTATTTAGTTTATTTTTGAATTATATTTATTGTGATTAACCTCCCGGTCTTGTTATTCAATCACGGAGAATAACTCGATTAAGATGATCAAACTTATTTTTAATTATTGTCTATGGGCTGAAAATATTTCTTTATTTGAACAACTTAAACTTGATGCAAATATAGAGGATTGCATCATAAAGTCAGCGCGTGAAAAAATGTGAGCATGTTTAATACAAGTTTGCCCTAAACCTTTAATTTAATCATACAGCCTATAGTAATGTTTTAAGCTTCGGCTATTTTTAATTCTTATTAATGTGATATGTTGTTTATATAGTTTTCTCGCTGTTGTGTGTTGAAATAAGGTGATCAGACTGTGAAGAACTGCCTGTACACATACAGTATGGCTCGTGCGCTCCTGTTTAAGTCACGAAATACTCATCTGGATATCGTGACAACATATTCCTTCGTTTCATAATACTCAATTAATTGTTGTAAACTGAGATTGGTGTCTTTAGAAGACGTATCTGTGCTGAATTCTACATAAATAATCCACAACAAAGCCGTGCTATGGGCACAGCCATTGATGGAGCCTGCAGCGGAAGTTCTTTTACGCTACTATTTGAATCTTCCGCTTTTCGAACGCGGAAGTGTGATAAAGGCCTATAGCTGGTCGGACTCGATTTCCTTGTGTATGAATACCTTGTCAGTGTATTTCTCTGTTGAAGCCGAGCGTCCATTGACTTCAATGGGGCTGCTTTGAACAGTTTTTTTCAGGGCTTCGAAACTAGACGGTTATTGGATAAATGCTGCGATTATGTCCCGCCCACGGACGCTCAGCGTCTCTGGGGGTGAATTGAGGAGTGGGCTGGGCCTGGACGCTGGGCTTCTGCGTGATGATTGGAGGGTCTGCGTCTCCTTTTGATTGACAGCGGTTTTGTCCTATAAAAAGTCGTTGAAGCTATTCGAGCTCAGTTTAACAAATGTTAAGTCAATTAATACATAGATTTTACTTGATTCTGGAAAGTGTGTTTTACTTAAAATTAAAGCAGTAAATTTTACTTAAGAAGTGTTAGTGCAAATTGTTACGAGGATTTTATTAAGTAAATTTTACATGTTAGTTTTTTCAGTGCAGCAGCCTAATAAAGCTGTGCCGTCTGTCATTAATGTTAATCAAACAACAAAAGACAGAAGAAATCCCTCACTGCTCTTGACTAAATAATGTTTTGTTGAATAACTTTAATATGTTGATTTACAATTTATTCAATTTCTGTATCCTATTTAAAACAGGTTAATATTACAACTTCCTCAGCGCGTCGCAACAAGTGGCCTCACAAAATGGCGATTTTTCCCATCAGCCACCGCGGCGCTAGAGCAGTGACGTCACGCCCCCATCCCCGGCTTTGCACTTGGCTCTTATCAATCATTATATATATATATATATATATATATATATATATATATATATATATATATATATATATGTATATATATATATATATTTTTTTTATAATGTTATGTTTTAATATACATGCTGCTAACTCCGACACTTAGGCAAAAAATGCTCCCGACACTTAGGCAATACGACACGAGCAAGAGTGCTGTTTTTGTTTCGTTTCTGTGTTCGTTGATTTAGCGAATCACTGATTTACTGAGCCATTCATTAAATCAGTCATTTGATTCGCTCCTGAAGGATTCAGCTGTTTTGAAAGAATCATTTGAATGACTCAGTGATTCAATCACGAACTTCTGCCACCTGCTGGCCGTTTTTATGTTTCCCGTCTAAAAGTAGGTATATTACATTATTTTCCAACATATTTCTATATTCAGAATTTAGTATTTAAAACATTAATGTCATAACATTATTTATGCAATTATAAATACAGTCTAAATGAATAAATGCCACATCTAAATGTCACTTCATGCAGCTTCTGTGCAGTGCTAAGATGAGTTTTGTTTAGATCATTTCATGGATAACAATAGCCAGTCATTCATTCACATTAATTAAGTATTCAGAGAATAATATTGTCTGTTTTCACTTACATCTATTTATTTATTAAATTTTGATTCATTTTGTAGAATTGAATTATAAATTAAGCTGGTATAGTATTGTAAGACATTTTTATAGTATCATGACAACCCTATTATAGGCTACACCACATTCCTTGTTTCAGTTTAACCTAATTCCCACATTTCCTCCGTCGAATTTAATATCTTTTTTTTAGATTGTTTGTTCATTCATTCATTCATTCATACAGTAGGCTAGCCTCACTGGAAAAGACGCCTAGTTGGTACGACAGGGTCACAGAGCATTTTCTTGAAAAGGAACGTAGGGCAGGATTTACGTATAAATAAATGGACAATTTTTATGATGTAGGCCGAAAATGAGCTTCCCCTCTTTGAAAGACCAGCAGCCACCACTGGTATATATTCATATGTGTGTGTGTGTATATATGTATGTATATATGAGTCAAACTTTTTGAATGGTAGTGTGTACAGTATTAAATATTAGAATGATTACTTGCAATTAAGTTAAATTGAATTATTAATTTTGTAATTCAAATAGGCTACATAATAAAATAAAATTATATATATATATAATCATTTTATTTTATTATGTATTTGAATTACAAAATTAATAATTCAATTCAACTTAATTGCAAGTAATCATTCTAATATTTAATATTGTACACACTACCACTCAAAAAGTTTAACTCAGTATGATTTATTATTGTTTTTGAAAGAAGTCTCTTATGGCTGCGTTCATTTGAAAAACAGTAATACTGTGAAGTATTATTACAATTTAAAATGGCTGTTTTCTATCTGAATATATTTTTGTAATATGTTATATATATATATATATATATATATATATATATTGTAATTTATTATATATTTTTAATATATATTTATGTAATTCATTTCTATGATGCAAAGCTAAATTTTCAGCATCGTTACGCCATTGTTCGGTGTCACATGATCCTTCAGAAATCATTCTAATATGATGATATGCTGCTCAGGAAACCTTTATTACAGTGGTACAACACTTACAACAGTTGTTCTGGTTAATATTTTTTGTGAAAACCGTGATGTGTGATATAAATATAGCAGCATTCATTTGAAACCGATATCTTTACTGTCACTTCTGATCAATTGAACTCATCCTTGCTGAATAAAAATAACAATTTCTGTCAAAAATAAATAAATAAAAATTCAATTTACCTCAAACTTTCGAAGAGTTGAAGTGTTTTGTCAACAGTTCCCAGTTCTCTCGTTTTCCAGATCTGCTGGTCTTTAAACACCACATTTCCGCCTGTGCAGCAGCAGCCAATTGATGGTGTTTCTGCAATTAGGTATTTGCAGCACAGTTGGCATAACAACTGTAGCTCTGTGTTACCTGCTGTGCTTCCCAGCAGTGGTAAATCTGACTGTAATAGACCTGCTTGGTGATTGTCACAATTTGTATTTGACTGCCGCACATGCGTCGGGTCCATGAATGGGCATGATCGGAGCAGGAGGAAGGAGAATCTGGGAGAACAGCCAGAGCCCCTTCTTTTCTCATCGGGGGGTCAAGGTGAGCGTACGATGCCAGGTATGCGCTGATGGGAGTTGGCAGAGCAACCACAATGCCACTGTGCTAACGCCCCTGGCAGCATCTGTCCAAGAGAGGGAGAAGAGCATGAGGAGATGGATCAAAACAAGAAGGGGCAAAAACAGTACTTGTTATCCGAATATGACCTTGGAAGTGTCCATCATTCATAAGATCAGCAGGTGGACGGAGGTAAAGAAAACGTATAATAATTAATAATACCCAATCAAGGTCTTTCTCGCTGACACGTTCACTGCAGGATGTTCAGTTCAGTATACTAGGCTTTGCTTTAAATAGGATTAATGTGAGAAAGGTCCTATGGTTAGGTTAGCAAAATTAACATTACTGATGGGAGTTTTAGAAAAGGTCTAGGCCATACAGTCTTGAACGCAGCCACATTCAAAAATTATTGAATAAACGCACTTTGAATTCAACATCAACTTTCACCTTTGGGCTTCTGGACGTTTACATAATAAACACTCTCATGGTAAACAGTTTTGCATTTTGGCAAATTGGTGGATAATTTGTACAATCTCATTTGTACATTTTCCTACGATCTGCTTATGCCCTATTGATGGTTATGTTTAGAAGTAAACCTTCATGCTTATGTTGTTTGTTTGTTTTTTTCCAACTAAAAATCACTATTCTGTATGAATCACATCTTACGAATTCATACGAAAATGTCAGCTTAAAATAATGAACATCACGCACAAGTTTAGGAAAGTTAACATTAGTTTAGTCAACATGACATTCAACCATTCAATGATTATTTACTTTTGTAATGTGATATATTAACTAACTAACTAAATAAATAAAGGAACTTTTTTTTTTTATCAATTAGGACTTGTTTGGATTATAATAATAATAATATATATTTTTTTAAATGATAAACAATATAAAAATGAAAAAAAAAATGTGAATGGGTGAGAAGGTAATTTTATAGTTTTAATATATTATGCTTTTAATATATATAAAATAATTCTGTATTCTCATGAGTTTGGTTTGTGAAATCTTAAAAAAAAAAAAACTCCACTCACTGGTTGTCTTCTAAAGATAGCTATCACTTTACAGAATGTACATGAAACATGCATGTTTTTATTTCTCTCTTTTTTTCTTAAAATGATAAATTTCCACCAGTGCCATATTTCCACCACATCTCAAGTCAAGTATGTGTTTAAACACTATTTTTTTTGCAGAAAGAACATTTCATGTATCCTAATTACATACAATTAAACATTTTCACACTTTTTTGCACAATTTTACAAAATTACAGCTTGACTGGAATAATCCGTTCTCATTTCATCTCAAGCTCTTCACAAACTGTTGTCTCCTTGGTAACCAAGTACACTTAGTCTTAAATGTTAGTCATGTGGCCTTTCATAATTTGACAAAGTTAAAACAGAGAGTAGTCTGTGCAGTAGCAACAATAAATGATCAAGTCAAGACCATTTTAATGTGATCTTCATATAACAATATGTGGAAATCTGTTTAAAATCATCTATTTAAATGATTTTGAACAAAATAAACTCTCAGTGACATACAGTAAAAATGCTTTTAGTTAATGCCTATAAAGTTGCCTGGAAACAGTAAACTGCTTATCGTTATGCTAATGAAGTATAAAACTTTATTTTCTTTAATTATGCAGCATTAATATCTCATCTATGCTGGCTTATCAAAAGCAATCTTTGGCTGTGGCAAACACTTAATTTTACTCACCATAAATTTTACTCACTACATAAATTACTCACCCTCATGTGATTCCAAACCCGCAAGGCTGTTGTTTAACTTTGGAACACAAAGATATTTTTTATGAAAACTGAAAGATTTGTCCACCCACTGACAGTCTACACAACTACCACTTTGATGCTTCAAAAAGTTGATAAAAAGATCATAAAAACTAATCTAGGGCCTATATGAATTGAGCGGTTTAGTCCAAATTTTCTTAAGAGACTCCATGGCTTTATAGTATGAACATATTTAATTTAGGCTTTTATTCACATTGATCAGCAAACATAAACAGCTCAACCATAGGCCTACATATTTGAGCACAAGAACAAAACGCATTGGTCCTTATGGATGCCCAGTGCAAGAATGGATCTCATTGGTTCTCACGACAAGCAAGCATGATAAATTAAATTTGTTCATCATAAAGGCGATCAAATCTAAACCGCTCAATTCATATAGATTAGTTTTTATTTTTGGGTGAACTATTCCTTTAAAATCACGTTTTCATTCCAGTGCGCCGCATCTTGTTGTTTTTGAACGCAAGAACGCGTCTCATGTAGCCTAATCATGACCAAACGCATGATGGCTGCTTTAAAATATTGTATTGTATTCTATTTAAGTTAAAGTGTTTTGTTCACATGCAAATTGAGAACCGATAGAAAGATCAACAGCGCACGCATTCAATATAGGCTGATAGCATTTCAAACATTTGCGCGATTGGTTTACGATTTCCGACTCCAAAGGCGATGTCAACAAAGTGAGGCGATGGGGGGAGAAAGAAGGGAGGAACGGACAGGGAAATTTTGAGGACACCCACGCCGCGGGTCTTTCAGAGTCGAGCTGTCAAAAACGGATTACCAGAATGAGCAAGAAGCCTACAATAGGCAGAAGCTTATGTACTTTAGCGGCCAGGATTTCGTTTTTAAGCCACTGTAAATTCGAGGAAAAAAAAAAAAAAACGCAAATCAGTGGAAGACACTGGAACATTTTGTGGAGGGAATTCAAGAGAGCGAGAACTCGTTAAACGTTAATGATGGGCTGAAGATTGGGGAACGCAGCGCACCTGTGAATCTACAATGGCTTGTCACCTGTCCGCATTGAACCTGACAAAATGAGAGTTGAATACTTACGTTTCAGATTAGCATGTTGATTCGTAGGATTCCATTCAGACACTCAGACTCCCGTGTAGAGTCACAGTCTACAGTCACTAATTATATGCAAATGACTGCTCTAGGGGAAAGAGATGTTAGGAACATAATTGTGGGGGCTGAGACTGAGAGACTCGGTAAAATAATTGCTGTGGAGGTCAAGGCGATTATCATCTCGCGGAGATGTTATTTTTCTTGTTCCTCAGGTGGGTTATGTTCAGCAGATGTTTGTGAATGTCCTCCTCTTCACCCTTTGCCTCTCTCGCCATCGCTCAGCGAGTTTCCCGCGGTTTTTCTTGAGCGCGAGCGTTTGAGGAGCTGTGAGGAGAGTTCAATGCTTATTCTTTTGACCGCTCGTGCACATGGAACAAACAGCTCCACTTGCTCAGCTGTGAAAAAAAAGCGCTGAATCTGTGCCTTTCTGTTCCTGCCATGCCAACTATATACATTACAGATGGGGGGCACCCAAAATTAAAAACATAAATCTTTTTTTTTCTTTCAGGAGTGGCAGTTTTATGCGTTAATCATCTGCTACTGAGTTTAACCAGATGCTATATCTGTTGAATTATATAGGCCTAAATGTATTATTTTCAACACAAATAGGCCTTCGATGTAAATTGCGGTTTATTTGCCCAATTTTTTTTTGTTTCTGAAATTTTTTTTCCCCCCTTCATTTAAGAGTTAAAAACTATGAAGCAAACCAACTAGATATGAGATGAACCACAACATAAATTTTGATTTGAAAGAGAGAAAGAAAAAAAGAAAATACAAATCAGACAAAAGTATAACACTACATTAATGATGGAAAGAACTTTAAAGCGCACCTATTATGCAAAATTCACTTTGGACATAAATGTGTGTTGGCAGTCTGTGAACACAACCACCCCACAATGATAAAAATCCACCAACTCTTCATTTTTTTAATCCTCTTTAAACCAAATCAGTCTCACTAGGCCTGCCGTTTTGGTTCTCTATGCAATGTGACATCACATTGCATAGGGCCTGCCCACGGTGGATGATTGA
This sequence comes from Onychostoma macrolepis, assembly GCF_012432095.1. Taxonomy (NCBI): domain Eukaryota; kingdom Metazoa; phylum Chordata; class Actinopteri; order Cypriniformes; family Cyprinidae; genus Onychostoma; species Onychostoma macrolepis. Next base: position 8,072,130 of record NC_081179.1, read on the forward strand.
CAGCCCTGTATTGCTATGGTTTCCGCCCTCAGCTCAAACAGCTGTAACGTCAATAATGTCCCGTGATCTGTGTTTGGATGCAAGACTGAACATAAGAGTCTTAATTTTCTCCCAACATCTGAACTGCTTTAATTTTTCAACATAATGTGCCTCAAAATCTACCTAAATACGTTTATGTCTGTGCAAATAATTTCCTTGCAGACTCCTTTGTGAATGTTGTTATAGTGCTTAGCGTGTTAACTGCATTTGTATGCGTATCTAAGTATTTTAATTGATCAGCGCCGTGCTTTTGAGATTAGTTAGCGCCATAATCAAACAAATGTTAAACAAAGCTGATTAAATTGACTACGTTCTGGGGAAAAACGCACATGTGTCATGGTACTCTACAACATGGAGGAAGATGGTAACTCGGGGAGAAGAATTGTTGAATAAATTGTTATTTTTGTTTTCTTTGCGCACAAAAATTATTCTTGTAACTTCGCGAAATTGAAGCTGAGCTTTGAATAACAATATCTTTGCTACGTTTCTAGGACTGGGAACATTACAGTTGCGTTGCTGTCTATGCAGGGTCTGAGAGCTCTCAGATTTCATCAAAAATATCTTAATTTGTGTTGGAATGACATGAGGGTCAGTAATTAATGACAGAAATTTATTTTTTTTGGTGAACTAACCCTTTAAATAATGGTCTGTTAAACATTATATAATGTTTGTTAATGATTTAGTAATGAAAATAGCTTTTGTCGCACTACAACAACAAATAATTCATAGTGAATTTCCTGCTCGGTTCATTTTTCTTTTGTTTGCGTTTAGTCTGAATGTAGAATCATTAGCCTTTTATACTTTTATCATAATCATCCTCTGCCACCATCTGCCTGCAGTCACCTTTTCAGCTCAGAGGACTTCATGTCAGAAGGTGTTGTGGTGAAATACACAGAACAAGTGGGGAAAAAAAGGAAAAGGTGATCTAATTGGCGACACGCACGCATTTTAATATTCACATCAACACATTGGAGCAGCCGTTGACAACCTTTGTCACCTAAAGTGCAATTTTGAATTCATTTTGAATTCATTTATTCAAGGTAGTAGTCAATGAAAAGCAATAAAAAGCATTACTGCATTACAACCGGACCAATCTGTAAAAATGTTTATTTATTTATTTTTAAAGTACTGTAGACGTTTGAGTCATCTTTGACTAGAGAAGCAGACCTTTTTACCCTGCTATATGTTGACACTGCTTACTGATGACATTTTTATAGGTTCAGAACGTAGCTTAGATGCGCAGTGACAGGTTGCCATATCTTCAATAAATCACCTGCTTTCGGCCTACCGCTGATAACTCATCCAGCTCAGGCGGGATGCTTCTCTTAGTTCTCATTCACTGTGTTTGGAAACAGTAAAGACATTTCTTCTGCACACCACCTGCTCTAGTAGCATTAGTTTTATTGTTTTCCATTGCCGGCGTAAACCAACACATACAAGAATGACTTTTCAGCAAAATGTGGCATTTAATGTGCACTCTCTACGATAATATCTACTCTGCTGGGCTTAATAGAACTCAGACTGAGAGCTAATATTTTGAGGTTCTTCACAAACAAACAAATCCAGTGCAAACAACATCTACGTGCTTTGCACAGAAATATACATCATTAGTTTCACACGAGTTGCAATGCAACTTTTCAACAAATTCTTAACATAATACATCTGTTGTTTATTTATTTATTTTTAAGCCCGGTATATATACTGTATATATATATATATATATATATATATATATAGAGATAGATAGATAAATAGAGGACATTTATTTGAATAATAAATGAAAAAATAAATCAATAAATACTTACCCTCATATTTGACAAATCTTTACAAAATGTTCCAAGTTTTTAACAGATGTTTCCTGCCAAAAAGGAAATAATCATATAAAGTCTGAATATATAAATGTAAATTGTGAATATATATAGAAGGAAATCAGAATATATATACACTGTAAAAAGTGATAAGTTGACTTAACTTAAAAAAATTGAGGAAACCCGTTGCTTTAAAATTCTTAAGCAAATGATAATTAAAAAAAATAAGTTAATTTTTTAATAAGTAATTTTTTTAATTATTATGTACATAATAATTTTAAGGCAACGGGTTTCCTCAATTTTTTTTAAGTTAAGTCAACTTTCACTTTTTACAGTGTATATTTTTATATAAATCTGAATATATAAATGTAAATCAGAATATGTAGTAATAAGTGTGAATGTATAGAAATCAGAATATATCTGTGTAGAATTCAGAATATAAATATAAACATCTTAATATCTAAATGTAAACCATGAATACATAGAAGTAAATCTGAATATTGTAAGTCTGAATAAATAAATGTAAATTGTGAATACGTAGTTATAATTCTGAATATATAAATTGCAATATATAGACATAAATATGAATATATAGATACAAAACTGAATATATAAAGGTAAATCATGAATATATGTATAGAAAAAATCTAAATCTAAATTTTAAATACTTAATAAATATAAGTAAATTTAACAACATAGTAATACGTTTGAATATATAAAGGCAAATTGTGAATATATAGTTATTTTTCTGACAACATAATTCTAAATCGAATCCCCAAAAAATCCAAAATTCAAATAGTCTATCCACCTTTGAACTTTTCATTTAACAAACTTGTCATTTTCCCTCAAAGTCTGTCTGAACAAGGTCATATATCATGTCCATTATAAGCAGGAGTGTATAATATAATATCCGATACAATTTTTATGAAACATCTCTTATTAATGGTACGTAGGCGATGTCCTACATTTTATTAGAAAACCACAGATCAATAAATGTCAGACATGCTCAATGAATTTTATATATCAAAATGCGTCAACCACCACAGAGTAAAAGGGTTTTGTTAGAAAGTTCTGACAGACATTTTTCCCCCTTATGCACCTTGTATTTTTGGATTTGTGAAAGATACATTTTGACATTTGCACTGTGGAAGCTTGAAAACTTCATATTGTACGGAAGCATTTAGAGCAATTTCACTTTTTGGCTTCATCCTGTTTTTCATCTTGTCAAAGACCTGGGCGATGACACCTTGGGAAAGATGTTTCGAGAAGAAGAGAGTGTATTTTTGAAGGGCTTTTACGCTGAGGCGAAAGATGTGTGCAATTATGTGGAAATAACAAAAAAATCCCCGCAAAAAAAAAAGAATGTGCAGTGAAAGACGAATATCTCAGATTGGTCAGACAATTAAAGGCTCTTAGAGAAGAAGCTCTTCTCTGAGGACAGTCGTGGCAGAAGCCATTAACGACTGAAATTGATCCTCTGAAAATACACCGGACCAATCAGGGCAAAAATATTAGTTTGAAGATGTTTTTTCAACAATACAATTTATACAGTTGTGGTCAAAAGTTTACATACATTTTGCAGTATCTGTAAATCTTGCAGTATCCAAAATAAGAGGGATCATACAAAATGCATGTTATTTATTTATTTATTTATTTTCTAGTACTGACCTTAATAAGATCTATCTTTTCACACTGAGGACAACTGAGGGACTTGTTCATGCAACTATTACAAAAAGTTCAAACGCTCACTGATGTTTCAGAAAGAAACATGATGCATTAAGAGCCTGGAGGTGAAAACTTTTTGAATGTGAAGATCAGGGTAAATTGAACTTATTTTGTGTTCTGGGAAACAAGTATCTTCTGTATAGCTTTTGAATGGCAGTATTGAATGAAAAAAGAGACAAAATATGAAAAATGTACACATCTTCGTTCTGTTTAAAGGTTTACACCCCTGCCTCTTAATGCATCGTTTTTCCTTCTGGAGCATCAGTGAGTCTTTGAATTTTTTGTAATGGTTCTGTATGAAAAAGATGGATCTAAAAATCACAGTCGTTGTTGGAAAGGGTTAAAATACGCAAAAGATGCTGGAAAACCAAATAATTGTTGGGACCTGAAGGATTTTTCTGAAGAACAGCAGGCATTTTAACTGTTCAGGACAAATAAGGGACTCATGAACAACTATCACAAAAAAAAAGCTGATGATCATCCAGGTAAAAACACAGTATTAGGAATCAAGCGTATATAAACTTTTGAACAAGGTCATTTTTATAAATTCAACTATTATTTTCTCTTGTGGACTATATGTTAATGTCTTTTATGTGAAAATGTCTTATTCAGGCCAGTAAAAAAACAAACAAAAAAAAAAACAAAAAAAAACATGCATTTTGTATGATCCCTCTTATTTTGGTAAAATAATTAACATTTTGCAGATACTGCAAAGTGTGTGTAAAATATATAATATACATTATATATAGTTATTTAATGTGTGTACATAACCAAAAATATTTCTTCATTTATTATTTACACATTAAATAACTGCTGAAATTGTCTAAAATAGTATACTGCACACACACACACACACACACACACACATTCACTCACTCACTCAATCACAAACTCTTAATAGTGTGTGTGTGTATATATATATATATATAGTCTGTGTAAATGGAATTTTACACCCTGTGGTAAAACGGCCGTCAAAGGGTTGTGAAACAGTCTGTTGATGAATAGAATGTAGGACAAAATTAATGTTTATTTTATAAATTTTTGTAGTATTATTATTAATAAATGTAATTATTTAGGATTGTTTATATATATATATATATATATAAGGATAAGAGGATAAGAGGTCATCTGTAAATATATACATGCATATTTTTAATAGTCAGTTTGTTTCCCTTTGTATATTGTGTTTATATTTTAAGCTTTTTTTTTTTTTTTCTTCTTCCATTTGAAAATGTTGTTTATGGCGGTGCATCCCTAGATATATTGGCATGGTTCATGTTTTCTCTATGTTGGCAGACAGCAGCGAGTTCCTACTGAAAGACTGATTAAAATGCACTTCTCGCTGATTTTATATCAGCTTTAGTCACAATAGATTAATTTTACTCATTGACATTGAATCCCTTATGTCCCATTTATTGCTGTGTAATAATTTTCAGATGGCATATGAAATGGTGCCCTCAAATTACTTAAAAGATTTAGGAGTAAAATTAGTCGAGTAACTGCTTGTGCTGAACTGACATGAAGTTGTACTAATTTAAGAGGTCGTTTCGGGACAGAGGTTGTCTGAGAACCTAAACGGTTGCATGACAAAACAACAGCTTATCGGCCTGACAGCTACTATGCTTGCCGATAGCTTCTCCCAGCTGTATTTTGACCACTGACCTTTGATCCCTGGTTTTCCTAGGAGAACTGCAAGAATGGTCATTGTCTTCTCCATACCGTGACCCAGGACCGTGAGGAGCACCATCAGGAGAAGAGCCAGGTCTAGCGAGGTCAAAGTGACAGACAGAATAAGGATCCGTTTTCCCGCCTCTTTCCGTCCCTGTCAGCACAGATCTGTAATGGAATCATATCTGAAATGACAGGCTTTTAGAGGAATTTTACACCCTGTGGTAAAACGGCTGTCAGAGGGTTGTGAAACAGGCTGTTGATGAATAGAATGTAGGACAAAATTAATGTTTATTTTATACATTTTTGCAGTATTATTATTAATAAATGCAATTATTTAGGATTGTTTTTTTATTGTTATGTATTACAGTAATTTCACCATGGTTAAAGAAATAGCCCCCCCCCCCCACAAAAAAAAGAAAAAAAAAAGAAAATATGCTGAACATTTGTTCACCCTCAGGCCTTTTATCAGATGATAAAAACATCACAATAATTAATTAATTTCTGACAAACACAGCTTTTTGCTTCACAAGACATTACTGGTTGGATTATTGTGGTGTTTTTATCAGCTGCTTGGACTCTCATTCTGACGGCACCCATTCACTGCAGAGGATCCATTGGTGAGCAAGTGACGTAATGCTAAATTTCTCTCATATCTGTTCCAATGAAGAAACAAACTCATTAACATCTTGGATGACCTGAGGACGAAATACATACGTACATACGTACATACATATATGCCCAAGAGAAAACAGTCTCAAAACAGCGCATAAAAGCAGTTAATTTTGGCTCATGTTACATTATTATTTAAAAAAAAAAAATCACTCTTCACCTTCACCTTGTGAGAACTCACACTGCCTCTATACAAATCTGACTCAACTCACCTGACCTGACCCCCCAAGAGCACAATATAATCACGCTAGCCCACAGCATAAGAGGCCATGGGAGAGATGTTATCGATGTGCACTGAATGCAGGAAATCCAGCGCACAGTTTAATCTTTCACCTGTAATGACCGGCCTGTGTTACTGCCGCTGCCAGAGCATGGGAATCGATCCAATACCCACCATGATCTTCACTGACACTGGAACTTGGGCTAAAATCCATGCATCTGCAACTGCATAATGTTGGAGACTGTTCTTTGTGTACACTTTTGGTCATGTAATAAACACACTACCCCCCCCCCCCCCACACACACACAAAAAAACAGCAACTGTTAACATTAACAATAATAAAAAGTGTTTCTTGAGCAGCAAATCATCATATTAGAATGATTTCTGAAGGATCATGTGACTTTGAAATCTGGAGTAATGATGCTGAAAATTCAGCTTTGCCATCACAAGAACAAATTAAATTAAAAAACATATTAAAATGATTTATTTTAGGTTGTAATAATTTCACAGTATTGCTGTTTTTACTGTATTTTGCTTAAATGCAGTCTTGATTAAAAACATTACAAATTGTAATTATTCCAAACTTTGGATCAGCAGTTTATATAGAAAGAATTTGAGTAAGAATTTGAATTTGCTTCCTCCTAAATATATATTGAATTCAAACTCAAATTCTGGGACAACTGAGCAGCTGAGACAAAGTAGCTATTTAACTGAGGTCCCAGTAACATTTTAATTAAATCTCTGGAACTATGAAAAAGCAACTTATGAACTATTGTCCTCTTACTAAAATAATCATTAAAGGGCATTAAGGAACCAGAATCATTAAGAGGAATCAAATTTCCATTATTACTTTACTTGGGGGGAAAACAACTGAGACAAAGTTGCTATATAACTTAACTCTCATAGTACCGTTTCAGTTAAGTCTCCAAAAACGCAAAAAAGCAACATTCTGAGCTATTCTTCTCTCAGGAATAAAATAACTCCCATTATATGCATTTTACCATATTTCAGTCCATTTTGTATAATTCTGCCAAATTTCCCTGTCAATCAGTGCAGAAAAAGTGTGTAGGACATGTGGAAAGCTCCAAATTAATGCTAGTATGGTTGCAACATGTTCTTCACTGCTGGAACAACATCTTTCTCCATTCTGCAAACCGGTCAAGAAGTTCTTTTCACATTAAATCTGAACTTTTTGAAACAGTTGAGAAAGTGTTCAAACTGGAGGTCTGGATTCAGCAGTTTTTCCAAATGCCAGGCATATTTTTTCTTGCAGCTTCAGATTTGAGGAAATGGCAGGGCTCACACCAGGTATACGCCAGAGAGAAAAATGCCCTTCTTTCCTACAGACTCGTTTTTGGCTTTTTCGGCATCTCGCACACACATAAGTGTCCTTCAGCTTATTTGTACGGTGTTATGGCCTGTTAACCGCTCCGTGCGGATGGAGTTAGTTAGTGCGACCCGTCTGCTGGTCTCGACGGTCCTGTGTACAGCACCATACCCTCCACTCACTTATTGCACACGAGAGCCTACACAAACCGTGCCCCATGGGAATAAAGCTAGTCAGTCCGGTCAAGCAACATGCTGTAAGAGTTCTCCTGTGACCTATAGCTGTTGTGACAGGACAAGTAAGTCCACAATAAATATTAACCTGGACAGACACAATATATGAGTGCATGAGGCCAGGTTAAGTGATGATGCTCACTGCGGCTGTGCACATAGTTTCAGATGAATTAATTCGCCCCAGCACACCTGTAGATGAAGGTTTTACATTCTAATAATTGTAACACTGTAATGTTACATTATTCAAGTTTTGACACATTTTTTGCCATATTATGTATTGTATGTCATAAAGCACGGTCTGAAACTGTAAAAAGTGTATGTTTGCATTCATGATACAAATTAAAAAATCAAATAGCACCAGCTACTACTTAGTAAAAGTTAAAAAAATATTATTTGTATTAAATAAATAACATTTTAAACTAAAAATAAAAAAAGATATTTAAAACAATTTTAAAATAATAATTTTTATTATTAAAATTGCCAAGATGATGGGGGAAAAAATGCATTCTGAATTTCTAAAACCAAACCTAAACAAAACTAAAACTACACAAAGATTTCCAGATTTTAAATTCTGAAATCTGAACCCCCCCTCCCACCAATATCAACAAAACAAAACACAAACGAGCAAACAAAAACAAATCTTGAAATGAAATTGATGACAAAGAGGGAGACACAGAGTGAAAAACTTTCTAGAATCAGTTAACCTTTTGGGCTGGTAACTTAACACAACTTGCACCAATCGCTATTGGCAAAGGAAGACATCAATACACATAAACAGTGATCTACACACTGAAAGAATGAAAATCATCAACGTCAATGTGTGGGTCTGATACACCCTGCTGCATTTGACTGTGGACCCCCTGCTCCATTCGCTTTCATGTGGCCCTCAGGGTTTCCGAGCCCAGAGTTTCGATTTCCAATCACTGCTGTTCTACTGTGTTTAATGGGTGTGAGGGTGCTTGCTAGCAGAGCTAGCCATCACGACATTTAGAAACCTTCATTATCATCTCAGATAACCAACTGTGTTTTATTAAACAGAGCAAAGAAGTTTAATATAACTGGAGAAAGCTATTTGTTAAATGCATTCCCATTCATCTCAAAGGGCCATGCTAACCTGTCAAACCTTGGAAATAAGCGATGATGATTACAATTAGTCTCTCTGGGAAGCTTAAGTGTGATTCAGAAAGCTCCACGTCAGGCTTAAAACTAATTCAATTTCAAGAACAAGACGACAATCTGGTTGTAAATAAATAAAAATGTAGGTACTATGTCTGTCTGGGGAACAAGATGCAGTAAAAAAAGTGTTCGAGACAGGGCTGGCAAGTGAGTTACAGAACATGCTAAGTACCTGGAAATCAATAGCTAATGTTAGCTTGGTAATAATGCATGCTAATGAGTAGTATCTTTCTTTGAAGGACTGCCCTTTAAGGGATTCACTGCTAATTGCAAACACCATCACCACCCTGCTATTGCCATGACAACAATTACTTCCTTTATATAGCGTTTATTTTTTATTTTTTAATGTGGTGCATTTGAGTGCAACATAAATTGAAATTTACATCATTATATTCTAGCTGTAATTTTAATTATGAAGACTATTGTCTTAAATCAACAAAAGTACATTTCTGAGTGTATTTCATAGCATTTTCTTCCAGACCACTCCAAAGTACGGAAAATTAGAAACATTTTTGGCATCGAGTAATTCTTCTGCTCTCACTGAAAGGGAAATTGCTGCAAAAATCACAGATAATCAGATCACATTTGAATAGCTATGTGAGATTTCACCATGGGGAGAGCTATTTAGCACAACGTGACCAACAAAATGTTAGTTGCTGCTGTTTGGGAGCAAAAAAAAAAAAAAACAGGATTAATATGTAGAATTTACTAATACTTCAAAGTTGTGTCGGAATTATCATATTTATCAGTAAGAATCTCAAGATTTTTAAAATCATGGCTGAACCAATTGGAACCAATTGTGCTGCCCTATAAACGTTCCTGTCTCTGTTGGGAGGTAAAAATTAGAGAAAAATAGCCCAATGCATTCCTTTTATGGACTAAAATGTCATGATTTCCAACCGAAATAAGAACATCCCAGGACGTCTTGAAGCCACCCAACATTTAGTAACTTTGCCTCAAAGGCTACTCCTTAAGTCATCGCTTATTGCACCTACTCAAACATAATGCTAATAAAGGATCCTTGAACTCCTGGTTTAAGTGTTTGCAGTCACTGGAACATGAAGGATTTGTCTTATTAGTAATGGGTTCACGGATATGAAGCTACTTTTTTGTAGCCTGTATATTAACTAGGGCAAGACAAAATGATAGTAGTCTATATACTGTGTGATAAAATACATCAACCTATATGCTTTTGCAGTGGGATTTATCTCATGGTATTTGCATAGCAATCAGTAGGCAGGACTGCTTTTATATGCTAGAGTGACAAAAACATGAAGTACCATGAAAATACAGAGCAGGGCTTGTCCCAATGAAGACAAGTGTTACATAACACATTAAGTTACCAATTATTATTAGGCAGTTTGTGTCACGAACGGTGTCGGAGAGAACAATGGAGACGTAGATAAGAGTAACAGTCTTTAATATAATCCAAAAACAGGGTAAATCCTCACAAGGAATGGCTGGTGACTCACAAACATAACGTTAGAGACCCAACAAACACAGACTGCACAGACTAGGGCTTAAATACATGGGGAAACGAGGACAATTAACAAGACATACCTGAACCAAATAACAGGAATACGAGACAGAAACTGGGTCTCACAGAGCACATGGTGAGAAAAACACACGTGACGAGTCCAGAGGCGTGACATATTGCCTCCCTCCTGGAAGGCGCGTCCTGACGCCGCAGGAACAACAGAGGGAGGGACTGATGGGAACTTGGGAGGAGGTTCGGGATGAGGATGGACACTGAGGAGGGGGCCAGCAGACAGAGTCCAAGGTGGAGACGACAGGGGGAGGAGCTAGGGAAGAGACAGGAGGAGCCAGGACAGACCAGATGGAGAAAGGAGGGGCTTTGAGCAGGCGGAGCCAGGTGGACCCAGGCCACAGCCGTAAAGGTGACCCACGGTGGAGCCGACGGAGGGAGGAGCCATGGTGGAGGAAGGGGGCTGACCAGGGAGCTGACCGACGGCGGCAGAGCAGGTGGCAGAGGAGCCGAGGCAGAGAGCCGATGAGCCAGGGTAACGAGGAGGATCCGGAGGACTATTGCGGAACAGGTGGCTCAGGCGATCAAGGCGGAGGCAGGAATCCGGAAGGCCACCGTGGAGCTGGAGCGACAGACGACCGAGGAGGAGCCGAAGGGAAGGAGGAGACTGACAGAGCCAGAAGAACGAGGCGCAGCCGGAGCAGTGAAGTCCCGAGGTGACGGACGGTCGATGACAGACCAAGGCAGAGCCGGAGGGATGAAGGAGCCCAAACGGAGCCAGTGGACAGATGGGCCACAGCGGAGAGGAGGGAGCTATGAGCCATGGTGGAGCCGCTGGGTCGACGGGCCGAGGTAGAGTCCGGGATTCAGAGGCTGGGGGTGGAGGCAAGGGGTTCTCCAGCAACACCGACAATGGAGACTGGCAGACCCGCGGTGTTCGCACTGAACAGATGGTGGGCTGAGGGTGAGCAGAGGAGCTGCCAGACGACAGCAGTGGAGGAGGCAGGAGCGGGAGGGTGAGTGGGCAGTTTTGAGCCTCTGGGCTCTCAGGGCTGCAAACAGGAGCAGAAGCCCTCCTTGGGCCGAACTTGGGAACAGAAGCCCTCTCTGTGTTGGACTCGGGGACACGAGCCCTCTCGGGGCTGGACTCAGGATCGGGAGCCCTCTCTGGGCCTAATTCAGGAACAGGAGCCCTCTCTGGGCCAATCTTGGGAACAGGATCCCACTCTCGACTCTGGTCCAGGGCTAGAGCCAGCTCTCGACTCTGGTCCGGGGCTAGAGCCAACAGTTTTTTCCTCCTCATTCTCCTCTATTGGGTTGAGTTTAAGGAGATTGCTGCCATCAACATAGGGATGGGGAGTGAATCGGCTGGTGGGCTTGACTCGGGAATAGCGTGTCTTACTGGGATGGATGGGGAAACAGGAGTGACAGAGGGCTCCAAAGGAGGATGGAGGAGAAGGGGCAGGTCAGCATAAACATCCAAAAACCCTCCAGCTCAGTCTGGTAGTTAGCCCTGATCCAGAACAGTGAGTTCAGAGCAGTGTTGAACGCTGTTAGAATGGTGAGCTGGCTGAACTCAACTGCATACTCCACAAGGGGAAGATCCTTATGGGTTAGGGAGGTGAATAACAAGGCGAGGGGATCCATAGGGGAAAAACAAAAACAGTGAACAAAACACAAAAAACAAACTGAGGGGAATACGCAGTTAAACATTTTCTCTTTTTTGTCGGTAGGGTCTTCTGTCACGAATGAGACGTAGATAAGAGTAACAGTCCTTAATATAATCCAAAAACAGGGTAAATCCACACAAGGAATGGCTGGTGACACACGAACATAACGTTAGAGACCCAAAAAACATAGACTGCACAGACTAGGGCTTAAATACATGGGGAAACGAGGACAATTAACAAGACACACCTGAACCAAATGACATGATGAACACGAGACAGAAACTGGGTCACACAGAGCACATGGGGAGAAAAACAGACACAGAGAGTCCAGAGGCATGACACTTTGTGTAACCCTCTTTTTCTTTTCTTTTTTTTTTTTTGCTTTTCAGAAAAAACACTATATTTTGTATGGAAGACAAGTAAATAAAAAAATTAACAAAAGCGTAAATGCAACATTGTTTCTTAAGATAAAAACTCAAAATTTTTATGTCAACACAAGTTAACGTAACAATTTTCACCTTTTTTCCCTGTGAATTCTGAGTTAACATCTTGCAATTCTTTTTCTCAGAATTGTGACTTTTTTTCTCAGAATTGAGAGTTTATATCTTGCAATTCTCAGTTTTTATTTTACAATTAATAATTGAAAGAAACATTTCAGAATTGTAAAGAAAGTCACAATTCTGAGAAAAAATGAAATCAGAATTGCAAGATGTTAACTCAGAATTCATAAAAAAGGGTCACAGTTACATTTTTATTTTTTATTCCATGGCAAAAACAAGCTTCCATAATTTTGATTATTAAATACCATTGTGATATATTACTGTGATGTGAGATTTTGGTCCAACAAAAATATTATTGGCATAAAATTAATAAAAATGATGACAAATTGAACCAAAAAGAAGTTCATAGTGCAATTTTGAACATTTCTATTTAAGTCCTATTTTCTTGAATGGGAGAATCCTGAAAACATCAAAAATGTTTGCCACGTTCACATTTAAATAACTTATTTAAAATCAGCAAACATATGAGCTTCTGAGTTTAAAAAGAGCTTCTACGGCAGCTGCAGTGACACAACGACTTTACCATTTGGAAATTGGCTCTTTTATTTAGAAGGCGAACTCTCAACATATTGAAAGTCTTCGAAACTACTAAAATATTGCTTTTCTAGCTGTTAAATTCAACATACTCTTGCAAATCATGTTTTGACGAACTGCAGACCTCATTTCACACTTTCTCAGAATCTTCTTATATGCTCCTCTGATGGTTATGTTTAAGAATGGATGTCTTCGTACAAATTCAAACAAAATCAGCACCTGAAATAGTTAAGTAGTTTACAAACTTCTTGCTGAAAATATTATTGACATACCATGCCCTTTAACAGTAATCCACGATACAGGATTTATCAAACTCTATGACCTAATGAGATTCTCAAAATGCTATGACCTCTTCTGATGTCTGAGAGACATCCTTCAACACAGGTGATGGTGGATCCAATTTTATTGAATCAGCTCATTAATCTGAGTTTTATGTATGTATTCACTGAGTTAGGCAGAGTCTTTACTACAGCTCATAATTATCTTGAACACTGCTCTGGGTCACACAGCAAAACCGACCATCAATTACCATAAATTATCTGCGGGGCTGCATGCATCAGGTAGCTGTATTGTAAGTAAGGTTGTGAGGTGAAGATAAAAAGAGAGGGAGACGGAAAGATGAGAAAGCATTTGGCCCCACGAGTGGTTTTAGTGGCGCAGATCTGAACGTTATTCACTATGAACATTATGTTGCTAATGAGGTTAGAGAATATGACACTTACTCAGCTGAAATGCTGAAAAAGGAAGATCTAACGGATTACACATGCTTTGCATGGGAGAAAATGAAGGGTGCGCTGTAATGCTCTTTTTGACGAATATGACACTTTTTTTCTGAGTACTATACAGTTCAACAACATTGGGATTTTCATTGTTTGTATCACTCAGATATCTGTGCATTAGTGTTTTGGGATTTGTCACTGATTCTTTCTGCATGTTTTATAGTTGAACTAATAGGTGATGACAAATGTCTGTCAACTGATTTGTTCAAAACACTGAATCTTTCAGAAACAAAGCAAGTGACTGAGTGACTCATTGAATTATGCACTCAACCAATTTGTTCAAAAATGCTGATTAAATCAGAAACGATACAAACGACTGAGTGACTCATTGAATCATTTACTCAACCAATTTGTTAAAAAAAACGCTGATTTATTCAGAAAAAAAAAAAAAAGACTGAGTGACACATTGAATCAGTCACTATATAACATTCGAAAAACAATACGCCAAAAGAGTAGTATGTCTAAATTTGTAGTATCCTAAAAACATTGCTTCATTTTTCCTATAGGGATTTAAAAAAAATCTTTAAGTTAAAATAATGTTGGCTTGTAGCTTAAACAAAACCATTGATAAAGCAACTTCATAGCTCACAGTAAGTCTGCCTTAAGTCATCCTTAAAAATGTTTATTTCTGCAACCTCTTCTTTTGCACACTCTAGAAAAGGTCTATTGAGTCTAAAATGCACAAACTTAAGCTACTATAAAAACAATTAATAATAATAATAATAATTAAATAAATAAATGAACAAACTTTAAATATGTATTTAAAACTTAAAAACAGGTAAAACGTAAATATTTTCAAGCCGTCTTTTGTACCCAATTCATGGAATGTGTTTTCGACAGAGCATGTACCAGGTGATAAACACTGTAAGCTCTATAATAATTCCTGTTGAGAGTGAAATGAGAGAGAGAGAGAGAAACGCCACTGAGGCCTGCTTGTTCAAAGGACCCTGTGTTCTTAAAGGCCAACTGACCAACAGAAATAAACTCCATCTAAGAGAGTCTGACCTGGGGCGGTCAGGCCTTGGATGAGAGCAGAGACGCAGGAAGGAAATGTCACAGCCCATCCTGGAGAGCAGCCCTCAGTGAAGTCATCTGCCCCTTTTCTGCTGGAGCATCGCAGCGGTGTCAATCATGATTTCTGCACAGAATTTACAATTCTTAGTCCTGAGTGCAAAGATGGTATTTTAAAGTCATAAAATGTTGCATTTAAATAACTATGCATATTGCATAACGGTGCATATTCTTAAAAATGGATTATGTAATTTGGCTGTAGGTCAGTGGATTCTGGAGGGCAATTTCCATTTTTATTCTCTCAGAAACTTTACATTTCATTTGCTTATGAGACATGGCGTAGTTCTCAAAAAAAAAAAAAAACTTGTAAGTGAAACACTTTTCTATGTAATGCATTCATTATCCTGTACTATAACTGCCTTACAGTGCCTGTGCAATTACCCATGCATGCAAGTGCTTTTGCAGTTATGAATTATATTAGCTACAGTTTTAAAAAACTTTTTTCATAAACAAGTGGGATTTGTTGTATGATTGTAGTATGTCTTGGTTATATTTTAAGTGAATGTATATATATATAGATTACTGATGAACATAATCAGTACATGCCTAATAATTCATAGTTTTGACATTTGTGCTAGGGTTATTACAGTTAATTAAAACTAAAACCATAGGAAAACATGTTCATTACTTGAAATTAAATTACATTTTCTTGCTAATTGACCGGCTTAATTAAGATATTCTGTCTATGCTGTTTTATTCACATTATTGCACAATTTGATATTTCTTCACAGGAAAATGTCAATAAAAAGCTTTGCAATGTTCCACTTTCACTGAAAAATACTTTGTTTTTTGGAAGCTACAAACATTTTTTCCACCACAAAACAGCATTAACTATGTCTTGTGAGCTTCAAATTGTTTGATTTATATCACACAACATCATTCAATTATCAGTGTCAATGTGGGGTCTGTTATCTGTGGGTAATCAGATTTAAACAATTAGTGATTTAGCTGACATAACCATGTTGGCGTGGCGTGTGTGACATTAAAAATTGATACATGTACCAATAGGAAAAGGTAATTTGTGGTAATCATTGTCATTCATGAAAATTACCCCCAGACTCATACCATGCTAATGACTTTATGAAATATTTAGCGGTTTGAGTGACTAATTGGGCTGTAATTCTCACGGACAACGAACCAGAAAGCACTTTCAGGGGTCGGACAGCTGCACTACCACGTCTGATAAATAAATAAATGCACAGTTGATATCCTGCATCAAAAAACAGTCCAGTTACATCATACAGGGGCGCAACTGCACATTTGTCGAGGTGTATGCAAGATAAGTGTTGGCGCCCCCCTGTATTCTAGTAGCCCCTAAAACAAACTCCGGCAGAAAAGTTTATATATATAGGCCTATTATTCAATTGCATCAAAGTTATTCATATTTTTGCACATTTTTATATAAAATGAGAACACTAAGTAAAATTTACTTTAAAGAATGTCTGTATTTTTATTTTATTTTTTCATTTTTACTTATAGAGATAATTCATGGAAAAGTGGCCATGCTAACTTGAAGATTTCTGCCAATATTTCACTTGGCAGAAAAACAAACAGGCCTACTATTAAAATGAATGTCATGATTTCCACTATGACCACTAGATGGCAGCAGAAGATCATTTATTGTCTCATTTACCATTTCCACTTTGTAATATGGTTCTTTTCACATGTTTTGCTAATGGATTTATATTTATACATAAAAATCACAATTATAGCATTTAAAAATCTCCTTAGCAAGTAGCAAGAGTTTTCAACTCATCGGATCTACTTAAATCACAGATGGTCTATTTTGAATTCAAAACTGCATTTTTCAGTGAAAGGTGGCTATTTTGTATTGTTTACAATCTTCTCAGTTTCTCTCAAATGTAAATCAAATGCACATTCACAAACATGTGGGTTTTTTTTTTTTTTGAGCAATTGAGATACTCATAAATGAACTGATATTTGCCTTCTTAGGCAGTGGATGTTTTCATAGGTGTGGCCAGTCTGTGGTGGCACAGGAATCTTCATTATTTCAATATAGAAATGTCTATAGCCTATTTGACTACACTGGACTGTTTTAGTGCCTAAAACACAACTGAATACAATGACTTTGTACGTAATTGTAATTGAGAATTTGTGAAGTCGTGAATTAGATCAGGTAATTGAGTGAATATGACCATTTTTGTATTATTTTTTGTATTACTTTCACGTATTTACTTTAATAAAAGGGCTAACTACCATTTAGTCATTTTGCAGATGCTTTATAACTCTAGGTTTATTGCTCAGTCAGCTTGGTTCTGGGTCTCAACACCCCAAAAACTTGTTCTCCATCATTGCACAGGCATAATCATGGATAAGACATGCAGATAGTTCAAAGTTTAGTCAACCTTCACTGAATTTAATATAATCAATGAACTCTGAAAAAAACAACAACAACAACAAAAAAAACAGTCATTGTTTAACACTATTAGCTGTCAAAATGAATTCATTGCAACAGTTTTGTCAAACCTAAATCGAGCTCTGTACAAAGGAAAAAAAAAATAATAATAAAAAGTTCCCCATCTGCAATAATGTGAAAAAGGGCAGAAGTCAACAGCACATAAATGTCAGAATGTAAAATGTTTATGCATTTAAATATCATTTATTTATCGTACTTCACAAATTACAAAGTACAACTGCACTGTGCTCACATTTAGCCTACCTGTGCATTAAATTACAAATAAAAAATTACATAGGCTATCATCTTGCGCCCTATTGTGATCTCGAATTGCAGAATATTTCAGTACATGCATTTGAGAGACTTTCTTAAATGTGATGCATTTTTTACTTGTTTTCCAGTACAAATATATAAACATTGTTAAATCATGATACATTTACTTAACACACTAAATTATTAAGTCGTGTTTTCTGAAAAATGTATCAAAATTAGGTGATTTTATACTTAAATCAAGAAAAAAAAAAAAACTATGGGGTCAGAAAAAATACTTGATTCAAAGAAAAATTTTTACCCTGTTGGTAGATATTTGTTCTGGTTTTATGCATTCATTCATTCATTTTTCATTTCATAAAACAAGACTTTATATTGTATATGAAAATTGAGATTATAGTTTAAACTGAGGTAAAATAAATAAATAAATGTTTAATTGTATTTGTTTGAATGGAAATTAAGTTTATATCTAAAACAAGAATCTGCCAATGGGGTCAGAAAGATCAGTTTAATTAAATTGAAAAACTAGTTTTACCCTATGGGCAGATATTTGCTCTTGTTTAAGCACAAAGTCACTTAATTGTGTTAATTTCTTCAGGAAACTTGATATCTTATGTCATTTTGCTTCTAAAGTAAATGTATTTTGATTTAAAGAGAGTTTATCCAAAAATTCAAATTATGTCATCATTAACTCTTCTTCAAGCTGTTACAAATGTGTATGAATTTATTTCTTTTGCTGAACACAAAATAAGTTACTGTAGAAGAACGAGGTGCCCAAACAGTCCCCATTGATTCCCAATTTTTCTTTTCTTTTCTTTTCCTCCATGCTATTGGAAGTCAATGGGGATCAACAACTGTTTGGTTACCAACATTCTTCTAAACATCTTCTTTAATGTTCAACATAAATAAACTCTTCAAGAAAATGAACAATTTGAAGGTGAGTAAATGACAGAATTTTCATTTTTGGGTGAGATG
Organism: Onychostoma macrolepis; assembly: GCF_012432095.1. NCBI lineage: Eukaryota > Metazoa > Chordata > Actinopteri > Cypriniformes > Cyprinidae > Onychostoma > Onychostoma macrolepis. The sequence continues at coordinate 8,090,759 of NC_081179.1, forward strand.
TCCCTTTAAGAATCTTTAGATATTTTACTGAAATCAAGACAAAAATACTGATAAAGAAAACCATTTTTATTTTTTATTTTTGGAAGTGTACACAAAGCACTAAGGAAGTCTGGGGAAAGAGAAATGTGCCTTCCGAAGAAAATGAACGTGTGGGAGAGAACGAGAGCGGGAAGGCAATGGGTGGAGGGCGTTTTGCATGACTTTGAAGGTTGTGCATAAATGACAAATGATATTTCAGACACATTATCAACAACACCAGCTGCTTTCCAAACGCAGCTCCGGGATGTGTTCCTGGTTCAGCCAGGGAAACTACCTTAAAAGCATAACCCGGAATCCTTCAAGCGACCAGGGATCTGTCATCGAAACGGCATTAAGAAGACACTCGTTTGATCGACATCTGTTGAGATTGATAAGAGGCGCTGATAAAACCACTACAAGGGCCAAAACAGAGGGGATCATTTAACAGATATCCATCTCAGACCCCGAGCCTTGTTTACAAGTTCTTCAAACGAGCACACCTCCAAAACAGATTTCCTCTCGCACGCGCTGACTTTTCGAGATCTGAGCTGTAAACATCACTAAGCTATTATTTCAAAGTGAACAATTACGCTGGAGTGTGTGGCGAAGCCTCTCGGCGACATCAAAGCGAGTGGGCCTGTCATGGCCGAATCCCTTATTTTGATAAGAGATGTGTGTAATTCGCACCCTCGGATGGACAGAACCTCCGTTTGTGTTCCGCGTTGCTTCAGAAGATGTCTGAGACGGGGATGGAATTGAAATTCCAGCCACACAAGCTGCTGGAGTAGTACATCATTAGGGCCTGCATGGGAAGAAATAGAAGGCCTTTGTTTGATAAGTGCGGTGAAGGGAGAAGTCTAAGGGTTGGGGAACGTGTGCGTCTTTAAGTGTAGGACACGACATGCAGCTGTGAAGGAAAATTATCAAGTTAATTTTCCAACACTGTACATCTCACTCAGGCGGCGCAAACTAATTGATTGATTTGTGAAATAGAGGTCAGACTGGTCCATTATGATTGCGAGGAAACAAGTGTGGATCACTAGATTAGTACTCGGATCTCCATCAAACAGTTAAAATTGAAATCTGAAAGAAAGAGTGTAAGTTTCTTACTGAACTAAAATCACATTATTCCTGTTTCAAAGAGATGAAGTAATTTCTGCACGACTACCTTCACTAGAAAATCAAAACAATGACTCTTTTTCAACAGGTTTCCAGAGCCTGTCTGCCATTGGTTGCCCAAATAGACAACCCTGCCCCACACTCACACGCCATTGGTTGAGACATTGTTGCTGGTCGGGATAGTCAAATAAACAAAGCAATGTTTTGAAAAAAGCCACAGTGTTTACACTTTTCAGGGGGAATTAACCTACTAATAGCTAAACTAATAGAAATAATTTTAACATGAATAAAAATAACATATTCAGTATTTTTTAAAGATTTTTTTTTTTTTTTTTCTGTAATTGAAAAAAAAAAAAAAAAAAAACTCCCTTTTGATTCATTACCTTCAACCAAATCAGGAATTGTAATCAAATGAACTGGAAAGACAGGAAAAGGAATTCAAAGAAGTTCAATACAATCACACAAAATAATTAAATTAGTCCAACACAATTTTTGTGACCAAAAATATATCAATTTTTTTCTGTTATTTTATACTTGAATTTTTTTTTTTTTTTTTTTTCCTGTGATGCAAAGCTGATTTTCATCAGCCAATACTCCAGTCTTCAGTGTCACATAATCCTTCAGAAATCATTCTGATTTATTATCAATATGCTGATTTATTATTAGTGTTGGAAACAGTGTGCTGCTTGTTTTTTATTTTATTTTATTTTTGAACCTGTGATAATTTTTAATAAAAAGTTAAAAAGAACAGCATATTCAAAATAGAAATATTTTCTAACAATATGTCTTTACTATTACTCTTGATCTATTTAACACATCTTTGCTGAATAACAGTATTCATTTTTTTTAATTCTTAAAAAAAGAAAAGAAAGTACTGATCCCAGACTTTTGAATGGCAATGTGTGTGTGCATATATATTAACAATGTGTGTGTGTGTGTGTTTTGTGTGTGTGTGTGTGTGTGTGTGTGTGTGTGTGTATATATATATATATATATATATATATATATATATATATACACACTTACAAAGGTAAAAAACCTTAACTCGCTAGAGTGTGAAACTGAGAACATTACTTTAAGGTTTTTTGCTTGTCCGGCCAAATTAATAATTTGCCAATTAGATGTTTTAGTAATGAAAACTACCTACATTAAAAAATTGTGAGCTCAAACTTGATTTTTACCCCTATTTTGAAGTCACTATACCCTGCCTTTGCAGGCGGCTCCAGGATTTTTTGGTTGGGGGTGCTAACAGTTCAGAAGGGGTGCTAAAAACTAATTAAATTGAAAGAAAGTAATGAACGCCTAAACTTAACCATCAGTTTTTTATATACAGCAGCTTCGAAAAAGTAATATTTTACTTGTTTTCTATGGTATTAAACTTCTGATATGCCATATCTGTTATTAGTAATATACTAATTCCAACTGCCAAATATGACACTTACAAAGTAATATAATTTATGAACTATAGAAAAGAGAGAAAGTCGATGATAGCCAGAGATAAGCATTACAAATTGGAGGATATTAATAGGAGTTAGCATTTCCGATTAATGTAGGCCTGTTACATTCTTCTTATTATTAGGCCTATTATTACTATTAGATTACTTTTATTATTAAATTAGCCTACATGAAATTATTGCCCCGTCACCACCATCATGTGGTGAAGCGCTGTGAAGATAATAAATTCTTAATAAATAAAAAATTAGCTATTAATTGAAAATGTTTTTAAAAAGGTTTTTTTTTAAACAGGTCTATTAATTTATACAAATTAATTGTAGACCTATAATTAAAATTATTAACACTGTAGTCATCAATGAAAATTCAGATCAGCTTTATTTCAGGCACTGATTTTCAAAAACAACCTGTTTAACGCGAAATACATTCTTCTCATGTTTTTCACAATACGAGCCACAAAAGAAATATTAAGGGAATAATTTAAGACAGTTATATACCGTTATCAGCATATGTTAGAGTAGATTCGTCTTGTTGTCTCAGAGAGAATAGGCCTATGCGCCATTAATGTAGCGTTAGTCATCAGTTTTTTTTTGTTTTTTTTTACTGTCACTTTCTCTATGGTGAATTGACCTTCACCGTCTTGTGCAAAGTTTGCGCGCTGCTTGCTTGAGTTGTTTGACCCCTCCCCCATAATATCAACTGTTTATAGGCCACATATTAGGCACTTTTCTTTAGGTTTTTAATGTTTATTTTTCAATGTTAAAGTGCCCCTATTATGCCTTTTTGAATGCAGTGTGTCATGTAGCAGTATGTGAACATAAACTTTCTGCAAAGTTGTGAAGCCGAAAGTGCACGATATATAAAGTTATTGTCTATCAAAAAAAAAAAAAAAGAGTCGGCTTGCAATCGCCTAGTCGCTAGGAATTCGAATCTTATTCTGTTACGGCTGTACGTCACGAAGTAATAAATTTGCATAATGTCCCCCCATGGCTGTCATTCGCACTGTACGCAGTAGACCAATCACAAGGGACTGCGCCATCTGACCAATCACAGCAGCGAGTGTTCACGGAAAGGAGGGTTTTAGAGAGACTGATTCTTGGAACTGCTTTGCACGGGTCGTTTAGGAATCATTTAGAAATTAGGTAAAATTAAAGCAATTTTTTGAGAAAACTAAACTGTTTTTTTGACCTTGGATGCATGTAAACCTGTTTTAGGAGACTCATAAAACAATATTAGCAACCTTAAAAATGGCATAATAGGGGAACTTTAATGAGAGTGACACCAAGGCTGTATCCGAAATCGCCCCCTATACCCTCATTCACTATTCCCTACATTAGTCCACTCATACAGTTGACTTGATGGAGTGAATGAAAACGAGTGAGTGAATTCAGACACTGAGTGCACCGGAAGGACTGCCGCTTTGCTTGCTTTTTAATAATAATTTGAAACGGGCAGCTCCAGTAGTAAGATTAAAGGATTTATCTTTAACTCTGTCACAGAAATTATGAATAAACCATAGTTAAACAATTTAATAATCAATTTACAATGAATTTGTACATGTGTTGTACTATGTGTGTTGTATTACGCCATGGACGAGCGCTTTTAAAATGAATGGATGATTCAGCTGAGGGCACTCTCTTCTGGCGAAACGTGGGAATTCATTCGGCGCGCGACTCTCACTCACAGTGCATTATGGGTTCTCCATAGCCGTTGAGTGCATAGACGTAATATACGTAGACGCCTCATGACGTGCTGGAACATAATCCAGCGTTGCCGCCATATTGGTTGGGTCTCCTCACTCTACGCTAGCATCGGAGTCAATGGAGAGCGAGCAACTATGCCCGTATTTTGTGCAGTTTACGGTTGCAATAACCGGTGCAGTATTGATACCAGATCGCGTGGGATTACCTGATTCATCAGTGAAGGTGGTCAGAGCAGCAGAGCGTGTGATTCGACAAAACTCAAAAGAACAAGGTGTCAGTGTGTCCTTCGTCAACCGTTTCGTTCGGGCAGAGATTGCTTCAGAGGATGTGTTCATACTTGGGGAGCACATTGCAGAAACCCAATTCGGAATTGAGAACCATCATTTCATGCTTGTGTCATTTGTGGTGTCTGTATTTCACAAAGTAAGGCTGCACCACATCGCAAAATTAACTACCCTGCATTACAGAGTGCCAGCATACGCAAGAAGCTGTGCAAAACAGTTATTTTTCAAGGGTTTTAGCTACCCAGCCCCAGTTGCAAGCCTGACAGGGTAGTGTAAGATGCTGGAATGACCTGGAATTATAACTCTTACTTTTCCAGGCCTTTAAAAAAAATGTACTGAGCTGGTACAGTATATATGGGAGCTTGTATGCATATGTGTTACAGAAGGGTCGTGTGTGAGTGTGTGTGTGTGTGTGTGTGTGAGTGAGAGAAATAAATTTAAATGAACAATCAAACTTGTTTCTTTATTAAAATATAAAATTCATTCATTTATACATTTATCAATATGCCAAAGCCTACCATATGTCTTTGTTAAAGAGCATAATACAAAGTCTTTTAGCATGAAAGCACGTATTTTTCAATGTGTGACAGCGTCCTATATCATAACTAAATCTCTGCCGTTTGTATCAAACCAAACCGTGTGAAAATCCGGTAAAAATTCGGAGAGTTATGATTATTGTAGTTGGGGATACACCTTCCTCAGTAGAAATAAATGCGGGGGGGGGTGCGCTGATAAGTCAGCTCCAATAGGCAGCGTCAGTCTATGAGGTGTCTACGTATATTATGTCTATGGTTGAGTGTACATCAGTTGTACACTCGTTTTTGCTGTGCATTGTGGGATTGAATGAGTGCACTCGAGAACGTCCCCTATGGTTTCGGACACCACTAAAAATGGCTGTCCACTCAAATAGTGCCCTATTTGAGGGTATAGGGGGCGATTTCGGATACAGCCTGAGAGTTAAAAAACAGGAAAATCATTTGGAAATCCTTGGGGGGGCTGTGCCAGGGCTAAGCAAGTTTCAGATAGGGCTATAGCCCCATAAAGACCCGCCCTAGCGCCGCCACTGGTGAGAAGTCACATCAAGGCAAAAGACAGTAACTTCCACATTATCAATATTTGGTTGCTGATCACCATTTACAAAATATTTACAGTAACACCTGTATAAAATCTAGTGATCATGGGCTGTCTCATATTTTTTCAATATTTTGCAATTTTTTTTTTTATTTATTTATTTTTTTTTTTAACAAGTAGACTAAAAGTTAAACATGTGAGTGCTTTGCAGCCAATTTATTTGCTATGCCCAGTAACGTAAAATAATGCTAGACATCGCGTAATTGCTTTTATATTGACTTGAATGAAAATAGCCAAACCTAAAAGAACGACCTGTGGATCGATGTGAACTGCAGCAAGCAGGAATGCTCAGAATGCTTGTGGATTAAACGGCGACGTTCGTCGCCATGGATTGATTTTGTAAGGGATAATCAACGGCTAGCTGTGCTAGCTGTGCGACTCGTTGGGTGGTTATTCGCCTCCACGTCGTGCATTCAAATCGTTTAATGCACAGCTAGCCGTTGATTATCCCGCTTATGCCATGGTCATTTGCCAGCATTCACATATTAACTCTTTCCCCGCCAGCGTTTTTTTAAAAAGTTGCCAGCCACCGCCAACATTTTTGATGATTTTCACCTAAATTTGACGGCCCTCAGAATATTTTCTGCTATGAATATAAGAACATATTATATATCAAAATAAAGAACCAAGTCTCTGCTTTTAAACTGCTTTTATTCTATCTTCATGTGTTCATGTTTTATCACCATTTGAATGCAGGTGGGTACCATCAAAAATACAACATTTTGGACAAAAAACTGAGAAAAATGCATTTTTATCAAAGTAGTGCATTTTCATGCAAAATACATTCAGATTTCATATTCTTTCACCTGTAAATAATTATATGAATAATTTAAATTGCATTCAATAAACAGAACAAACAGACACACACACACACACACACACACACACAAACAAACATATACATACATATGATTATACACACACACGCAGGCTACATACATATGCATACATATACTGTACATGCACGCACGCACACACACACACACACACACACACATATAGATAGATAGATAGATAGATAGACAGATAGACAGATAGATAGATAGATAGATAGATAGATAGATAGATAGATAGATAGAGCCCACACACACACACACACACACCCCTATTCAGATCGACGGATCGGTTACAACTACAGATGTTTCTGTGTCTGTAAATGCATCTCTCTCACTGAGTACATCGTCCGATCAGATTCAAAATGGTCAAAGCATGATCTACATAGTCTATGATCTATATATGATCTACATTTTCTCTGATCCTTCCATTTATGCCGATCGTTTTCTATTCGCACCCTAAAGAGCCGGAAGTCCCATAACTCATTCAGGACATGCGCTAGGGCTTTCCTTACCGTAATACACCTAGAACACGGATTGCCGTAAAAACTTGTCAATGGCGGGGAAGCGTTGTCTCTTAATTGATGAGATATCTCGTCAATGGCGTTGAAAGAGTTAAATGACACGGAATAAATCGGAAATGTTTACTGTAACTGTCTCACTCTGTATTACTATTCAACTGTAACTGTATGTTACAATGGTTACCAATGTTTATAGGAAGCACATTAATATAGAACATGATTAAACTGACCTGGAACTACCTGTGCAGTTAAACGTATTTAATCAACACCTGCCAGCCAATCAGAATCGAGTATTCAGACAGACCATGGCATAAATCGGGTTACAAGGTAGGATATGGATTTAATTGCGAACTGTTATGATTGATCATGCTACATGCTACGGCATTCTAGTCCACACGCGTCCAACTAGAAGCGACAGCCTGGTGAATAATCTGCATTATAAAAATAATAATAACAAGATCTTTAAAGGTTACTCACGATTATGTAGGCCTATTACTGCCAGAGTTCATATTGACTCGCGGCTAAACAAAGGCAGAACGCCATAACTCATTTTGAGCGTTCCAAACAAAGTGAAAGAGTGGTAACTGTTATACGGTGTTCTGCCTTGGTATCTCCGGGGCTTTTTAAAGTTATGGTTAAGATGACCCAGTAATTTCTCGGAAAAACAATGAAATTGACTCAAGATACTTTTGCACACGATAAAGAATGTCTTGAATATCCCAAACATATCAATAACTAATTTTCGACCAAAATCGAAGTTACAGTCTTTTGCCTTTGCATGGCCACACAAAAATGAAATCTGCATATAAGCAGATCTCAACTTTGGAGCCCGAGAATTCTGGGTTTCACTATTAAAAATATACAGTATATTAATACGAATTTCCACGGGTGGCAAAGCAAACCGCAAACATTGGTTATTAATATAATTTAATGCTTCATAAACAGCCTGTGTGCACAGCCTGGTCTCACAAAATTCTGTGTAATGACCACGGACTCTTAACCCCCGAATCTGTGGTGGCATCACGGAATCGCTGAAAATTCCGTGATGGGCTCACAGAAGTGATACCAATGTAAGTCAGTGACAGGCATCAGACGTGGTCCATGCACGGATACACTGGTTCAACACTTTAAATAGGAACCACAGATTTGGGGGTTTAAGAGTCCGTGGTCATTACACATAATTCTGTGAGATCAGGTTGTGTGTGCAAGATGATGTTTGTAAATGATTAAAAACTACTCTGAAAATTTGAGTAAAACCCTGCTCCTCTGATAAAGTCAAATGTGAATGGTTAAAATATGAATAAAGTTTTTATCGAACTAGGAGATCTGAATTATGAATGATGGAATTCCAAGGGAGTCACTCAGCATGAGAAATTTTACAGGCTGAAAATTGCTTACGACAAACAAATTATTCACAGCTAGATTTTCAGGTTCAGCTAAAGCGTTCCAAAAGTACTTATTTTAGAAATAATAGCCCGCTGAAATTTAAAAGTTATTTCCATAAAGGTTATGCAGCATCAGTGTCATTTCACGCAATTACCCCAGGATCTGATGGAATATTACACTCATAGCAGGTAAACATATTTCGTTTTGTTCTAGATGTGTACCTTGTCTTCAGAGGTTACTGGGTGCTTGGTTTTTCATCTATCGTAACTGACAGAAAATCATTACTATTACATGCATGAAGACCATTTTCTCTAATTTGGTTTGACAACTTTGAACCGAGACTGAATGAGTTTCTGAATCTTACACTGAAATTTATTTATCGCACTGACTGTCTGGCTGTCAACGAGAATTTTCTAAACTCAATCACAAGAAGTCAGACAAACGTACAAGGGATGAGAGATTTCTGATTTGTACTTTGGAGATAACCATTAATGGAATTTCCTTGCTTAACTTCAGGGATGTTGTGATAACAGATGCTCAGAACCAAGCAGAAAAAAAAAATGCATCTGAATGTTTGAAACATAGTCTGATATCTAGTAAATGTATTAAAAACAGAGACATAAGATAATCTATTATAATGTTTTCACACATGAGTCACAGGCCTATTTGTGTGGACTAGAAAGTTAATTAAAAAAGCCTATTTTCTTTGCAACTTCTGCTATGATAGATCCACTTTCCATTCATACTTTTAAAGACCACTATAGTCAGTTCCGATCCTAGACTTCTGGGGGCCCTACGCAAAACTGTGTCGCCAGATTCGAGATGGGCGTTTTTCACTCCATCTCGAATCGCGCTCACGGAAAGCGCTCGAGAAACAGTATCTCTTCCGCGGCTTGGTACACTTTCAGCTCGTTTATTTTTAGAGTCTTGAGCAAGAGACTGTATGATATTCACGTTACATGATTTGACTGATTTTTACGTAGAGAGGGTGATAGCACACCACATTAAAATAAATGATCATTCATGTTTTCATAACCTCTGGCCAAACTCAAAAATTAAACTAAAATTAAAACATATTTGAGAGCAAGGGGGCCCCCTGGTGTTTTGGGGGCCCTACGCAGCTTGCGTTTTCTGCGTATAGCGAGGATCGTCTCTGACTATAGTAATCATAATACTCTTCATTTATAATTCTTACTACAAGGGGACCTCATAATTAATTGTAGGTATTTACATGTACAGTGTGGATAATTTTTAAACTTTAATATGTTGTTTAATATGTCAGACAATGTTTCCATAAAATAGAATCCGTAGAATATTGAATTAATGTAATTAATAGGTTCATTTAACATACATAATCTTATATTACACACAGCAAAATCCCAAGTGTTAATTTAACACCCAGAGTGTGGACGCATATAAACACCAAAGCAGTGTTGAAGTTAATAAGATAATTAGGTGATTAAGTGATGATTGATCATTGTTGAAGACACCTAATATTAACAAGCAGATTCACCATAGGAGAAAATCACAATTTGTATGTCACCATTACAGTGGTCAGTGTTTGCATATTAAATATGAACTTTAAATATTTAACATTAGAGTTTGTTTGGCTGCTGTAACTGAGTTATAACAGCCAGACAAATCAGAGGAAAGGTGATCATGTGGCATTGGTTATGTTTTGAACTAATCATCATGTAGTGACCTGAATACCTGAATTAGGTTTTCTTTATTGATTATGTCAACAATGTGAAAAATACAAGTGCTGGCATTTTCGGCATAATCAGACAGATGTTTTTAAAAGTTACTTTGATATATATATATATATATATTTAAAAATCTTTGATTTCGACACACAGACATCAATAATCAGCGTGAGAATCACAACAACGATGACCATCAAAAAAGCATGTTGTAGCCAATCAAAACTCATCCATGGCTCCCATCATGCATTGCGGCATGAATAAATTATGAGCTGAATTTCATTTTTGCTGTTTTATTTGACTTTTTAGTAGCTTGTTTTGTGATGTTCAGTGTTGATCTGTCTATCTGATTATACTGTTTGTCACCATTGTTGAGATTCATCATACACTGATTCTTGATATCTGTGTGTGCTTGAAAGAAGGATTTTTTTTTTTTTTTTTAAATCAGAACAGCTTGTAAGAAACCCTTACAACACTTATAGAAAATTCAGGATCTTTTACTGTGGGATCACAGGCTGTTATAATCAATAAAGGTAATATAACTCTAACTGAGTTTACAGATTGCATTTACAGATTACACTCTAAATGAGTTCAGTGATTCAGGTCAAATAATGATTATGTTGAAACACAATCATCAACACCTGATGACTGTTGCTCTTGGCTTGTCTGGCTGTTATAACTCAGTTACAGCAGCCAAACAAAATGTTATATTAAAAAGTCAAGGGTCAAGATTTCAACTAATGCAAACAGTGACCACTATAATGGTGACAAACAATTTAGATTTTCTCCTTTGGTGATTCTGCTTGTTAACATCAGGTGTCTTCAGTAATGGTCAATCATCACTTAATTAATCACCTAATTATCGCAATAACTTCAACACTGCTTCAGTGTTTATGAGTTCACATTCAGAGTGTTAAATTAACACTGGGGATTTTGCTGTGCAGTATAATGCTACTAGTTCAATAAAAAAAAAAAAAAATTAAAATTAAATGCTAAAATGAATGATAAATGTTTTCAAAATATTGCATTGTAGCTAAAAGTACATAAATCTATTATGTTTTTTTGTATTGTTGAGAACGTCTCGGTTACGTACTGAACTACGGTCAAGATGGAAAGACTCCTTTCCATACAAGGTGTGGAAAGTTATATTCTGATGTTACCAGGCTCCATGGAAAACAAAGTATGCCTTTTGTTTTAAGGATAAGGATGTCAGCATTTCATGGATCAAAGGCTGATCCGATCACCATGTGGTCTTTCACTGATCGCAGTTCTTCATTCTTGAGACCTAAGTATGAATAATCACTCGCTACCTCAGACTGACCAAACCGGTTTTACCTTGTGGAAAGGGGGGTTAACATTAGCATACTGAAACCCCCACCCAGGAACTGCTTTGTTCTCCTTTACTCTTATCAAAGTGTGAATGATCACAAATTCCCCTCACAGTTTTGCCATGTGGCCAAAGCCACAAAGGAAAAAACATACCTTCACATGCATTCACTTGACTAAACCTTCCTCATATAAGTTTACAGAACTTTATATACTTGTGCTGTGTGTGATACAACCAGGTATGCAACATTACTTATTAATGTATATACTGTATATATGAATGCAGGGGTCAATGCTCAGCATTACCCATTGGTGTTTGGTCTTCATATGTTCAGCACAATGTGTAGGTTAATCTGGAATTGGTTTGGAAAGTGAATTATGATTAGGAAACACTTTAAAGACATTGTTCCAAATGTGGAATTTAAGATATGAAAATAGATCTCATGCCAGAGAGAGAGGCCATACCATGGCCACCTCTGACAGCATCAGCTAATCAGGATGCTGGACCTGAAAGGTGCCAAATTGCAAATCCCGCCTTCTCAGGGAAGGAATAAAAGGTTCAATCCAAGACAAAGAAGTGTACTAAGTGGTGCTGTTGTGCTAAGATGTTGTTGCTAAGTTAGACTACTAAGTGGTGTGGTCAACTGTGTGCTAAGTTATGCTAAGCTAAGTTGTTCCAAGGAGAAACAAGGAAGTTCTGCAAGAAGCGAGTTTGGGGAGTTCGGAAACTGCCACAGCAACATGACCACAAGCTTAGTGCCCATCATCTTCTGCAACAACCTCAGAATCGTCTCTTCAGTGATCCTCTGCTTGCAAGTTCCAAGCTGCCAGAATCGTCTCCAACCACTTCAGAACGTCATCATCAGCGATCCTCCCTCCTGCATGTTCCAGGTAGTCCGGATCTTACAGACTTCAGAACCTTTACCGTCAAGGCCCTGGTTTGCGTGTTCCAGACCAAAGCATCTTCTCGGTGCTCAGGAGTTCATCGTTCACCAGTGCTTCGTGTTCAAGACTGTGAAACGGATCCAACTCCTCTCTTCAGTGCAACGTGGCCCAGGTCAACAAGTGGAAGACGACCCCACCTAGACACGGAACGTAAATATCACTCTTTCCAAACCTCTTTCCAGAGACCGTTGGTATTAAAGTATTGTCAGTTTAGGATTATGAAATGGTCTCTGAGGCAGGTCCTACCTGAGAGTAGGGATGGAACAACTGCCAGCAGAGACTGACAGAATGATCTGTCAAAAGCAGGGGTGTCAAACTCAGCTCCTGGAGGGCTGGAGCCCTGCAGAGTTTAGATGCAACCCTAATTAACCCTTGTGCAGTCCTTATTTGGGAGTCACACTCATGGTATTCACGGTCAAAAGTGACCGGACACCTGAAATTTAATTTTTTTTTTCTTCAGTAAAATCAATCTAATATATTTTTGTTCAATAATATTTTTTCTTTTGTATTTTGAGAGAATTTTATGGTACTAATTAATATTTATGCAATAATTATGATATATTTTTCCCATTGAAAATATTACAAAAAATTTTTTTTCAAATTTTTTAAATTTATTTTTAAATTTATGCAGTATTTCAGATGAAAATAGACACTAGGCCTTTAAATTCCAATTTTTGAATGCAGATTAGCACCTCCTGGTGTGAGCAAAGAAAGAAAAAACCATGTAATTTCATGGTGTAACCACTAGTTGCCTGTATAGGACTCTATAGAGAGTCTTGTGAATTCCCTAGTTGTTTTTAGACATAATTGTTTACTTTTATTAGGTTGTGGATATAAATGTATATTTAGGCATTCTCAAAGACTACTTTTTGTTGAGGTTTATATTTTTTTGCATTATTATTATTACTACAGTCAACCCTGAACACAGAAAGCATTTTGTTACACAAAACATTAAAAAACTATAAAAATGTAACAAAAATGAAGAGGAATGCTTTATCAGAGCCTAATCCTTCAGGGTCTGATCTGATTTCAACCTCTTATTTCACTCAACTCATTTTGGCTATATGGTTACAGCCATACCAATTCATTTGAGTGTGTATAATTGTATATGTGTGTGTGTGTCTGTGAGTGTGTGTGAGTGGATGTATCTGTTTTACACTCTTGATGTTTTAGAGTACAACCCATTCCTTGTTGTCCACTTTTTAACTGCATTGTAGTTGAATTATTGATATTATTTTACGTAGTTGCTGTGTTACAGGCACACCAGTTCATTGGGGGGGGTGTGTTTACAAGTGTGTGTGTGTGTGCGCGTGTGTATGAGTGGATGTGTTGATTTTGCACTCTAGATGTTTTAGAGTTTCACCCCTTCATTGCTGTGCAATGTTTTTCTGCATTGTTGGGGATTTGTAGATTGTACACACAAAAATTTTCTGTATTTTTTAATTTTTCCCCGTTTCCCATTCATTTCCTATGGTCGGTCATTTTTGACCGAAGACCATGAGTGTGACTATTTTTTTTACGACCATTTAACTTTTTCGAATCATGCCCTCAATTTTTTTGTGTGTTCACATACCAAGTGCCACAAAAGTCAACGAGTTTCGTAACATTCTGGTGAAGCTACGATTTTTAAAAATTCAAAATGTAAAATTCTCCGGTCAGAAATGACCGAAGAGCGCACAAGGGTCACCTGAGGGAAAGACAGAGATGGGAAAACTTACCGTGGAAAAATACACATATGGGATTGCCCGAACTGCTCCACCCAGTCTGACTGCCGGGGGTGCTGGAGGATACTCAACCAGGGTTCGCTGTCCGGGGAACTTACTGGAGGAGGAAAGAGGCGCTCGCATCTCCGGGTGAGCGGGAATGGCCCAGCAAGCGTGACACCAGCCGGCTCTTCCTGCCACTTACCTGTTAACCAACACACATGAAGAAACTGGCTCAACACAGAGATTGTAAAATCTCACAAATGTATTCGGTTTCGCCCAGCCCGCAGCTCTGCAAATATCTGCCAGAGAGGCGCCGTGCGCCAACACATAGGAGGAGGCATCACACCGTGTTGAGTGAGCCCTGCACCCCAGGGATTGGTACATCAAGGCGATGGCATCCACTATCCAGTGGGCCAACCTCTGCTTGGAGACAGCCTTCCCTTTCTGCTAACCTCCGTAGCAGACAAAGAGCTGCTCAGAGCCTCTGAAGCTCCAGGTTCGGTCCACGTACAGTATATGCGCAATGCTCTTACGGGGACACAGCACACCAAGGATGGATCTGCCTCCTCCGAAGGCAAGGCTTGCAGGTTCACCACCTGATCGTGGAAGGGTGTGGTGGGAACCTTGGGCATGTATTCAGGTCGCAGTCTCTGGACAACATGGGAGTTGGCCGGCCCGAACACAAGGCACTCTTCGCTTACCGAAAATGCTTGGAGGTCCCCGACCCTCTTGATGGATGAGAGCACGGTCAGGAGCACTGTCTTAGCAGACAGAAATTTAAGCTCAACTGAATCCATCGGCTCAAAGGGATCCCTCTGAAGGCCAACCCGGACAGTAGAGATCCCAGGAGGGCACCAGGGATGGTCTGGGAGGATTAACCTTCTGGCACCCCTCAGGAGCCTACGCTCCAACCTTTCTTGCAGGAAAGAAAGCACTACTCCAATCGTGCATCTTCGGGGGTCTTCTCAGCGAGAAGATCATCAGATTGTGAACAGACTCCATTCCAGGTCAAGAGCTCACCTTGTAGAGAGGGCTCTGGCCTGAGTGAAAGTGTCTTCCACCGCCAGTGGACAAAACACTCAAGTCTGCCTCATCTCATCCAGGAACCGCACATGCAGGTTCCAAGATCTGGACATGGGTGCCACATGGTGCCGGGCCCCTGAGATAGTAGGTCCTTCCTCAGAGGGATACGTCGGGAGGGGCAGTCACGAGGAGCATGAGTTCCGAAAACCAGGTCCGGGTGGGCCAATATGGCTCACTGACCTTGCACAGTGTCTGTGCAAGAAGGCTCACTGGGGGAAGCGCAAACTTGTGTAAAGCCCAACACTGATAGTTTTTGCAGTGGATTGCCCAACAGTGCGTTCTTTTATTCCACTTTGACTTCTCTTTCATTGTTATTTAGTCTATTTCTGTGTATCTGTGCTGTTGTCCAGGTGGAATTTTCACCCCAAAATGGAAGCCCTGCTACCGAAGCACCACCTAGTGGCTGTTACCCAAAATGCATCAGAGTTTCACCTCTTGGTCTTCTATACTCTTGGATGGCAGAAGAGTTGTGACAATGTACTAGACAGCCGCAGTGTTCAGCGGCCCTTCAGGTCGACCGCTGTAAACCAATCCTGGGGTTGGATGCATCTGATGATGCGCTTCTGTGTCAACATCTTGAATGGAAGCTTGTGCAGGGCCCGATTCAAGACTGGCAGATACAGGATTGGCCAGAGGCCACCGACTTTCTTAGGTACGATGAAGTAAGGTCTGTAAAACCCCTGCTTTATCTCGGCTGGAGGGACCGGCTCAACTGCATACTTTGCCAAGAGGATAGCAATCTCCTCGTGCAAGACAGGGGCGTCTCGGACTGCCACCGAAGTCTCAAGAACACCGCTGAACTTGGGAGGTCGCCTGGTGAACTGAATCACATAGCCGAGTCGGATTGTGCGAATGAGCCAACGGGACGGGTTGGGCAGTGCAAGCCACGCCCCCAAACTCCGTACAAGTGGCACCAAAGGGACAATTGACGTACCCGCAGTGGTGCAGCAGAGGGGAGTCGAGCTAGATAGCACAGAAGGCATAGCATTCTGACTGATCACAGCAGAACTCCCTGCATCCCCGGAGGGACTGGCCAGAGATGCGTGGAGAGGCCTTGTGTCTCCCAAGCGCAGTCTCTTGGCGACTGGCAAGAGGGGGCATCATGGGCAAGAGTGAGGAGGCAATGCATTGCACACTGTCAGCCCGCAAGCCTGAGAACCCGGAGGAAAAGGAAGTTGTTCTTTCTTTGACAATGTGGTTACCGCTGGCCCTTGAGCCAGCAGCGGAACAGAATAAGTGACTCTCCACCCGACCCTCCTCTGGGGAAGGAGCGGCGCTGTCCTTGCCATCTCCTGAGAAAGAGCAGCTTCCCACATCTTCGGGCTGCCCGTGTCAGGGACGTTTTATCAACTCCCTAGACGATTTCGGGGCCGGCTGGGACACGGGGGGCACCGCACTCCTGTGAGAGGGTCGACGCGCCGGCCTAGGTGAAGATTCAGCATGGTGCGGAGCCGCTCTAGAGGATGCAGGAGGGCGCCCACGGTGATGAGCAGACTGGGGGCTGGCCCGCAGCGGAGCGGTGGCAGATGGTGCATCACGCCGGGACAAGATGTGTTAGATGTCCTCAGTCTGCTTCTGTACTGCCGAGTACTGCTGGGCGAAATCCTCGACAATGTCACTGAACAGTCCAGACTGGGAGACGGGAGTGTTTAGAAAGCGCACTTTGTCGACATCGCTCATCTAAGCCAGGCTGAGGCATAGATGGCGCTCTTGGCTCGCAAATGTGGACATCGCCTTCCCGAGGGTCCACGCTGTGACTTTCGTCAGGTCAGTCGCCAAGCGCAGCTCCTGCATCAACCTCGGGTTGGTACTACCATAGTGCATTTTTGAGCCTTGGCTTGGTGTACTCGCAGGATAGCCATGGCATGCAGGGCACAGGCGGCTTGGCTAGCAGCACTGTAAGCATTGGCTGCGAGAGCGGCCGTCAGCCTAAAGGCTTTGGACTGGAGACGAGGACGATTCCTCCAAGTGGCGGCGTTTTGCGGGCACAGGTGCACCGCAACCGCACTCTCCACCTGGGGAATGTCAACGTACCCCTTAGCCGCCCCGCCATCGAGGGTAGTGAGGATGGGGGAGGCAGACAAGCGAAAAAGGGGCCGTCCAAGACTTCATCAGATCCTCATGCACCTCCGGGATGAAAGGAAGTCACACAGGGCGAGCTACGGCCCGTGCTGAGGAACTAATCATCCCACCTCGAGGGCTCGGGACTGGGAGGTGTGCACGCCTCCAGCCCGTTGCTCGCAGCGGCCCGGGAAAGCACGGCCGTCAACTCTGGGTCTGATTCGGCATTGGCGACAACACCTAGAGGGGCTGCCCCGCTGAATCTTCATCCTCAGAGAACGACTGCCCATCCCCCGATGCAGCTATTGACATCTGATCCTCTATCGGCGCCGAATGAAACGCTGGGCATGCCGTCAGACGGCACAGCATAATCACTGGGGAGCTACACAGAACAGCTGCTGCGGGAGGAGTGAAAGGTACGTGAGGACTGGCCCGGCAGAAAGGCTCAATACTTTATGTACATGGGTCATATATCATCTGTGTCTCCATTACCTTTAACAGACAAAAAATACTTTATTCACAATGCATGTTGTAATTAAACCACATAATAGTGAACTTTGTGCATTAGCCAATTCCTTTTGGTCCAAGAAAAGTTAATTAAAAAGAACTTTATTCCTGATTTTTTAAAGAACAAAATGGTTAAATCATTTAAATGCAAATTCTGTAGTCATATTAATAGGATAATTCACGCAAAAATGAAAATACTGTCATCATTTACTGTGAAAATACTGTCATCATTAGTCAATCAACTAAAACCAAGTAAAAAATCTTGGGGTGTTTCTGGAGACAGACCTTAGTTCTAGTAGTCATGTCAAAGCAGTAACTAAATCAGCATACTATCATCTAAAAAATATTGCAAGAATTAGATGTTTTGTTTCCAGTCAAGACTTGGAGAAACTTGTTCATGCCTTTATCATCAGCAGGTTGGATTATTGTAATTGTCTCCTCACCGGCCTTCCAAAGAAGACCATTAGACAGCTGCAGCTCATCCAGAATGCTGCTGCCAGGATTCTGACTAGAACCAGAAAACCTGAGCATATCACACCAGACCTCAGGTCCTTACACTGGCTTCCAGTTACATTTAGGATTGATTTTAAAGTACTTTTACTCGTTTATAAATCTCTCAATGGACCTAAATACATTGGAGATATGCTCACTGAATATAAACCTAACAGACCACTCAGATCATTAGGATCGAGTCAGTTAGAAATACCAAGGGTTCACACAAAACAAGGGGAGTCCGCTTTTAGCTATTATGCCGCCCGCAGTTGGAACCAGCTTCCAGAAGAGATCAGATGTGCTAAAACATTAGCCAGATTTAAATCCAGACTCAAAACTCATCTGTTTAGCTGTGCATTTGTTGAATGAGCACTGTGCTACGGCCGAACTGATTGCACTATAATCATTTTCTATTCTTAAATGTTTTAAATTCTTTTTAAATCAATTTTTAAATCACTTTGTTTTTATTGCTGTGATTATTATTATTTTTTATTATTATTTTTAATGACTATTTCACTTCCTT
Source organism: Onychostoma macrolepis (assembly GCF_012432095.1). Lineage (NCBI taxonomy): Eukaryota > Metazoa > Chordata > Actinopteri > Cypriniformes > Cyprinidae > Onychostoma > Onychostoma macrolepis. The sequence goes on from NC_081179.1 coordinate 8,109,549, forward strand.
TTATGTGAAGCACTTTGAATTACCACTGTGTATGAAATGTACTATATAAATAAACTTGCCTTGCCTTACTTGCCCTCATGTTTTTGCAAACTTGTAGGACTTTTTTTCTTCAATGAAACACAAAAGATATTTTGAATAATTGTGGTAACCAAATGGTTAAGAATGTTGGTAATCAAATGGTATACGATAAGAATGTTGCTGGTAATCAAACTGTTTCAGGTTCCCATTGACTTCCATAGTATTTTTGTCCATGCTATGGAAATCGGTGGGACCCAAAACTATTTGATTGCCAACATTTATAACTGAAACTGTTTGAGATCTGACATTCTTAAGCGGTTTGATTAGCAACATTCTTAACCACTTGGTTACCAACATCATTAACCAAAACAGTTTGATTATCAATATTTTTAACCACAACGGTTACCAACATTCTTCTTCTTCATCTCCTTTCATGTTCCATAGGAGAAAGAAAGTCAGACAGGACATGAGTAATGATGACAATTTTCATTTTTGGGTTGACTATCCCTTTAAGTTAAAATCTCCATAGTAAAGAAGTTTGTGATTTGTTTGCTACTCTATGCACAACTACAGTCTCATTGATGTGATGTTAACAACACAGGCAGCCACACTATGGCTATTTTGTTCGAACTTGTGCTTCATTTGGAGAGGCTATAAGGTCTCCATCTCAAAGCCGCACCTCATCTCTCTCCCTCACAATGAACAAGTTCGACAAAAAGGCTTTGCTGACACACATTGCTGGCAAGATTAGACTTTCTCGCCGAATCGGGATCTACATCAGCAAGAGCTCAGAAATCCAATTCTACAGACATGGGTGGCACTGGAGAAATCAATCACAGATAGCATTAACCAGCTGCGATTCCATGATCACCTCTATATCAGCCATTTCACACCTGGGCCTACTAGAAAGGGCACAAAAGGATCTCTCACCCTTACTTAAATGACACTAAACTGGGTGCGACGAGCGGCCTGAATAACAAACCCCAAATGACGTGGCCGCATCTACCTCGATGCTGTTTCCTCATTCGGGATGCGCTGTGTTTTGCATGTCGTTTCAAGAGGAAATGCTAATGCACTCCATAACCTGAAAGATGTCACTGTAATTTGGTATTTCGTGGTGCCCTGGCCCTGACACCTTCATTCTCGGCTAATGTGTGGCCCAATATAAACTGCCAATGATGAGAGCGAGTCGGCAGCATTAACAGCAGTTCAGCTCTGAATCAAAAATAGCTACGCCCTCAGAATACCCATCATTTTCTTGTTTTTCTAACGTCAGTCACTGAGGAACAAAAGCACAAACACAAAAAGAGAAGAGAATGTGTACTTTAAGAAGAGGTTTATGCATAACTGAACTAGCATATGTAATCGCAGACTGTGTGTTAAATGGAACTTTCCATGAATAAGGTGCATCTTGGTATCTTGTATTATTTATGTGATAAAGGCAAAAGTTGCATTAGAAATATACAATCAACTATTGCATATACCTATCGTGGTAAATAGCTATAATTTTAAGTACATCAATATGCCCACTATAAATAGTGATTTTTGGCAGACACAAACTAGGGTTATTATAGTAAACTAAAACTAAAGCTAAAACCATGACAAAAAATGAAAAAGAAAAAAAAAACAATTAAATGATAATAAAAAGTTAAATGATAAGATATAACAATAAAAACAATTCACAGTATTAATAATTAAAAAAAAAACTTTAAAAAAACTTTTAGAAGTATTATTAATACTAAAATAAAATTAGAACAATTTGATCCTGTATTAATATATTCATAAATTATATAATAATTAATATACATCATAATGTAATCATTTTATTTGAATTGTTGATATTCATAAAAAAGTATATAATCTTATTTACCCAAAATGTAATATTTTGTGTAAAATAGCTGTCCATATATAAAATCAGTTCCTTGAAAAGGCCAAATTTTTAACCCTGTTACCCATTAGGGTTTTAATATAGATTTAATAAATGTTATATTTTCTGTATTTATTTCAAATATGTCCCAAATTTCAGCAAAAGGGCTGCAAATTTATGATCATGAAAAAATGAAAATGAAATTAGTCTGAGCAATTCATCGTAGAAAAAGAAATGAAATATTTTTATTTTATAAAGAGTTTCATCCCCTGTTTTGTTCCCTCTTCACTGAAAGTAGCAAATAAAATTAAGTGTGCACGGAGTGTAGAAATGATACAGTGAATTCATCTGTTTGGAATTAGTCGCGGTGCTAATCAAGGAGCAATCTGGGAGCCGTACGTTCACCCCTTGTGCGACTGGACGATATCGGCCTCATTTTTAATTAGTTCTATTGGCTCAGCGAGAGAGGATTTTCTAGATCATTTATTTTTTCGGCCTAAAACATCCAATTATTCACTCTATGGGGCCCTATGATGACTGCCATAATTCCAGACCCTTTTTATCGAGCAGGACACGAGGCCTTTCTTAATTAAGTAAGATGCCTATTTCCATTTACTTCAACCTCCCAGAACATTGGCTGTGAAGTCATGTTCCTGGGACTCTCGTGCTGAATAAATCGAGGATAATAAAGTGTGGAACTGAGAATGGTGTGTGTGTGTGTGTGTGTGTGTGTGTGTGGCTGAGATCTATATCTCACGTCGACGGCCGTCTTGTTGGATAATAATGCATTATGCAAATGCAACCCTCCACAAATCCTATTAAAGAAGATAACATACCATTAAAAATGCAATGTAATGTTTTTTGGGGGTTTCTAAATGTATTAACTTGTTAAAAAGGACACCAGTCGGACAACGTACAGCGACAGGGTCTGAATAATAAAAACGCACGTTCTTTACATATTCAGCACGTGTAACTCACTTGAAAGAAAACAAACTAGTATATTAGCGTCTCACGCGCTCTTAAATTTCACGCTTGAATGACAGCTCATTTAGTTTGATGTCTTGTGTCTATTTGCACAGATTATTATAAAACATACTTGGGAATACAAGACAGAAATCGCTATCATCAATCTGATAAAAACTTACTGTTCCGGTCGATGCCTAAATTGCTTTTAAAAACAATTCTGAAGTTCTCCTTCATGGTATTGCCGGATTTATCAAGGGCCTTTCAGTCATTAGGGACCACATCGTACAAAGAAGAAGCGAGAAAAATTGCAATTCACAAAGACTCTGTCATCATCCAAGCTATCATTTTAGATTAGCGAGAGGCTAATGTATAATAAAAGCCATCCATAATGCAATCTAACAAAGACTCAATCCAAGACATCACTTGGACGGCTTTGCTGTTTCAAAGTTCATGGAGACGTGCCATTCTTCTTGACATCATTGATCTGATCGCGGTGTCTCGTTAAATAAACATAGAGAGGCCAGGTGGCAAAAATAATCCTATCTTTTATAGAGGATTATAGGAGTGATTATCTGGCAATAAATCAAAGTCTCTGGATATTAAGTTGGCATGGCCACCTGAGGCTCCCTTCTCGCTCGCTGTTAACAATTACCATGACAAAGAGATGCTCGCTCGCTCGCTTGCTTTCTTTCTCTTTCTCCCTCGTCTCACTCTTTCACCTTTGCTAAAAAGTTGTTAGCTGAATGACTTTGGATATTTGTCTCCCAACTCTTTTGGTGTGTAAATGGATGTTCCGACAGCCTCCCAAGGGCCCGAAAAAAGACACATTACAATCATCGGGGATCAGAAAGCGACGTGAATGAATAATTATGAGGAATGGCATCGCTCACTGTACACACATTGCGTCTCCTGCTCTTGAGCGAACAGATTAATGGCTGTCGGTAAGAGTAAGAAACACCTGCTAACTATTCATCAAACCAGACACATTCTGGCAAGCGACCTGTTTAGGAAGTTTAAATATTAGAATAGGCATCTGGAAGCTGATGTAGTACGTCGACAGGTTCTTACAGATTCCAACTTTAAGGATATTTTTTGCTGTTCTGTGATTATATGATTGAGATGATTATAACCATAATCGTACTCGTCATTAGTGCAATTAATTATTTCATAATTATTCCTGGCTCAGTGTTAGGGAAGTCTGATAGAACTTCTTTGGCAGAAGTTTATTGCTTGGCAGATGAGCGCCAATATCATAAGTGCTCTCTTCAAAATATAATAAGAAACAAATCCTAAATCTGGAAAGGGAAAAATGAGAGAATTAAAGAAATAATTTACTCACCCTAATGTCGATTCAAACTTTTTTCCGTGAATCAAAATTTTTTGAAGGCAAAAATATGTACATAATATAATTTAATTATATATAATATAATTTAATGTATTTAACATTAAAAAAAAAAAAAAAAAAATATATATATATATAAATTATCTATTATATTTTTTAAATAAATAAATAACTCCTTTTAAATTAATCTATTTCTGAAGACACCAAAATAAAACTAAATTAATATTTCACACAATAATACTGTATATATATACACACATGTGCTGGTCATATAATTAGAATATCATCAAAAAGTTTATTTATTTCACTAATTCCATTCAAAAAGTGAAACTTGTATATTATACTCATTCATTACACGCAGATTGATATTTCAAATGTTTATTTCTTTTAATTTTGATGATTATAACTGACAACTAAGGAAAATCACAAATTCAGTATCTCAGAAAATTTGAATATTACTTAAGACCGATACAAAGAAAGGATTTTTAGAAATCTTGGCCAACTGAAAAGTATGAAAATGAAAAGTATGAACATGTACAGCACTCAATACTTAGTTGGGGCTCCTTTTGCCTGAATTACTGCAGCAATGCGGCGTGGCATGGAGTCGATCAGTCTGTGGCACTGCTCAGGTGTTATGAGAGCCCAGGTTGCTCTGATAGTGGCCTTCAGCTCTTCTGCATTGTTGGGTCTGGCATATCGCATCTTCCTCTTCACAATACCCCATAGATTTTCTATGGGGTTAAGGTCAGGCGAGTTTGCTGGCCAATTAAGAACAGGGATACCATGGTCCTTAAACCAGATACTGGTTGCTTTGGCACTGTGTGCAGGTGCCAAGTCCTGTTGGAAAATGAAATCTGCATCTCCATAAAGTTGGTCAGCAGCAGCAAGCATGAAGTGCTGTAAAACTTCCTGGTATACGGCTGCATTGACCTTGGACCTCAGAAAACACAGTGGACCAACACCAGCAGATGACATGGCACCCCAAACCATCACTTTACACTGGACCTCAAGCAACGTGGATTGTGTGCCTCTCCTCTCTTCCTCCAGACTCTGGGACCCTGATCTCCAAAGGAAATGCAAAATTTACTTTCATCAGAGAACATAACTTTGGACCACTCAGCAGCAGTCCAGTCCTTTTTGTCTTTAGCCCAGGCGAGACGCTTCTGACGCTGTCCGTTGTTCAAGAGTGGCTTGACACAAGGAATGCGACAGCTGAAACCCATGTCTTGCATACGTCTGTGTGTAGTGGTTCTTGAAGCACTGACTCCAGCTGCAGTCCACTCTTTGTGAATCTCCCCCACATTTTTGAATTTTTCTCTCCAGGGTGCGGTTATCACTATTGTTTGTACACTTTTTTTCTACCACATCTTTTCCTTTCCTTTCGCCTCTCTATTAATGTGCTTGGACACAGAGCTCTGTGAAAAGCCAGCCTCTTTTGCAATGACCTTTTGTGTCTTGCCCTCCCTGTGCAACGTGTCAATGGTCGTCTTTTGGACAACTGTCAAGTCAGCAGTCTTCCCATGATTGTGTAGCCTACAGAACTAGACTGAGAGACCATTTAAAGGCCTTTGCAGGTGTTTTGAGTTAATTAGCTGATAAGAGTGTGGCACAAGGTGTCTTCAATATTGAACCTTTTCACAATATTCTAATTTTCTGAGATACTGAATTTGGGATTTTCCTTAGTTGTCAGTTATAATCATCAAAATTAAAAAAAAATAAACATTTGAAATATATCAGTCTGTGTGTAATGAATGAATATAAAGTTTCACTTTTTGAATGGAATTAGTGAAATAAATCAACTTTTTGATGATATTCTAATTATATGACCAGCACCTGTGTGTATATATATATATATATAAAATACTTAATACTTATATATAACTTATAGGTCATAAAAATATATATATATATATATATATATATATATATATATATATGGTGGACTATGGGTGTCCCTTAAAGACACTGAAAAGAACTTCAGAATATGAAGTACAAACTCGACAGAAGAAAACAGACTCTCGGCCACAGAGAGTTCAGGGGTCAAAAGTGCATATTTTCAGTTTCCATCATGCACTTTTATCTACACAGCCACTAACAGATTGATCTGACTCATGACTGGCTCACCTTTGGGTCAAGGCATGTCCAGATGAGGCCTGTCATGCGCAATGTCTGGCTCTTCAATCCCCCAGCAGCCTCTGTGAGGTCACAGGTCCATGTTTGTTGTCATCTTTGCATTTTATGTTTTCATTCCACATTTGTTTCTAATTTTAACCGGAATGGAACATCAGTACACCGAGTTTAGTCGAGTCTACCGATGCCCACGTGTTTATATTTTTGCAGCGATGTCTCAAAGAAATAAAACAATGATATACGCGCACCTCTCATATGCCGAGACAATTTATTATTCGAAGAAATATCCCCCTCACGAGTTTACCCTCATTGTTTGCCGGCACTGAGCACATTGTGGCCTGAAAAAAAGGCATATTCAGAAAGTACGGGGATAAAAATGTCAAACGCTGGAGGTGGGGGCGACACAAACGCTCGGGTCTTTCACCTCAGCGGGAGGGCCCTATGGACATTGAGCACACAATCTGGTCAGAGGGTGGCATCGATCACAGTGACAGTCTCTGCCACTTGTATCGTCGGAAATAACAACTCTTTCAAAACATTGCAGTGGGGGGTCACGGCCCTGTGTCGGACGTGGGAAAGTCATCTTTGACAAGCTGCGGAAAATCTGTTTTGAACACAAAGCCTTCAAAGGGCAATTTGCTCTGATTCCTCCGTCTGTTTTTTGTTTAAACTTTCTTTAGATTTAATAGACGATCCATTCCTTTCGCAGCGTTCTTTATTCCATGTCAGGCGATGGGAGAAGACAAATGGAAAGAGGCTTTATGCTGTAGAAGAGGCATAGATTTTCTTATATGGAGAAATATGAGCTGACCCTCACTGACTGCAAGCATAAAATCTATTGAAAGTCAATATTTGTGTGAATAGTGAGAGCATCCGTACCTTTTTCAGAAAGCTGACTTCTTATTCAGCGTGATTGTCCAGGTGAAGACATCAGAGCTTCCATTTTTCATTTAATCTAGAAACAGAGTACATTTATAAATGCTTTATTTGAAGCCTCACAAACTTTTCAGACCAAGTGCCACTTATGATCAAATTTGAAGTGAAATTATCACGTCTGCACCTTCAAAGACCATGACTAATGTAGTCAGTACAAAACGTATTGAAAGAAGTCTCTTATGCTCACCAAGGCTGCATTTATTTGATCACTAAAACATATTTTTACTACTTAAAATTCTATTTCAATATGTGATTATTCCAGGGATAACAAAGCTGAATTTTCAGCATCATTACTCCAGTCTTCAGTGTCACATGATCCTTCAGAAATAATTCTAATATATGCTAACTTGCTGTTCAAGAAACCTTTCTTATCATTATCAATGCTTTATATTTATGAATTAATATTTATTTGTGGAAAACATGAAAAATAGTTTCAAATGGCATTTATTTAAAATAGAAATATTCTGTAATGTTATAAATTTCTTTACTCTCAATTTTGATCAGTCATTGCTGAATAAAAGTATTAATTTCTTTAGAGTCGTTTACACTATAATTCCATTTTTATGCCCAAACTTCACACGAAAATTATACTCGTGGCACAAAACTACAGCCAATCACATCACTGATGTTTAATCAATAGGAATGTGGAGTGTAATGAGATTTAACTGTGGGAGGGGCTACTTGCAGTTGATTCAGTCAGATTTAGGACACATGAGAAAAACTGGAAATAAAATGTATATATATAATAAACAATTTTAAATCACTTCTGTTACATCTACCACAGTTTGAGAACCACTAATTCTAAAAAAAAGCAAACAAAAGCAAAACTTTTTGGCGTTTATATCATCATAATAATGACTGGGAAGCCAGTCGTGATTGGGAAGAACCGTAAGAGTTATTCATCGAAAAAAGTTAAATCGATGAACATCATTCTGGAAAACAGGTTTGATCAAAGGAAAGGACATGTGCGACATGCGCATGAAGAGCAGAATCTATTAAAAATATACGATTATGACCTCACTGTGTCCACTGACCTTTGAATGTCCGAGGTCACTGTTTGGATCCTCTCTAGGCCTTTTGGGAATCAGATAAAATGTATACAATTTTCAAGAGAGAAATTTTACCTCAAGGTCCATCTTTCAGCATCAACAAATTGCCCTTTAAAGGTTTTCACCCAGTAGATTGAACATCAGTACTCGATACCCAATCAAAAATAGCAATAATCTATTGAAAGGCTGCAAGGAGCAGGCATCGATGGTTCTGTATTACATAAATGGATGTTGACTTGACCCTGCAATGTTGTAGGTGACATGGAGATCATTACATTAGTGGATTAACAGGCCAGGGCTTATCCTCTAGCCCCCTTCACAGGACTCCTGTCATTTAGAGGACAACGCCTCTGAAAACTCATTACCCAATTCAATATGCAAATGATTCGATTTTCACAGAAACCCAGTTTTCCAGGATTACTTTGCTAGCCCCCCTGAGGCCTGCGTCTAAGACTCAATTCTGTTGCTCAGCGAATCGATAGCGCCGCGCCAGAGTCAGCACATGTCGGAACTTCTAATGCGCCGGAGAGAAAGCCACCAAAGTTCTTGCTTTGAAACAAAAAAAACCTGTCAGTGACACTACTTTATGTACAGAACTGCATTTACCAGAGGAAATGTGAACTCGCTGTGCTCTTAAGCTTTGTGCGTCTGCGATACATTACAGCCAGATGTCAATTTATGGTTTGGACACCTGGAGGAAACATTTTAATGTTTTCAGAGCAGCCTAAAGTGCTTCAATAAGATGATTATTAATACATGGAAATGAGAAGTAATAGGGTTTGGGTACAAGTTGTGGAAGTGAAATTTGTTTTTAGTCAATGTATTATTTTTTTTTTTTTCAGCAAAGGTACATTAAATTGACATTTAAAAACAAAAAATAAATAAATAAATGCTATTGAATTATGACTTTTTTGATTCATTGGAGAATCCTAAACGCGTCTCAGTTTCCACAAAAACATTAAGCAACACAACGGTTTTCAACATTGATATTAATAATAAATATTTTCTGGGCAGCAAATCAACACATTAGAATGATTTCTGAAGGATCATGTGACACTGAAGACTGAAGTAATGGCTGTTGGAAAATCAGCTTTTCCGTTGCATTGCAAAGTATATAAAGACAGAAAAGTTATTTCAAATTGTAATAATATTCCACATTGTTACCACATAATTATGAACACAAATAATACACACATTAAAAACGGTCAGTACGTCACAAAAATATTATTTTGCATCACCCACACAATTCTTCACTCCTCTCCTGAGGAAGAAAACATTTAATATTTTCCATTTCTCTGTTTCAGGACTGGGAAAAACCAAGAGACAATCTGTATATCTCTCTCTGAGCAGCTAATTTATCATTGGCAAAGCATTTCGGAGTTTCCACTGAAACATATGGAGTTAGACAGAGGTGACAGTGACGGATGTTCTATGGGAAGCATTTAGAGCCCAGGAGTTCCTAATGCGTGGTAAATTTGTTTTACTATAGGTTTGTTGTTTTGTCCTTGTAATAACCAACATTTTCCAGAATGATTCCTTTCAGAGTAACTCCTGTGAAGATCCTACTATGACTTCGCCTCATCCCAGAGATTAACAATCTATGTTTCATATAATAAAGACAAAGGCCACCTGCTAAGCTCGCCTTATACAATAGAGCTAGTGGTTATCAGTATTGGGGGTAACGCATTATATGTAACGTCTTGGTTGCGTAAATAACCTTCGTTCCCTGAAGGAGGGAACGGCGACCTCACGTCGGAATGTACAACAAATTGGAATCTCAATTCCAATTTGTTGGTACGCTCCGACGTGATGTCAAATGTAACCGACTGAAAGGGAAAGCAAGTTATGTAATCAGGTTACTTTTTTCAAGTAACTAGTAAAGTAACGCATTACTTTTTAAATATTAATTTTTGCAGTTTTTGTGATAGGACAATATATAGACAGGAGGCAATGGGGGGTACGGGATCAGGAAAGGTCTACTAGCCGGCACTTGAATTTGGAACGGCTGAAGCACAACAATATATCAATATGATGTAATGCATTACTTTTAAATTTACAAGAAAATATTTTAGTTATTTTTTCAAATTAGCAATGCAAGTTACTTTGTTTTCCCATTTATTCACTTTGGGAGAAATTGGGAGTAAAGTGCAGAGGCAAAGGCACTTCCTTCAAAAAGTAACTAAGTGATGAAATTAGTTCCTTTACTGTACTGTAATGCGTTACTTTTAAAAGTAACTTTGCCCAACACTGGAGGTTATTTCTCTTAACTTCATATGGATTACAACAGCAGTACTAATGACATAACCTTGTCTCTATGTACAGATGAAAAGTTTAAGGAGTCCATTATTTTCAAACTTTTATGAGTGTCCTTTAGTTCTAGACTGCTTTGATTTGCCAAGCATAATGGCGAGTACTTTTCAGAAGTATTAGATACAGGCTTAAATTGTGTTTTATTTTATATTTATGTATAACAGTCCAGTTTATATTGAGAATTCATGTGAAATTATATCAATTGGGTTAATAAAAATTCATACATCCCAATGTTAATGCATATTGTCAATTAAAACATATCTGGAGGGGCATGAAAATGGATTTTCCCATAAACCCGTTGCATGTTGTTGAATTTTTATCCATTTTAGGCAATGTTGGCATATTTGTTACGAGTAATTTGCTGCTGTATTGAAACAATATGCAAAATTGTGAAGTCGTTGTTGAAGCAAGACACATTATTCAATAAAACCATCAATCGCTACTCTCTAATTTGCCTGTGATTAAGGAGCAGAATTAATTAGCTCATTATAAATGCTGATGATCAACGTCCTAGCAATAAAACCTCTAATGGCAAAGTGATTACTTGTGACATATTTTCCCATCTGAAGCTATTTGTTCTGTAGCCTTTGGAGGGAACGCAAGCGATCAATACCGTTTACCATGCAGCTCCAGTTACGCTACGGACCACACACAAATGTTAAAACGTCTGCTAAAGTCTATGCAGATATTTCATTTTCTCATGCCCTTTGTGTAATTTATAATCCGCACTTCTAGACCTAATGTTATTTGAGAGCCGGGTAGCAAAATAGAGACAAATGGAGGGTCGGGTACATTAAAAGAAACTAATTAATAGCACAGAGGGAGTGAAACTTGTGATATTGGGGGTTGAGAGCGAATTTATTATGGCACAAATCTGGGGCAGGGAAGGAGTGCCAAAAGTGAATAGGAATCAAGGAAATAAAGCCTAGGTTCAGCGCTCACGTGTCAGACGAAACAAAGTGAATACTAATCACTTTGAGTGCCTCTCTGTGCAAATGGGAGCTATAACTCCGGTTTAGTTGCGAGCTGCCTTCTCGTGTTAATAGCTAATTATGTAGAGCTAGCGACAGAGACCCTCCATTTAAGGAAGGTCTGAAAAGACGAGAGAACTTGGTCTGCTGAGCACAAATGGCTCTGAATGCCAAAGTTGTTTTTCAACACTAAACCGCTAATATGAAGTAAATGGGTGGTTCTTTAATAAGAGCCACTTTTGACGACTTGAAATCTTGAAAAACTGTGTTTCATCTGTGCTAAAACATTCATTATACGGTGGAAAAACATGATGTCTAATGCAAAATACAGATTAAGTACTTGTGATGGTAATGAGATTTTTCATTTTTTGGCGAAAAAGTCAGATAACCTGTGGACACAATAGGTTTGCTAGCAGTAAATTATCTATGAACTTACAAATAAGTTTGTTTGTTTGTTTATTTATTTAAAATGATCAAATAATTACCAGTTTGGTAATGACACCTAATCCAGCTACTCATAAATATGAATAATATTTATATTTGTTTTATATGTTGTTTTGTATAATAGTATTATTATTTTCTATTATAATATGAATATGTTTTTTTAATTATATTTGAACTTACTGTATAGAAATAATCTTTGAACTGACCAAAAAATAAATAAAAACAAACAAACAAACAATTAGTTTTCAATTAAAATTGTAAATAAGTCATGATATGCTGCTACATTCAAATAATATTAATATTTATATTATAAATAAATAATATTATTTTAATATTATATAGATAATGTTTATAGTAAATTATCTTTGAACTTTTTAGTTAAATTGATTATTATATTATGAGTATGATTTATTAATTAAATAATATATAACATATATATTATATTTATATTATACATTTATAAATATAAATAATATTTAAAAATTTTATCAGTGTGCTAAAATCTTAAAAATAATTAAATGCTGATCTTTAAACTGCTACTCTCATGACCTGAAAGATATTTGCATTATATTTAATTTATATTAAATTATATATTATTGTTGGTTCTTGGACAAACAACTTTTGTTCTTATGTATGGATAAAATCATCTGCTAAATGCATAAATGTAAATGTAAAAGTTCTCTCTTGAATGCTTTGTGTGATGGTAATGACAGCATTTCTTTGTACAAAAGCATTTCCCATATACAAACAGATATACAAGCACATTCAATTCCAAACAACCATCTACAAGTATAAAATGCTGAATAAACAACATAGCTGGATCATAAGTAGTTTAAATCCCAGCATTTAACTATTTATCGGCTTGTTTAGTTTTACAACAGGATAGTTTGCATGTCATTTACAGCAAAGACTTACTAATAAAATCCTCACAGATTGATTGGAGCACAGATATGAGAGGAATTCTTTACAGGGAAAAAGAGTTTTATATTAGAAACTATAAAACTAATCATTTCAGAGATTATGGACACAAAATGAGCTCAGAAAGACACATTGGGCCTCTAATGTCTGTGAAATTATGCTGCGGTATGCGGCGACAGAATGTGAAAGGAAATAGAAATGGGCCTCACAATCGTCTCGTCATTATCACAGGCTCCTGTGGACTGAAGTTCAATGGAAGGACAAACACCAGAACCCCATCTGCCAATAGTGAAAGATGGAGACCAATTTTTGAAGAAGCTGTGATGAATAATGTCCTGTTGACTGTGTGGATGGAAAGACAAACACATTGGATTGCAATTAAAACACTATTGATTGTGGTTTCTGTGGGCGCTGGTGGAAAGTCAAGCCGATAAAGGTGTTTCTTAAGGGTTACAAAAGCTGCTATTTTGAATAACATGTCTGATTGTGGATGAGAAATGATCCAAGTATGGCTGAATGTATTCAAAATTATTATTTATTAACACAAAAGAAGATATTTTGAAGAATGCTGGTAACTAAACAGTTTTGGTTCCCATTGAGTTCCATTGTATGGACAAAAAATACTATGGAAGTCAATAGGAACCAGAACTGTTTGGTTATCAACATTCTTCAAAACATCTTATTTTATGTTCCACAGAAGAAATAAAGTCATACAGGTTTGGAACGACATGAGGATGAGTAAATAATGACAGAATTAGAATTTTTGGGTGTACTGTCCCTTTAAGAATATAAATGATATGGAAAAGAGTCATTTTATACGCTTATTCTGCTACTGCTGCAAAACGAACATATCACTCTATCTTCGTTCCAGCCACATGACAGGTCTTTAAGCAAGTCGAGATAGCTGTGTAACTCAAATATAATCACATTAGCCGAGCCACAGGGACAATCACCGGAATCATGTTTCAGCGGGTCTGTGTAATGAGAAATATTGGAATGTTTACATAACTTCCTTGATTTCAGCAATGATCACTGACAGCAGCACTTTAACAGAGATGTATCTGCACTGTCTACAGCAAATATGACTAATTGCAGATGCTTTGTCTAACAGATGGAAGCATCATTTAGTTCTGATAAAAAGCTAGAGAAAACTGAGAATTGCAATTTTATGGCCAAAAGTAAATTGTTTGTAAAGTATTCGCCATTACGCAGAGTAAAGATTGTTGGCTTTTATCAGATTAAACACTTATACTTAGTTTATTGTTTTGCATTATTATTATTATTTTTTTAGCTTGTCATGTTTTAATAGAGACAGTAGAAAAAAAGATACAGTCAAAAACAAATTACAAAGTGTTATATACAGTGACTGTCAAAGTACTTAAACAATTAAATGATAATTATTGATTATATTATATTAGCATCTGTTTCCCAGTGTTTCTTTCTTTCTTTCTTTCTTTCTTTCTTTGGTACACACATATATATATATATATATAAAAATTATTAAATCATGACAACTCTCTGAACATTTTAGCATGGTGATGGATATAACAATGTTAATGTATTTGGTCTTGGCTGAACAGATCTGCTTCTGCTGTTGGTTATTTCTGTAGTTGTAGATTATTGCTGCTGCTGCAAGAAAGTACAGGAACTTGCTACTGCCAATAGATATGGCGATACGGTGCTGTTAGAATTTAAGACATACTGCTGCTGCACAAATAGCATATAAAATAACCCTGTAGCAGATATATGCAGGTGGAGCTGGGGAAGGTGGAGAGTTTCAGAGAAACTCTGAAAGTGCGCTGCAGGGATCTCAAGTGAATGCAGCATGAACCAATCAGCTTGTGCCAAGTCATTTAACTCTGAATATCATCAATTAGCCCGTCAGCCTGCGCCATCTAGAGTTTCATGACTTAACTATATATATATATATATATATATATATATATATATATATATATATATATATATGCTATACTAATTTAACACACACACACACAGATTTCTTGTACAAAAAATAAAATATCATGTGACGATTGTCATTATTATAGGGGTTAATACCATTTGTGTATATATAGTATATATTACATTATATTATATTATATTATACTGTATTATATTATATTATATTAGGTCTGGGTTTTGACACAAATTTCATGATTCGATTCGATTCTCATTCACAAGCTTGTGATTCGATTCGATTACCGATTCAATTCGATTCAATATTGATTATTTTGGATATATATCAGGTACAGTACATGCCAAATTTTCTCAAGGAAAAAAAATCTCCCAACTAATGCTGTAAAATATACATGAGAGTCAGTTGGTACTACATTACTATAATATTGAAGGTTAAAATTGGCTGATTTGTTAAAATTACACAATGAAGTTTTTTAAATAATAAAGTTACAATAATACCTACATAATAGTTTTACTTCAATTAGTTTTTTTGAAATATAAAATATAATGATATCAGTCATAGAAACTTGATGGATTTATTCAAACATAAATTAAACATTGAAGAACAGTAAATTATTATGTTATATGATGCATATATTTAGCAAAATGCCCCTCTCTGCAGTTTATTTTTCTTTATGTTTTATTTTATCTGACTAATGCGTTTATGATCATTATGATCACCTAATGTTTTTCTGAGGTAAATGTGACTTTACGTGATTTAAGCCGTTATATTGACGTCTTTGCGCGGCTGAAACACTGATTGAGCGATTACATGAGACAGGTTACGGATTGTAAAGTTGTACTCTTTCTTTTAACTTACCTTCAGATGTTTAGTCATGTTTATTATGTGCTGAAACTGGTATTAATGTGCAGGAGATGAGTTCACGTGCGCCTCGCGCTGCCGCGTCTGTTGAACTGAGGCGCTACAGCGATCTGTCACTCCACATTAAACAGCGCTAAAACGGCATTTATTGTTTGAATACTGCAATACAATGGACAGAATTTGATATCTGAGACTTTGTTTCATATTAAAAGTACCAAAGCACAAGGCTTATTGCGATATATTGGATGGGAGGTGTCCTTCCATTAACTGAAAACAGACTAGACTAATCGATTCTTGGGATTTAAGAATCCATATCGTTCCGTGAATCGATTAATATCGAGATACCGATATTTTTTTTTAACCAGCCCTATATTATTTAGTGTTACATTACATTATATTCAATATATACAGTGTATACAGATTTTTAATTTTTATTCTCTTTTGGGAAACAGCCCGGCGTTGAACTCTTGCACATCCAATGACACTTCCACAAACATACACAGGACTGAGCTTTACAAGAGCTGCTGCTGCTGGTCGTGGAGGAACGGTCTAAATCTCAGCGGTGAGGAGATGAGAGGCGTTTGCCAATCTCCTGCCATTTCTCATTCATGTACGAGAAAAGTGTGGACGTGTCATTCCTGCCATCCGCAGACTGACACGAAGGATGTCAGTCCCCTGACACTGAAGTGTGGAGTCATTACCGGAAAGGTCACACTCCCTCAGATCCGCCTTTAACCTAGACCGTCCACTTCCAATCCTTTAAGCTGTTTGGTTAAAGATAATTAGTTTGTTTCGGGAATCTAGCTGCTGTCTAGTTTGGTATTTACAGTTTTTCTTTGACGTCTTTTGAAGTGCTAACCGGCCGTTTCCCTCTTTCACCCTTTCCCTGCAGTGACATCGTGAAAAGGACATTACATTCCCAAATGGTTTGTCTTTGACTAAGAGGGGCTGACATTTGGCACAATATTAAAAATCCCATAAAATCGACATGAAGTCTTAAATTCTCACTCAAAGTCTTAAATGACTTTTTGGAGCTGCTGAAGGGCGATAAAAATCTGGAGCCCATAATCAGAGAATTACCTGATGGGCAAGAAATGTCTTTCAGCTTTCAGAATGACCGGCCTCATTTTCATGATGTGACTGCTTATCTGATGCCCCCGTCATGCTGACTGTATACATCAGGGCAAATTTCAGCTTGGAAATAAACACATATTTCAGAATTTAGAAGGTTAAAGTAGAAAAAATTAAAGGGATTAATAAATAATGTAATTTAAAAAAATAATAATTGTATTATACGTATGAAAACATCCTATAAGCACATGCTACAGGGAGCAAACTTGTCTGAAACTACTGACAACATTGCATGATCATTCATGCCAAAAAAATAAAAATAATAAAATCTCTCTCTCTCTATATATATATATATATATATTATATATATATTTCATTTAAAACATTTTAAAAATATTAGTATTTTTTCTTTAATCCATAAAAGAGATATGAGAGAGAATGCCAACACAGAACCTGTGGTTTCAGAGAAACAAAAGCCTGTACGAACATGAAAATAAATAAATATATGTAATAAATATCACACTATTCATTGTATTTGTAAATAATATGATATATAATATAATATCATGTTAAAAAAGTAAGACGAAGAACACGAAGAATAATGTTTAAAAATAACTTCTTGTTGTTGTTAATAATAATAATAATAATAATAATAATAATAATAATTACATATAAGTCTTGTATCTATTGAGATATAGATACTGATAATATATATATATATATATATATATCTATTGAGAGAAAGAAACAGAGTTATTATTATTAATTATACATTGAGAGAAATAAAAAATGTGTAACAAATATTTCATATCGTATTTGACTAATATAATATAATATTTATTTTAATTACGTATATGAAAAGTAACCTTTGACTATACATAGTAACAAAGGTTACCTTGCATCTACATAATCAAAATAATAATTTTAATACGCAGGTCATCATTTAATACACACTCACAATCGTGATTTTAGTCACAGGACTCATTTTCACCAGCATTAGCCGCAGGACAGGATATGACAACAAACACTGTTATTTTGGTGGTAAAATAGTTGTCTGCTAATAAATCATAATTTTCCACAAATTACTGTTTGTTCGTTGTAAAATAAAACCAGAAAAAATATTGAGTGAGAGTCATGAAAAAAAAAAAAAATCAATAGCTGTCATTAATTCAGAGAGAGGTTCAGCTCAGTGTATTGAGTTTTTCAATACTGTGGTGAGCTTTTACACATCTAACCAATGTGGAGTTCAGACTTGGAGAGTATAAAAAAAAGCTAAAAGAAAAAAAAAAAGATCTTAAAATAAAGCACTTGTGGGCTGCGATTTGACACTTAAATAATGAACTAATAAACCTTTATTGACTTTGGAGTATTAAAAATGTCAAACATCACTGTTTGTAATGAAACTTATTAAGCATATATGATGAAATGTGTCAAACAGCATCATTTAAAATAAAATTAAGGCTGCTGAAAGTTTGACACCTTGAGTTGTCTAAAGCTACATTGATTTAGACTATACAAACACAGCTCAGATATATACATCTCTTACAAAATAAAGCTGTATGAGCCATACTTTGAGTGAGGACAAGCAATATAGTATAAGAGGAGTATATTTTCATTACGAGTTATTGTAATCTTCCAGTGTCAGCAATTGCGACCCATAACAAAAGCATCATCAGTAATGCGCAAAGCAATCATGCTCCAGCATTAACTTCAGCGAGTATGTAAGTGGCTTTATAGCTTTACAAAAGATGTATTGCTACTGTTCAGTGATGGGGAAAAATTTAATTGTTACGTAAACAATTAAGGAAGTCGGTGTTAACTCAATCTTGAATGTACCTCTAGCAAATAGTCACTCGTGTGATTTCGTTTAAGGACCCCGAATTTAATTACCACTCTCTGTCCGTTATCTCCATATTTTAATTTAATTAGCAGCCTGCCGAACAAAACCAAAATAAAAAGCACTCAACTCATTAAGAGCAGAAGAGCAGTTATTTCACAGGAGGTATGAGAACGTGCCCCTTAATGTCTCCAGTTCAATTCCTGGTCGCTCTGTTCGAAACAGACGGGATGATACCTGCATGATGCATTAGCTTTTATGGAGTGGCCATGCACTGATAAAAATGGGGTGTTTGTACATTTAAATATAAATGAGGGGGACCGATTGCATGGCTTTTTATGAGCTGAGTGCATTCACTTAATTAGTTTGTATTTATATTCTTGACTCTGCTTAAAATGTCAACTTGCCATAACTTAAAACAGCAAATCTGTCAAATTTAATGTCTAAAATTACTGACAAGACCGCATTATCTATCAATCAATCAATCAATCAATCAATCAATCAATCAATCAATCAATCAATCAGTAAATAAATAAAAAATAAATAAATAACATTTGCATTTGATATCATTTGAATATATATATATATCCAAAAAACTATTTATATCCCCCTGACCAAATAATCATTTATTTATTTATTTATTTGTGTATTTTATTTTATTTTGCCCTTTCTTTCCAAACAGTAGATGTACTTTTCACATTTAAACACAGAATAATTATTATTATTATTATTATTATTATTGTTGTTGTTATACATTAAATTACTGCAATAATAAACACATCAAATCTTTCATTTATATATACATATAAATTATACATTGATACACAAATGATACATATATGTGTGTGTGTGTGTGTGTGTGTGTATATATATATATATATATATATATATACTTTTTTTTTTTTAACTTTTTATATTATTTCTCATACAGTTAATATTAAGTTAAAAATAACACTCAATGTATGTATGAAACAGAATTTAAATAAAAATAAATAAATAGATAAATAAATAAAGAACATGTCTTTCACAGTGTGGATTTCCTTGAGCAAATCTATTTTAAGATAATCCAAATTTATGTAATATTTATATAATTTGTATAAACTGTTATACTTTTTTTTAATTCATTTTTTTTTTTTATCCAAACACTTTTTTTAATCCAAATCTTCCCAAACTCAAATATGCTTTTCAGATTTGAATACACTTTTTTCAATAAAGAACACATTTTAATAAACAAATTAATTGGAATAATAAACACATAAAATCTTTAATTTATATAATAACATTTCAATGTTTTTTTTTTCTTAATAATATTAAATAATTTTTTACTTATTCATTCTTCACAACACGTCCATATATATATATATATCTATATACACACACACACACACACACACACATATATATATATATACATATATACATTTTTATTTTATTTCTTTTTTTTTTCAGAGTGTGGATTTCCCAGAGCAAATCTAATTTTAGATAATCAAATGGAAAGTCTGACATGCACAACGGGTGGCGCCAAATGTAATGACACCTCAAGAAGCGAAGTACAAAATTGTACGAATCTGTGTTAGGAGACACACTCAAGTTAGCACAGTATCTTATTTTGCCTCATTTGTCTGTGTGTTTGTGTGCAGAAGTGTATATTGAGTGGAATTTGTTTGGGCCATGCTTAATTTATATTTCTCCCACTGCCAAGCAAGCACTTTAGTCACTGACATGGCAGACCTGTTCCTCCGCTTCCCGCTGACCCTGTCTGCCTTGATCACCACAGGCTTCCAATGTCTACCTGCTCTGTCTCCTGGGCCTGGGCTATTTCAGTTCAGCTGACAGCAAGACGCTTCGGTATGGGGTCTCCCTTCGATGTTTGTTTCACAACACAAACCTGCCATTGGAAAACAGAAAGCAAGCATAAAGATGAAACTGATTCAGTATGCAAACAGCGAGCACACAAGGTTACATATTTGCAGAAATAATTGAGGTATTGGAAACCAATACAGAGCCTGTGATTACACTTTCTGTGGCGACGTTAAAATGTTTAGCCTTTTTCAACACAAACAAAATTCATCCAAAACCCAACTTACGTGGCAAGGATGATGGGGCAGAATCAGGTTGGGCATTTTGTCCTTGTTCCCCTGGAAACAGTGACACACACACACACACACAGCCTGTTCAGAATGCCAGACGCTTTACTCCCATAACGCACTGCTCTCCTCCTGCACACATACATATCTGCTTGAGAGAAACTCCATACCGCTCTCTCCAGGAAAGCTTTCCTAAAAATGCCTTGCTTTTCAGCTTTATTTATCTCAATATGGAGTGTGATCCTAGAAATGTCAACCATCAGATTGCTTATTTTTGCCTTGATTACCACACTTTAGTTTCCATTTACTTTTGAGGTGTCGCTAATTACAAGTAGCTATACCACTATATTAAAGGAATAGTTCACCCAGAACTAAATGGATCAATGGATCAGCTGCAGTGAATGGGTGCCGTCAGAATGAGAGTCCAAACAAGAATCACAATAATCCATAAGTAATCCATACCATTTCAGTCCATCAATTAACATCTTGTGAAGTAAAAGCTGCATGTTTGTAATAAACAAATTCATCATTAAGATGTTTTTAACATCAAACCATTATCAATAATGTTGCTTTTTCCATTGAAAAAGTTGACTTTTCTGAATCAGGAGATAAATATACACAGATAAAACAGTTTGGAAGTGAAAATAGTCTTCTAAACAAATATGTAGGTGGATTGTGATGTGGGGGGACAACAGGGGGTGGACTTTTTCTTTGGCGGAAGTATTTATGGACTGGTATTTTGGCCAGAAAGGACAGTTTAAAGTCTTTAAAATGCATAAATGATGGATTTGTGTCTTACAAACACGCAACTTTTTGCAACACAAGACATTAATTGAACATTTGGAGTCATGTGGATTACTTGTGATGTTTTTTATCAGCTGTTTGGACTCTCATTCAGACGGCACCCATTCACTGCACAGGATCCATTGGTGAGCAAGTGATGCAATGCTTAATTTCTCCAAATATGTTTTGATGAAGAAACAAATTCATCTACATATTGGATGGCCTGTGGGTGAGTACATAAAAAATTTCATTTTTGGATGAACTATTCTTTCAACCCTAAAGCATAATACAATGCAGGTAAAACACCTGTGAAACAGTTTTCTAATAGTGTCATAATAATATTAATAATGATAAAGTTCTTTTCATAAATAAAGTGCAGTGGCAAACTACTTTTTTCCAAAAAGCACACAACAAAAGATTATAACCAATCTTATTATTTTAATGTTAGACTGTAATTGCACGTTCAGCTTTACATTCGAAACAGTGGAGAAAAAAAAGATTAACTTTGGTAAATCAGGTCATTTCGACAGTTCACATAAATGAACTGTTTCAAAAAGGTGATTCATTGCTTGAAAAGTTGTTTTACAGAGAAAGCTGTTGTTCGTCATCATGCTTTAGAATTAGAAATTTGACAAAGTTTAATTAATTGACTAGTTTTCAGTCCAATTCAGTCAGATTTGTGAACAAACATTGAGAAACCGATTCAATTAAAAGATACGAGTTAAAATAATGTTTTGTTCACTAATGAGAGCTTTAAATTGAGTAGCTTAACAAATAACTTGTGGCAGGAAACAGGTTTTTCTGCAGAAATTTCTATTACAAAAAAAGTCTAAATTAAGGGAAAATCTCTGACTTTCCTATTTACTTGATAATGATTACGATGACAGATCAGGCACTTATCGAAACATACGGTCAGATTGGTACTGAGGCAGGCATGAGACAGAAAAACTTCATAGATGAGATGGAGTTCAATATCGGTTGCCCCACATCAACCTGTCAGAAAAAAAAAACTTAAAATGATGGACTCTTTATTCTGAAAAAGGCTCTGTTAACTTCAGTCAGCAAATATGGTAGCGACTGGCCTGGCTTTCAGCCTAATGTAACCAACTGGAGCAGATCCCTCTTCCAAATACTTCCAGGCATAAAACCACCATCAGCATTATTTAAGAGCTGCTAACATTCTTTACGGTGAGTATGTTTTTGAAAAATGTCTGGATATTCATAGAAATACACAAAAAAGGGCCTTCAAAAACACCTTGAGATAATACAGACATATCAGTGTTTAAAATAAAATTTGTCTGCACTGAACCTGCCAACAGTCGATTAAAAATATCATCAAGTGTCTGAATCACATAAAAAAATATTAAAATCCTCCACTTCAAGTGCTGACCTTGAGCAAGAATGTACTGACCCTGCGTTTGCTCAGAACAAGCATTTCCTGGCTTGTTTGTCAAAGCGAATGCTTTTAAAGTGTAGGCAGAAAGCTTCTCTTCAAAAGAAAGAGGGGAAAAAAGTCAGCCCACATTTTATTCCCTCTGAACCCGGAGTACAAGAGGGATGGAGTGTGGTCTTTTCTGTACTCCAGCTATATTTGGTCAATGTTATTAATAAACAAACAGATTAAGGAGCATCTTGGAACTGGAGTCTGCAAAGAATTGGCTGCCGTTGCATCAGCTGTATCAGGTCGGTAGCTTAGATTACCACAGAAGCTATAAATAATGTTTTTGAGAGAGTATGAGCAACTTTAGCGACCTGTATTTTACCTTTAGTCATTCCAAAGCCGTTTGACTTTCTTTCATTTGTAAAACACACACACAAAAAAACATGTTTAGAAGAATGTTCATGCTGCTCTTTTCCGTACATAGAAAGTGAATGGCGATCAGGGGCTGCTTTGAGGTCTCTGCAATAAAGAAAATAGGTGGTAAAGAATTACATAAAGTGGCTACATTTTATTTTTATTTTTTTTGTGCAGCTGTGATCTCGATAAATAAATAATGACTCTTACATGACACTTGCTAGGGTGCTGGTGTATACATTTGTAAAGCAGCTCCGGAACTAGCGATACTTGGCTGCACGTTTGAAGGTCACAGTTTAAGAGGTGAATTTTGCTCCTCGGTACCATTCATTAATCTGAGCGGCAACCAAGAAGGAAAATGAATCTTTGTGATAAATGCTAGAGTGGGGAGCTCAGGTGTGTGCTGTGACTGGCAAATAAAGCCAGAGGTTTATTTTCGCACTGATTCCACTGAAAGTTTGGGAGGGAAAGTAGGGCTTTGAATTTAACACGTTAATTTAGCTAATTACAATAAAAATTAACGCAATTAATCAAGCCCCCTGATTCTGCAATAAAATGTTGAGTTTGAAAACAGCTACTGTATACAGAGTGCTATTGGAGGTTTTGGAAACATCTTATAATGCCTTATATCGCTCATGGTTTACTTGATGTTAAAAGGATAGTCCAAAAATGAAACTTCTTTCATCAGTTACTCACTTTCACACCGTTCCACCCGTAAGACCTTTGTTCATCTTCAGAACACAAATGAAATCCGAGAGATTTCTGATTCTGCATAGACTAGCAATGCAACTACCATGTTCAAGGCCCAGAAAGGTAGTAAGGACATTGATAAAATAGTCCATGTGACATCAGTGGTTCAACCATAATGTTATGAAGCTATGAAAATACTTTTTGTGCGCAAAGAAAACAAAAATAACAACTTTACTTAACGATTTCTTCTCTACAGGGTCAGTCTCTGCCACCATTCACGAGAGTGCCACGACACATGAAAATAGTTCTAAACAAAGCCAGATGAGAACATTTGTGCATCTCTGAGGAAAACTGCAGTGTTTCGTTCCTGAATGAATCAATGATTCAATGATTCAATGATCCATTCCCTTGCTTCGTTTCTAAATGAATCAGCCATTTAAACTAATTGTTTAATTTAATGATTCAATAAAAAAAGCTAGCATACACGCACAATCGTACTGTATGTGTGCCCTTTCAAAGTTCATTTGAGAGTCCTTCAGAAAGCTTCATCTTTGAGCGTCTGCTCTATTTTCTTCAGAAGTTACGACCGATAAAAATGTATTTTTAGCTAAAGTTGCAGCTATCTCATAAACCCCTCACACAAGCGTGTGTCAATGCAGCCGTCTGTTGTTGTTATAGTCGCCGCTATTGTGTTGTCGTTTTTGCTCATTCTCTTTAGTTTTATTTTCTACTGTGAAACAACAGCCCACAGTGTTGCCACCTTGTGGAACAACTGATTACTGCAAAACCTAATGTATAGTTTAAAAGAAGAGTATTAATTTGAAATATAACTCTTTTGTAACATTTTAAATGTCTTTACTGGCCCTTTTGATAAATTTAATGCATTCTTACTGAATAAAACTGTCAATTGCTTTGAAAAAAAAAACATGCTAATAATCAAACCTGAAACCTTGACCCTTTGGATAAGACTACTGGGTCTTTAACACTGGCTTTTAATATAAAACATACTTGTAATAGTCTCACAGGTGATGCATTATTACAGAAGATACAGTACAGACATTTACTGCAATGTTCTGATAACAAAAAAAAAAAAAAAATAGATCTACTATAAATAACATTCATAAAAAACTTAATAAATAATAGCATCAACAACAGAAATAATAATAATAATACTGCTAGTACAAATTCAGGAGCTGTGTGTACAGTACGTGATGTGGTTTTATCTGGCAGATTTATGATACATGCATTGTTCCCAGTAGTCCGTAAATGTAATTTAGAATATGTTAGATCTCCTCTGAACCACACAGATAGTGTCTGATATGTTTTATTGTACTGCTTTGTGTGGGCAATTCAATCTTCACCCATTAGATATGAGGAAACATCGCTATTTTGAATTTGTATGTGTGATTCGAGACAGAGCTGGAGCAGGTGAGCTAAACAGTCACAGACGATGAAGAAATTCCTTATGGGTTAGAGAGGAAACAGTTGGGAATTGTGGGATCGTGAGAGGCACAGTGGGGCCGGTTCGTCTCTCGATGTCTGCAGGAGTCACTTTAAACATAGTTGGGAGTGTTTTAGTTTTTATCAATAAATGAAATTGTTTACTCTCAGAGTCACACATCAGAGTTTTCTCTCTCAGGATGGTGTCCAGCTCCTGTGTAGCTCTCATTCAGAGTACAAGTGATCTGGGAGAGAGCATGAACCAGAAAAGCAAACATTAAAGAGCAAAGCCGTCCAAAGTGATCTTCATGGGTCTTTGAAAGCATCTGGTTGGGCATATTTTATGTCTGAGCAAGTAGATTATTTATCAGTGTGAATACTAGTTCATGAATAAATGTTCTTGTTGTTTGGCTGGAGGAGTTTGGTGCAAGCAAATGCAAGGCCATGGGTTTTATTCCCTTGAAACACTTATAAAATGTACAGCTGTGGGAAAAAGTATGTGAATCTTTGGAATACCTGGATTTTTGCATTAATTAGTCATAAAACTAGTTCTAACATCCAGCCAGTGGAACAAGATGGAAGTAAATCAACATTTCAGACTGCTCTCCACTGCACTGAACAAGGACATGTTCATGGATGGAGCCACTGGTGTTTAAGAGAACATTTTTACTTGTCTGAAGTCAACAAAAAAGCACCTGGATGTTACACAGAGCTATTGGCAAAACATTGGAAAGTTGAAATCAGTGGAGTTGTTTAGAAAAACACACAAGGCTATGTGTGGAGAAAGGAAAGGCACAAAACGGTATGGTGGAGGGGCCATGAAGGTTTGAGGCTGTTTTGCTGCCTCAAGGACTGGATAGCTTAGTAACATAAAAAAAAAAAAAAAAAAAAAGAGAGAATTCACATTTTATCAACACATTTTGCAGAAAAAGAAAAGCTGTCCTCCAAAGCTCAAGAGAGATTGGGCCAGTATTGATAACTAATACTATAAAACTATTTAAAAATAGTTTTCTTTAATTTAAAATAAGCTGAAATAGAATAAAATAAAATACAATAAAATAAGAAAAATATATAAATACAATTTTAGGGGGAAAACAATAAGTTGAAGTTGAAGTACTAAAACTAAAACTGAAATAGAAACAAACTGAAGCTAAATAAAAGTATATATATATATATATATATATATATATATATATATATATACTGTATATATAAAAATAATAAAATTTAAAAAGTAAAACGTAGTAAAAAAATTGCTAAAATGAAAACTGAAGAAAAAAAATAAAAACGTTAAATCAAAATATGAATAAATAATATAATAGTATATACATAGTGAAAATAACATGGGTTGGGTCATGCAATAGGACAACAACCCAAAGCACATTTAAAACATTTCATAAACCTTTGTATTTTTCCTCTGTTGCTGCATATGGAAGACTATGAGTGCATTTTAAGAATAAAATGAAAGAATCAAATGTATAACTTTAAAAATAAAAAAATAAATAAATCACTTGACAAACAACTTTTAAACAATTGAAAAAAAAAAAAAAAAAATCTAGTTCATGTTTAAACATCTAGTTAAATGTAACAGTAAAAAAAAAAAAAAAAAAAAATCACTTTTAAAAGTTACAAATACACAGATTCATGTTTAAAATAGATGTAAGATGTAAAATGTAAATAGATGTACATTTACATTTTTCCATACCAACAAATCCAACTGCATTTGCATATTTGCTAATAGCTTTCTAATTAATTTCTGATTAATTATCAATCGAGGAACATATTGGCTCTGCATGCTCACAGCGATGATATATTGAGTTACTGCAATTACGGGCCGTAATTTTTATCCTGTCACATCTGCTGGCGGTCTGATCTAAGCATCTTGAGACATTGACAGCTCACAGTGTACAGCTCAGTAATATTTTGGGGCTTTTGTGCTCTTTATCCCAGACTGTGCAAAGGTGTAAAATGACTCATCAAAGCCGTCACACCTGTCTGTTTTTTTTCCCTCTGTCTGCCTTTTTAGAGCCGAACTGCACGCATACAGCCTCCCACAGACATTCCTGTGGACCAGTTCTCCAGGGAAGCGCACGAAACAGGCAAAGTAAAGTTCACAGAAGCCCTAGAGGAGCCACCTGTAGGATGTTTTATGCTAATTCGAGCCATGTCGGACGAACGTTTTCTCCCTCTGCCCTCCCTGGAGAGATGGCAGACATCATCACTGCCTATCACGGTTGCTCTGAGAACTCTTTGCTTTGTGCTGCTGTTGGGCGACTTCTAACACAGCGTGAACCAAACCACAAACCAATTTCAATATAGCTTTTTTTGGTATTGCCAGAAATAACTTTTACTCTCATAACGTTTGTTGACTGACAGGCTGTCAGTCTGTGCAGTATTGCTGTGCAGGTTACAACATTTCACCATTAGGTGGCGAAAGGTGTCTGTGTTTAATCATTAAATCGTTCAGTCAACCGATTTGTTCAAAAACTTTGATTCATTCAGGAACCTTTGAGCGAGCCACTGGTTCATTCATTCTGATTTATTTGCTCAGCGGCCATCTTTGTAGGATCCCCACGCAGCTATTTTTGGTAGCTATAAAGCAGTTGCTCTCATTGACTTTTATGAGAAAAGACCAAATCTCTAAAACTGTTTGTCAAGATTAGGTTTCAACAATTTCACATGAGTAATAAAATCTGTCAACAACCGTACACATTTAGCTTTTTCAGTCCCTCACTGCATGCGAGTTTGTTGTCTGAAATTTTAAGACTTTTTACTGCAAAATAAAGGTAATCTCTTATGTTGTCCTCACAAACTGCAGTTGTCTTACTTTTTACAAAATATTAAGTGCAGTACGTTTCACGAATGTATGACTCATGAGCTGGTTCTTTTAGTGAATCAGAACATACAGCGAAAATGTAATCTGATTCAAAAACACACAGTGAAAGTGTAGTCTGATTCAAAAACAAATGACTCTCCATGAAGTGATTATTTTAGTATCACTTAGCCAGACTTTCAGACTGATGGCAGAAGGTCTGGGAACCTTGGCCGCTTTGAATGGCCAAAGCCCATCCAGGAAGTCATACAAACCCTTAAGAAAGTTAACCATGGTTTTAGTGTAGTAAAAGTGTAGTAACCATGTTTTTTTGGCTTATTGATTACCATTTGTATAACCACAGTTTTACTGTCTTTGAAACGCCTCTTGGGCACGCAAGTGCAGCTCCTATCTCTTTGAATGGGAAAACATCAAATTCTCTAAAACAGTTCGCCAAGCTTACGATTAAATCTGACAACAACTGTCTCATAAATGTTGTTTATTTTTCTCAAATAGCGTTAAAAAGCTTATTTGTCAGGCTACCCTTGCCAAAAAGTATACTTCAAGCTTATTTTATTAAGTATACTTAAGTAAAGTTCAAGTATATTTTTAAGTATACTTTATGCAGTAAGTATATAAATATCAGTGGACTAGCAGTATATTCGTAAGTGTACTATTTCATTACTCCTTGGGACTAAATTGGCCCACTTTCTAACATGTATAAGTATAATTTTAAGTATACTTTAAGTATAACAGTAGTAAACTTTGAGTACACAACTAGTTTACATCAATGTTTTTAGCTTGTACTGCAACTACTAAAAGTGAACTTATAGGTACTGATAGTTTATTAATTAAATACTTGCAGTAGCATCTTTAGTATACTTTGAAGTATAGTCTCAGTAAACTAAGTAAACTCATAAGTTTTCTTTAAGTGAACTTTACATCATACTTTAAGTATACTGCTATGTCCCTATTTAGGTATTAATTTGTATATATTTTGTTATATGAATATCTGAACATACAAAACATCAAAAGAAAGAACAGGGTATCTGCTTGTAAACAAAAACATTTTATTCTAGCTTCATTTTCATTTTGAACAAAAAGTTGAAAAAACAAACAACCAAACGACAAGACTATCAATTGGATTCAGAATGATAATCAAAATGTAGATGGAGTTGATCAACACCCCAAAGCTTGACAGTCATTATTACCTCTTCATTGGTCAACATTTAATTCCATAATGTTACACAGTTTTGATGCTGTTTTATGTCTGATGATCGTGTTAGATTACACATGGAAGTATCTGTTGTTTCTTTTTCTTCTTCACTTGTGTTTTTTTGGGGGGAATTCTATACAGTAGATGTATACTAGCGCCCCCTACCATATAACAATGAAAACACAGATTCTAGGAGCACAAGTATAGCTCAAATATATTTTGAATTTTTCTAAGTATAAGTCAAGAGAATTTCTGAGAAGCACATAAAGCCCATTTCTGAGAAGTATACTTTCCTATTTTTAGTTTAAAAGAAGTGTAATAGCACACTTGAATAAACTTCTTTTTCGTAAGGGTAGACCAGCCATTGTGGGATTAGGGATTAGCTCTTTTACTCAGAAGGTGGGGCTTCGTTCGATAGAGCGGCCATATTGAGCACTGCATTTTTCCCCATTCAAAACGATACGAGTGACATGTCTTGGGTATTCTATAGTCTTTGATATGAATTACAAGAAAAGCAACCAATCACGTTTCATTTTGTGCCGTGTCATAGCCGATGACGACTTCAAAACTCCTGAAGTGTTTCCGATTTTGTATGCCATATGCATTAGACATTCAGCCAACGGGTGGGTGTGACGTCTGAGGCTGAGACTAGGTTCTTTTGACGAATCAAAACATACAATGAAAGTGTAGTCTGATTCCAGAACAAATGACTCATTGGTATGGTTAGTGAATGAAAAACACACAGCTCAACCAGTAGTCTACTGACTCCAGAACAAATGACTTCCAAAATCGTTCCAAAAACAAGTTAGCATTTTGAATCAGTCTGTTACAAATTTGTTTCTATCACAGAACTGTATCCAACAGTGTTTACTTGACTCACTTACTGAATTGTAAGTTATACTATTTTTCAGATAGGCCTAATCATGATTAAGCAAGTTCTGTTCCCTATCAGTCAGTCACGTTCGACGTAACGTCAGTGTGACTGACTAATGGGATCTCGCCCGAGAGCCCAATCACCTTCGAGTGTTAACAAAACAAGCCAATGACAGTTGGCGTCCGTGTTTCGCAAACGCACATGAGCTTTTCGCTTCGGAGCCGAGCCATTCAGCGCGAATCTCCGAGAGTGTCTGCAAGACAGCTACAAAGCAGTTGGTGTTACGGCGCGTCAGCGGAGGTTGCTGTCCAGTGCTGCTGCTTCTGACGGCGTGCTGCAGCTCGTCATTCTGCGGTCGCGCCGCAACCTCCCCTGGGCGCTTCAGCGCTTCTCTAAAAGAGTATTTTTCTTCTAAAAGAGCAAAAAATATCTAAAAGAGCTCCACGAGCGACGGGCGTCTTTTTAAAGATGGCTTCCCGCTCGTGTGTTTCTGGATGTGGTCGTTTCCTGGCTTCATCTGACGGTCACGATCGCTGTGTCTCGTGCTTGGGCTTTCAGCACGCTGAAGCAGCGCTCGTGGATGAGTCATGTTCTCATTGTGGGAACATGACCATCGCGATGCTGCGCTCCAGATTCCTCCTCGTCAAACGGGGGGGTATCCCCCTTGCCATGCCCCATTCTAGCTCCTCCGGTTCTCGGGGGGCTACTTCGGCTCATGGTCAGGGTGACCTGAGGATCACAGTGAGAGCTTCCCCGTCGAGTGCATCTCCGCGGGCCTCTCACTCCTCCAGCGCATCGCAGCATCTCGTTCGGAGCACCAGCGGATGACAGGATGTCGATCGCTGCATCGGAGGGCGAGCTAGGCTCTGGAGATGATGATTCGGCTGCGCTGCCTCTGTCAGGAAGAGTGGCGTTGTCCGAGTCAGATCCAGAGCTGACTGCTATGCTTTCCTGGGCCGCTGAGAGTGTCGGGCTGCACTGGAGGCCGCTTCCTTCTCCCGAATGCTCGAGGCTGGACGATTGGTTCCTGGGGGCGCAGGCCGATCGCCGGCAGCCGCCTCCGGTTCCATTCTTCCCGGAGGTGCATCAGGAGGTGACTAGGTCTTGGAGGGCACCTTTTTCTGCCCGAAACAGGCCTGGCCCCTCCTCCGCCCTCACCACCCTCGACGGTGGAGCGGCCCAAGGGTATGTGGAGATCCCCCCAGTCGAGCGTGCTATTGCCATGCAGCTCTGCCCGCAAAGTGCCGCCGCCTGGAGGGGTAATCCATGCCTTCTGTCCAGGGCCTGTAAGTTCTCGTCTGCTCTGACGGCCAAGGCTTACAGTGCTGCTGGACAGGCCGCTTCCGCCCCCCCGCACGCCATGGCCCTCCTGCAAGTCCACCAGGCCAAGGCGTTGAAGCAGTTGCACGAGGGTGGTGCTGACCCAGGTGTGCTGCAGGAACTGCGCACAGCGACGGACCTCACCCTAAGGGCGACGAAAGTCACGGCGCGGGCCCTGGGTCAGACGATGTCCACATTGGTGGTCCAGGAGCGCCATCTATGGCTGACCTTGGCGGATATGAGGGAGTCTGACAAGCATCGCTTCTTGGACTCCCCGATCTCCCAGGCCGGCCTATTCGGCGAAGCGGTGGAGGGCTTTGCCCAACAGTTCTCCGCCGCACAGAAGCAGACGGAGGCGTTTCGTCATATCCTGCCCCGGCGGTCTGCTGCTGTCTCCACCCAGCCGCTGGCTGCAGCCCCTCCGTCTGCTCGTCGCCGAGGGCGCCCTCCTGCGGCCTCCACCTCCGCTCCAGCTCGGCCCCAGCAGCAGCCTTCACAACGGCCGCAGCGTGCCAAGCCCGTGAGGCGCCAGGGCAAGCGGCGTCCCTGAGACGGGCGACCCGGAGTCTCTGGATCCTGCTCTTCAGGAGATGGTGACCGCACCACTCCTTCCCCGGAGGAGGGCCGGGTGGAGAATCTTTTGTTCCCTTTTTATTTTGTTCCGCCACTGGCTCCCCAGCCAGTGGTACCCAAAACCTCAAAAAACAGAGCAGTTTCCTTTTTCTCTGGGTCCCAAGATGGCCAGGATGGCGGTGCACGAGACACAGTCTCTACACCTCCGTCCCCCTCTCCTTTCGCCAGCGGGCAGCAGGGTCCGGTCCGAGGACGCGATGCCTTCTCCCGCGCCCCCTGCCCAACCGTGAAGCCAGGTAAATGTTGCACCGCGCACCCAGACCCCACTCTGGGACGCACTGCCTTCCGAGTCGGGTCCCTGTGCTCAACTTCACTGCCCCACCGCGGGTATGTCGGTGGCTCCCCTGGTCCTGCTTGTACGGTCTCTGGGGGCCTGGCTAGCGCTCCCCAGGCTGTCTCGCTGGCTCCTGAGAACCATCAGACTCGGCTACGCGATTCAGTTCGCCCGGCGTCCTCCCAAGTTCAGGGCCGTTCGTTTCACCTCTGTGTTGAACAAAGATGCTCCTGTTTTGCGTGCAGAAGTCGCGGTCCTGCTGGCGAAGGACGCGATAGAGCCGGTCCCTCCAGCCGAGATGAAGTCAGGGTTTTACAGCCCCTACTTCATCGTACCCAAGAAAGGTGGTGGGTTACGACCAGTCTTGGACCTGTGTGTTCTGAACCGGGCCCTTCACAAGCTCCCATTCAGGATGTTGACGCAGAAATGCATTTTTCAATGCATCCGTCCACTCAATTGGGTTGCAGCGATCGACCTGATTCGGGTCAACTGGGAAAAGAGCAAACTCTCCCCTGTGCAGAGGATCTCTTTTCTCGGCATGGAGTTGGACTCAGTCAACCTCACAGCACGTCTCTCAGTAGAGCGTGCTCAGTCGATGCTGAATTGCCTGGAGTCTTTCCAGCGCAAGAGGGCGGTTCCACTGAAAGAGTTTCAGAGGCTCCTGGGGCATATGGCATCCGCAGCCGCTGTCACACCGCTCGGGTTGCTTCATATGAGACCGCGTCAGCGTTGGTTTCACGACCGGGTCCCGAGATGGGCATGGCGATGCGGCACATACCGGGTCTCTGTCACCCCGTCTTGCCGTCAGACCTTCAGCCCGTGGTCGGACCTTGCCTTTCTTCGGGCAGGAGTGCCCCTAGTGCAGATGTCCAGGTATGTTGTTGTATCAACAGATGCCTCTGCCATGGGCTGGGGTGCCATGTGCAACGGGAAGGCTGTCTCCCTCCACCCTCAAAGTGTATGTTGCCGCTATTGCCACACATCACGATGCAGTAGACGGTAAGTCTGTCGGGAAGCATGACTTGGTCATCAGGTTCCTCAGAGGGGCGAGGAGGTTAAATCCTCCGCGCCCTCATCTGGTACCCTCTTGGGGTCTCCCCTCGGTCCTGACGGCCTTGAAGGAGGAGCCCTTCGAGCCTCTGCAGTCAGTAGAGCTTAAGTTTCTGTCATTGAAGACAGTGCTCCTCACAGCATTGGCCTCGGTCAAGAGGGTAGGGGACCTGCAGGCATTTTCGGTCGACGATTCTTGCCTAGAATTCGGGCCGGGTAACTATCATGTTGTCCTGAGACCCCGGCCTGGATATGTGCCCAAAGTTCCTACCACGGCCTTTAGGGATCAGGTGGTGAACTTGCAAGCGCTGCCCTGGGAGGAGGCAGACCCAGCCATTGCTCTGTCCCGTCCACACCTTGCACGTTTACGTGGACCGCACGCAGAGCTTCAGGACCTCAGACCAGCTCTTTGTCTTTCAGGGAACGAGGGTTATATACGTAACCGAGACGTTTGTCAATATAATTACTGAGTGTCCATATGCCAATGAGTGACCAGGACTGTGACTTAAAGCAGAAGAGTTAAACCAAACTAAACATAATAAAAAAAATATATATATACAGTTCCCTCCAAAAGTATTGGAACAGTAAAGACAAAATTGCTCTGTTGGCTGTGGAGTCAAGACATTTACAAATATGATTAAAAGATGAATATGAGACAAAACTACAGAATGTCACATTTTATTATTGGGTGATTAAACACATAGATGTTTTACCAGCTAAGAAGTTCATCACTTTTAGAGTTTCATCCCCCTATCTGATGTGAGCATAAGTATTGGAACAGTTGCCTCACAGGTCTTTCTAAGTGATCAGCTGTGTCCTGTTGCATTAATTCTCCAGATATTAAAAGCAGGGAATGTGTCGTATCAGTTATATCCATTACTTCTGCATTCTGAATCTTGCATTCGATGATGACACACACAAACCAGGATGAAGATGAGGGAGCTGACTTTGAGAGAAAAGCAAGCAATTTGGATGCTAAAAGAAAAGAGGAAGTCAATTAGAGCTACAGCCAAAACAAAGGGCATGAAGAAATCAAGAGTTTGGAACCCACCAGCAACCAACAACGACCTGATCGGCTGAGAAAACAACAGTAGTTGATGACACACAAATCATAAAAGCTGTGAAAATGAACCCTAAAAGACGTGTCTGTAAAATCACCAACAACTTCCAGAAAGCTGGGGTGATGCTCTGACAATCTACTGTCCTCAGGAGACTTTGACACAGAATTACAGATGCTACACAGCAAGATACAAACTTCTGACCAGCTCCAAAAATAGAAAGGCAAGATTAGAGTTTGCAAAAAAGCACAAAGGTGAGCCAGAAGAGTTTTGGAACTGTGTTTATGGACCGATGAGACAAAGATGAACCTTTATCAAAGTGATGGGAAAGCAAAAATGTAGAGAAAAAAAGGGAACTGCAATGATCCCAAGCATACAGCCTCATCTGTAAAGCATGGTGGAGGTGGTGTCGTGGCATGGGCATGCATGGTTGCCTCTGGAACAGGCCCTCTCAACTTTACTGATGACTTAATGTATGATGACAGTAGCAGAATGAATTTGGAAGGGTACAAAAGCATCTTGCCTACCAACATTCAAGAAAATGCCACCAGATTCATTGGGAAGTGTTTCATATTGCATCAGGACAATGACCCAAAACACCCTGCCAGTTCAGTCAAGGAACTTATAAGGGCAAAGAAATGGAAAGTCTTAGATTGCCCAAGTCAATCTCCAGATTTAAATCCGAGTGAATATGAATTTCATCAGCTGAAGAGGAGAGTAAAGACAGAAACTCCCCAAAACAAGCAACAATTGGAATTGGCTGCATTAAAGGCTGGGAAAAGTATTTCAAAGGATGAGATCAAGAGTCTGGTGATGTCTATGGGTCACAGACTCACTGCTGTGATAGTGTGCAACTAAATAATAGCTTTTAATCTTTTATATCTGCCTTATGTTCAACTGTCCCAATACTTATGCTCATATCAATGAGTGGGATGAACTCTAAAAGTGCTGTTCTTTTTATTTGGCAAAACATGTATGTGTTGAAACGGCTAATAATAAAATGTGACATTCTGTAGTTTTGCCTCATATTCATCTTTTCATCATATTTGCAAATGTCTTGACTCCACAGTTTTGACAATTTTGTCTTCACTGTTCCAATACTTTTGGAGGGCACTGTACATTAAAGAATCTACAACTGTGGATTATTTTTGGTTTGTGCAAACTTCCCATTATTATGGAAGCAGGTACAGATTTGCTGGTGTATATCTCAGCTGCATAAGCATGATATTAATGTAACACATGTCTGTCTGGATCAGCGAGGCCTCCCGGCGCTATAATCCCTTCATCTGCTCAGAGAACATACCTACTCCCTAAAAACATCATTTCCACCTGAGAGAAGACGCATATGAATTGATAACAGGATTCCCCACCGCAAACAAGCACTTTATCTCCTTCAGTGCAGAACTCCAGCATACGGGAGAACACGGGAACATTCATTATTTCAATGTCCAGCTTGCTAACACCTTAGATCCTTATTAATAATACGGGTTAAGAGAGTGCTATATTTCAATTACCCTTCTCATCTGCACAGTCTGAGAGATGTAAACAGTAGGACGCTGTGCAGATCTCTGAGATCTGTGCACATGAATAATAGAGGACCCAGAGCTGTATTTTCTGAAAGTAAATGAATAAATCAGTCAGTTTTAATGTGGTAGCTTTGTATTTTTCATACTTTAAAATGCTTGAAGTTGCCCTTCATTTGACTGTGGTTTACGTTCTTTGTGGATATAATATCATAGCTCAAACATCTGCTCATTGTTTGGTTGTTATAATTTCAAGCTTTTTTGTTGTTTTTCTTTTTTTTATTTAGGCCTAGCATTTCTGGATGCTTCTGCATTTTAATGCTTCGTTACCTAAATGACTGACACCAAGGTATTTTTGGTGGTCAACACCATATAGCCTATGAAAAAAATAAATAAATAAAATAAAATAAAATACAAAAAAGTTAAAACATACTGAAAAAGCTCATTATGATAATTTTCAAATCAAACCGTACATCACAAATCTTTTAGACAATTATATAACTGCACATAAAACATGTTTACTCCAGTTATAATGATTTTTGTAATTCACAGAGTGCTCGGTCCGTGATTGACAGCAGCAGTAAGAAAATGTGACAGCAGGGTTTAGCTAATTGTCATTTCCACAAAACCATGTAAACACGATGTAGATTTCACAAAATTTAAGTATACAAAACTTCCTTAATTTTTAAAATAACATCACTACAAGTAACAGCTGCTCACTCGGGTCATTCAGTGAAGAATTCGTGCGATATCATACCGATTCCAGTTTATGATTATTTTTTGAACGTTTCATTAAAAGAATCAACTCATAAGAGTCATTTGTTCAACATATGTGACCCTGGACCGCAAAACCAGTCTTAAGTCGCTGGAGTATATTTGTAGCAATAGCCAAAATACATTGTATGGATCAAAATTATACATTTTTCTTTTATGCCAAAAATCATTAGGATATTAAGTAAAGATCATGTTCCATGAAAATATTTTATAAATTTCTTACCGTAAATGTATAAAAACTTTTTGTATAAAAAAATGTATAAAAGATTTTTAAATAGTGTATCTCGGCCAAATACTGTCCGATCCTAACAAACCATACATCAATGGAAAGCTTATTTATTCAGCTTTCAGATGATGTATAAATCTCAATTTCGAAAAATTGACACTTAAGACTGGTTTTGTGGTCCAGGGTCACATATAGGCTCATTGGAAATACGTGCCTCCTCCTACATTTCTGCCAAACTCAAAAAAAGCCTACCTATACATACGAATCGCTGCAGTTTCCAGTTCAAATGAACACTAGAGGCAGTAAAACTCAAACAACTTTTATTCCTTTTCATACAAAGTATTATTTACAGGTCCACAGTTTTGATTAATAAAGCCTAATTTTCGCATAATTACTTGAGGAATAGGCCAATTATGTTATGAATTCAAAAACATTTTAACATGCTGCTACAACTGATACTTTTGAAAGTGTCGTCACATATCCAGATTTACAGTATATGCATGAATTTTCTAATTCAGTAGGATTGCTCGGTAGTTTGCGCGATACGGCTTTGCACTTGAGTGATGAAGAGCTCCGATATGAACCTTATGAAACTACGGTTAAACAAAACCTGAAGCTCAAATCTGCATAAGGAAGTTAAACTAGCAAGGCTGCATCAAATGCGCTTTTATATCACTTTTGCATTTGTTAACACTATCGGGTAGGTTTAAGGTTGGGTTTAGTGTAGGGGATATTTCCAACACGACAGAGATTTGACTTTTAGCGACACTCCTTGGATATTTGAATTATGAACCACTGCAATACATACCTGAAGCAACGTAATACAAACACAGCAATACGTGCCTATATCAGCGTAACCAAATACGTGCCAGGGTAACGTATTGAACCCATGGTTTAGCGCCACTTCACTTTGAAACTTGAAATCGATTATTCCATTTCTTCATTAAAACAAAATTTTGGCTACTGTCCATTGGACGTGTCAGGGAATTTTACACATTTTGGAATAATAAATCAAAAAGTAGGACTGTTCAACTTGTTACACAGTGTTAATGCTGATATTACAAACAACCCTGTTATTGTTTTAATGATATATTTTTCTACAAAAAAAAAAAGAAAAGAAAAAAGCTTGTTAAACATTGCTTAATGATTAGTAAGACAGACTTGTAACCAAAAGGTAGCGAGTTTGAGTCTTGATACCGCTCTCTTCCACCCTCAATAACATGACTGAGGTGAGACCCTTGAGCAAGGCACCAAATACCCAACTACTCCCCGGGCGTGAAAAAACAAAACAAAATTGTTTGCCCACCGCTCAGGGTATGTGTTCACGGTGTGTGTGTTCACTACTTACTGCTGTGTGTGTGCACTTGGATAGGTAAAATACAGAGCAGAAATTCTGAATATGGGTAATCATACAGCTACATGTCACATCCTTTCCTTCCTTTCCTTATATATTTCCATAGCTGTAACCAGCAGATGTCCTCAATGTGCAAAGTTTCAAACGCTTTGAAACAGTGA
Source organism: Onychostoma macrolepis (assembly GCF_012432095.1). Lineage (NCBI taxonomy): Eukaryota > Metazoa > Chordata > Actinopteri > Cypriniformes > Cyprinidae > Onychostoma > Onychostoma macrolepis. The sequence continues at coordinate 8,148,257 of NC_081179.1, forward strand.
ATCATTGCGAACCAGTTGGTTCAGCTGATTCAGTCTTACTTCGCTTCTCTCAGCACAATGGCAGAGCCAGAGTTTTAAGTGTTCCCGGAAACAGTCAGTGGCTGGGTCTGAAGTAGATTCTTGTTTTGAATAAGTAATTACTTTGCGACTTTTAAAAAAGTGTGTTCTATATTGTATGAATCTGTGTAGAATGTAATCCATATCATTGTCTTGTGACATATCGCTTTACTGTCACAAATCCTCTCCTGTGGCCCCATTTGATTATAAAGTGTCCATTGGAAGTGCATTTCAGAATTCTAGCCAGAAGTATTAAGTAATCCGAGTACTTATATAAATCCACCTTACTTTTCAACGCAGAAGCTGTTTTCTGTGAATGTGCGAGACTTCCGGGTAGGGAAATAACAAGAAGAATAACAAGCGCAGTGGGCTAAAGGTAAAACTGTTTACACTACAAACCAGTGTGTTCATAATTAAGATAATACATTAAAATAATAAGGTAAGACACACTAGTTTGCAATATCAAGCAGCAAAACGAGCTGCTTTGCACAGCTAAAAATAGCTGGAAGCGGATGACACCAGAAGCCAGACCCATAAAATTTACAAATGGCAATTTACTCTTACAGGAAAAATTAGGTGCGTGAATTCGAACACAAGTTTACATACTGTTTTTCACCTACTATGTATTAGGGAAATATGCAAATTCGAATGCAGCCATTGTTTGTTTTCACCTGTAATATGTTATTGGATGCTAGCATAGCGTGTAGCTCCAGGAGCTCACGGCTGGGTCTAGTACCCTTATGGCACTGACCGTAGAAAACTAATTAGCTGATGCATTTAATTCCGTCAGAGTCCATGGTGTAATCTATCACGCTTGGGGGGAGACAAACAAAATACACTACTCATGCAAATTAAACTCGCAAGAGCTCTGGGCAAATTACTTTATTCTCTTATTCATTTATGTTTTTCCAGTGGCCTATCATGGAAATCTCTTCCTCACTTCTCCGCCCATAATAATCACAGGGGAAGGTGCTGATTCAATGCTTTGCGATGAAGAATAGATCAGACATGCTTTGATATTCCCTCTGAAATATATCGACTTTTATAGCCCCCTCGGAGTGAATTCCATGCCATCTGGTAAATGCAGTCGATGCTTGTCGGCCAGTGAATTCTGTCGCCACGAAGGCAATAAATGCCCCGCTCAGAGTCATGTAATGTGATGTATGAAGTGCAGTTAGTCATCTTCTCTCTCGCATGGCTCTTGGAGCCGGTGTGACGCTCATCCTGATTGGTGTAATAGCCAAAATGGAATAAGGCAAAGATTGCATACTTTTCTTTTCAGTTTGCTTGTTTCTTTACAACAGTGAAAACTTAATTTGCATAATTGTTGCAGGCTGGGGAATAGCAAAGAAATTGGGATTGAATTATGTTAAACTGTTTAAATCTTGATTTTTTCTTTTAGTAACATATTCATACAAGCTGAATCCAAGCTGTTGCTTGTTTTTAAAGTCTTTGTCTGATCCGGAGGTTTTCAAAAGAACCCTCCCGGAGATGCACAACATGTTGGAAGACTTTTTAAAAGTGTTTTTGTTTGATTAAACAGAATATCAGATCCCTTGCAATAGAAAAAAAAAAAAAATAGATTCAAAGTCTTACAGTGATTTTAGCACGGTTAGGCATGACGCTAAGACAGACAACAGTTTAATTATCAATAATTATCAGAAAAAAAATATTATACTGAGGAATTTAGTTCATTAGAGTGTGGTATTTGTTTGCATTTAAAATATAATTTAGCATATACTTGCTGAAACTTGATGATTTCATTTTAAATAAGAAACTAGGAGGAATGAATTGAAGACTGAAATGCTGAAGTAAGAGTTTTTATTATGTGCTGGCATCTTTTTAAATTGTCATGCACACACTATTTAGGTTATTTTGTCTAAAGAAAAGTAAACTTACCATGTCTGGCATTTCTCCAACCAGTCTCAAAGTGCTCTTTCAAAAATATACTGTAAATACAAGATTATTGAACAAATGTTGACCTTTTGAGTATAATGGGAATCCCATACCGACACTCATTTGAGATAGATAGGTAGATGGATAGATGGATAGATAGATAGATCTGTCTCTGTCTGTCTGTCTGTCTGTCTGTCTATGTGTGTGTTTGTGTGTGTGTGTGTGTGTGTGTGTGTGTGTAACTGGATTCTTGACTCAAAACCTGGTCATCAAATACAGCCCTTGTGACAACTAGCCCCCATCTCCCTGTTGAGTTAACTTGACTGCACTGAGCTATGATTTTCAAATACATGGCTGGTGTCTGCTTTCACATGTATTCGTCTCTCAAGAGACTAACAAAATATATCTACCTCTATATCTGTTTACTTTGCAGATGCTGTTTATCTTGTGCACACAGTCGTGTGAAATGTTTACAGGCAAGATAGTGTCTGGAATATGCAGTTAGAAATGTAAGTAGAACGAATAACTTTTCATAACACAGCATATGCATGCATACCAATCATATAACAGAGGTTATTTTTTAATGTTGCTTAAATATTTGAGAGCATGCCGCATAAGGCTGTTGTTGTTTCCTTATACTGTATGTGTCATCGTCAGCAGTGAACATATGGAAAAGGTTATGATATGACCCCTGGCCCAGAGTTTTGAGATGTGTGAATAAATAATGCAAATCCTTTGGGGAAAACAAAGGGGGAAGCTACATGGCAAAGTTCTGCTTGCTCACCTCCAAAATTTCACATATGGCGTCTCACCTAGAAATATGCTGAACTGGACAATGAATTAGTAAATAATGTGCTTGTTTTCTTGGGATGAATCAAACATATTGCACCACATGGAATCGTAACACTTTTTGCAGCTGGGGACCGTCTTTTCAGCTGTGGAGACAGCTGTGGCCCAGACCAAAAAAATCTAGAAAAGAGAAGCAAATAGAAAACAAGGCATCATGGGAAATGATCAAAGTACACAAACAGCAGACTTTATACAATAATAATGATGGAGATACGATACGGGATTAGGCATAGAAAAAATTGTTTATTTATTTATGTATTTATTTATTTATTTATGAAAACACAATGAGTAAATAAAATAAATAAACAAATAAATGAACAGTATTTCATTTCTGATTCCATGTAATATATTAATTTATATAGTTTTTATTTATTTATTTATTTAGAATAAATAAATCAATAAATACACGCACACATGCACACACGCACACACACACACACACACACACACACACAGGATTAGGCATGAACATTTTTTAACACTTTTTAAAATGTATTTATTTATTTAAACATAATGAGTAAATCAAATAAATAAACAAACAAACAAATAAACACGTATTTCATTCCTGATTCCTTATAGTATATTTATTTTGTTCTATTTATTTATTTATTTATTCATTCATTCATTTATTTGTTTGTTTGTTTATTTTTTGTGGTCTGTTGTGAGATTAAACTTGTGAATTCACACATCATTTTGACTTGACTTTGAGTTCAATTGCCAATCTATCATGTCACTGGAGGAAACTTGTCTCTGTCAGTCAAGACTGAAACCGGCCCTCCCTCTCCACTCTTTTTGGCAGTCAGACAGACATCTCAATTCTCCAAAACGTGGATATAATTTGTGTATACAAATGTCAAAATGTCAATAGATGTAATCCTTTCAAGAGGTGCTGGGGTTTGTTCATTGACGTTTTGGCTGCTTTCCTTAATCCAATACCAGCTGAGTGTTTTTCACAAGCTGCTTTGAGGAAAGGGGGGGCTCTGCTCTGTGGAGATGGCTTTTCTGATGGGATTTCTCGACCCTGGTGGAATTGATAGTGTTATAGTGTGGATATCATATCAAGTGGACGCTGACATTTAGCTGTTCCCTATGAAAACCTTAGATGGTTCATGAACTATAATCATTTCATTGAGATGAAAAAGTTGATTACCTCATAAACATTTCTGAATGCCAGCCTTGAAAATGGAAACGATCACAGGTTACTTTCTATATCATATTATGGTTTGCTCCAAAAACTTCACTACCATACATTAACCATGAGTCAGTCCATTTACCTAGCATGACATATGAATAAAAACTGGCTTTGTATGATAATTTTATAAGAAATGGCAACATAATACATGATTTAGGTTGAAATGTAAGAATGAGGTCTGACTGAACAATTTAATAAGACATTTTTTATTAATACTTTTATTCAGCATAGATTAATTCTTTAGGTCTGTTACGAAAGGGTTGTATGCATGTAATTTAATATATTTTTGTAATTCATCTGTTTATATGCAAATTATTTGTAAATATTTGAAAAAATAATCTATATATTGTATATATTTAATATATATAAATATATTGTATATATTTTAATACTACTATTTAAATGTGTGGAATCAGTACGTTTTTATTTTATTTTATTTTTTTTATTTATTTATTTTTTCAGCAATGATGCATTACATTGACCAAAATTATTTCAGATGGATTACATTAGATTAATAAATTGATTGAACTGAATAACATGTTTTAAAATCTCTCTGTATATGTAGGCATTATAAAAAGCAAGATGTCAATTATGTATTATATGATGTATTATGCATGCAGTATAATGCATTATGTATTATAGAAAGAGGTGTGCTTACATTCCAAAACATCTAACAAAGTTTTACAGAAGAAAAAGTGTGTGGTTCTGGCACGCTGCTAGGCTGCTGTGGGCGGTTGCCGGAGCACTGCCATGCAGTTGCTAAGGTGTTCTGGATGGTTGCATGCTGGCCCAAGTCAAAAGAGTCCACCCCCAAGAAGCTTTGATATTTTGACTTGAGTTGTTCATTCACTGTAAGTCAGTGGGATTTCTTTCTCCCATTTTATCATCCGCCAGGCAAAAATTGCTTGAAGTAACAGCACATATCCTCAGCCATCATCATGTCTGTAGCATGAACATTGTGTGGGATGAGTTACATGCCAAAGTTTAATACTTAGGGTTAAGGGTTTATTCAAATCTCCACCCTAAGTGAGCAAAAGCAAGCACAGAGCTACAGAAAAAAGGCTACAGTACTAAGTAGCCATTGGCACCTAAAACTAAAATTGAAAAATTCCTATAAATCAATCCACCGTTACAACTGGACAGTGCTAAACTGTTATTATTATTATTATAAATAATTATTTACAGTTAATTTCGGACATAACCTGAAAAAAAAAAGACTTGCATACAGGGGGGAGTCTTTATGACTCAGTAACGAGTCTGAATGATTGACTCTCATTCAAACAAAACGCTAACCTATGAGCGAGTTCAAATTTAGTGAATAATTTTGACTGAATAATAATAATAAAAAAATAAATAAAAAATAAAAAACACTTCATAATTCCACTGTGTTTGGAACACTAGTGCACACAAGCCAACAAAACTATGTTGTGAACAATTATCTTTAATTCGTTAAAAATAAATAATCCAGGGAGGGAGTCAATGTAACGGTGTTAGTTGGTGCTGTGAGGAGCACACGATGACAGGGAACTTCAAATAAGTATTTTAATAAATCCACAGGAGAAACTCAGAAAACGCAGCACAACCAACATGAAACATATGTAATACAGGACAAAGGAACTGAGGAGAACACGGGACTTAAATGAACAGAGACAAACAAGATAATTATTAAACACAGGTGGAAACGAATGAACTAATCAGGGCAACTCAGGAAAACTAGGTCACAGGCAGGCAGAACTGAAAAACACAATGAACACAGACTAGACATGTTACAGTCAGTTGAAATCTCATTAACAATTCTGAATTAGGTGCGTCCCAAATACTTTCCGTACTTATGCACTATTCTATGACGTTTTGTTGTATAAATAGTGCGAGTAGTGCGTTCACCCTGAAAATTCCAAAAAGAAAAAGTGCACTTTAAATACCCAAATGATACACTTAAATAGCCGAGTGTGGAATGTTGGACACTTCATGGACTCAACTGTCACAGCTTTAATTAAGTGGTGAAGGGCGCAGGACGATCAGACTCTGATTATTAATGTCATAATAACCTTCATGAAATTCATAAACTACATGGTTGAGTACATAGTGCATAAGTACATAGTGTATAGTGCGTCATTTGGGACACAGTACTTGACTCTCATTCAAACAAACCGCTAACCTACGAGTGAGTTTGAGTTAAGTGAATCATTTTGATTGGATAAATAAAAAACACAGTTCATACGTTAATTTCGAATATACCTGAAAAAACGATTTGCAGTCCTGGGAGGGAGACATTTGCCAACTCAGTAACGAGTTTTGAATTATTGAATATCGTTCAGATATTCAGCCCTAACTTGTGAGCGAGTTTAGTGAATCATTTGATCCCCAGTTCATAGGAGTCATTTGTTTGCGAACAACCACACCCACTGGCACACGGGAGATGAACAAAATATCTGACAAAACCGCATATTATGGACGCAAGTTTTTGAAACTGCTGCCAATAGCAATTCGACCTTAAATTATTGTCATAGTTCGCATTGGTGGCCGTTTTTTGCAGTCTGATGCTCTGAAGTCTCAGCTAATTATTTTAGAAGAGAATTGGCCAAATGAGACTATTGATATTTATGAAAGTTATGCATCATGTAAGTAGAGTAATTGGTCTTTGCATGACTGTACAAAACGTTATGTTGACAAATCAATAAACATGGTGTTGGATGAGGTCAAATGAAGCTTAAAATAATTATTAGAGTCATAATCCTTTTTTTCAGATGTTCAGTGATGATGTTCAAAGTATAGCTCACTTCCTGTTTGCCCAATGGAGTTATTGATTGAATTTAATTGCTCAACGATCTCATCAGCTGCCGAGGCTAGGCGGTGATATTTAGTTGTTTATTCTTTTGATGGTTCATGAGTTCTTTATGATACTTTCAAAGACTGCTCCATTTATCATTACCCACCGTGCAAGCTTGTTTTGCATTGATTTTGATTCTGATTAATTTTGCACGGCTTCACAGTGGACACCAGACACAGATCAATACATGTGGCGTTATCTGAAACAGATGCAGCCAGAGATGATTAAGCGCCATGACGTTCTCCATCTCGCTGATGGTGTTTAATATAATGGCACACTTCCTGTTTTTCCCTCTGCTGATATTGATCAAGCTTAATTATCCGGTGGAAGTGAAATAACGTGAAGACCTTAGAGGTCAAGGGCAAGAAGTCTCCAACTTAAACGCTTAAAGAAAAGAAAACCAATGAGTTACCTATGTTTATATAAAAAAACGTAAAACGTTATTTATTATTTGAAAATGATTTATCATCTTTACACAATTTACATTTGTAGCTCATCATTTTAAGTTTATGTTAAAAGTGGTTCATGTAGCCTTCTATAAACTCCTACAATAGTTTTGTGTGGAAAAAACATCATTCGCTGGTCATCATCGTTTGATAACTGACAACTCAAGTAGTTTGTTTATTCTTTATGGCTGAAAGACAGAGTATTATACCACATATAGCCGATAATGAAGGACACAACAAGTTTGTTTACTCCAAAGCCATTTCTGCCTGAAAAAGACCTATAAACCTTTATGTTTTGAAATACAAGTCCTTTATTCCATTCGAGTGGCCTTTTTGATTATTCATCATGTAGTGGCTTTGAGTGTTTTTACTATTTCCTCTTTAGCTCTAACCTTTCCTCTTACATCATTGATTTAAAGACGTGGAATGTATACCTTTGGCCTAAAAACGCTTGATGAAATTGAATGCAATTGAATTAGAGGAAATGCAATTTTCCTGACAAAATAATTTCGGATTGATTGGCAGGGGAAACATATGGCCAATATGAGCTGAGATAAAGGAGTGTCTTCTTGGCAACGTCTACAGAATCAGTCATGTAGGACAATGCTACTGCAAGAACTTGGTCCAATAGATCATGTTTTTCAAAGTGGGTTAAGTGTAAATACTCTACAAACCCTGCAGAACATGAAAATATAGGCAGATCAAAAGCTACGAACAAGGGGAAAACTATAATATTTAATAGAATATGGGTGTAAAAACTGTTTTCTCTAAAGAGGGTCCACATTCATGACCGTGACCTGAACTGTATCTCCACTGAACTCTGGAATGACTGTTCGTAAAACAATTACTCTGCTTCCCCCATGAGGCTCAAAACAAGTGCTGTAAGGAGGTTTAAATAGAGAGAGAAAAGGCAAATATGGATTTAGAGAGTTTAGACAGTTCATCCAAAAATTAAAGTTTACTTTACAAATGCAAATGAAAATGTACTCACTCTCTGACCATCCAAGAATATGTTGAGTTTGTGTCTTCATTGGAAAAGATTTGGAGATTTCATCACTTGCTCACCAATGGATCCTCTGCAGTGGATGGGTGCTGTCAGAATGAGAGTCCAAACAGCTGATAAAAACATCACAGTAATTCATAAGTAATCCATACAACTCCAGAACAGTTTTTGCATGTAAACAGTGCTTGATCTGTTCCTATTTATCTCCTGATTCAGATGAGACATCATTTTCACTGGATAAAGCAATAATATGGAGAGGGCTTTTAGCAGGAGGCAACAGTTTGACATTAAAACCATCGTAATGATGGATTTGTTTCTTACAAACACACAGCTTTTTGCTTCACAATTCATTAATTGGCAGACTGGAGTCGTGTGGATTATTGTAGGGCCCTATGAAATCTGATTTTTCTTTTTCCAAATTCCATTTTTTCCATTTTAATTTTTCTGAATTCAGTTTTATTTCATGTTTTATTTTTTCTAGACTATCTTAATGGTTAAATAAAATTTTATTCATCAAAAAACATGTCTAATTATTTGAAATCAAACAGCAATTTATTAAAAAAATATGAATTTTTTCATTTTTCCCTCAAATTCAAATATTTTTTACTAAATTCTGTTTTCCATTAATTTTCTGGATTTCATTTGAATGGTCTCATTAAATATCAATGATCAAAAGCATCTCTATTTAATTGATTTTATATAAAAATATTTTTTATTTTATTTTGTATTTAAATTTTTCTGCTAAATAAATTCTGGTAAACATTTTTTTTTTTTTTTTCTGGTAAATGTTCCTTTAAAAATAATGTTTTAATAATACTTTTATTAGTAGTAGTAATACAGTCATTACATTAAGTAATATATTTCTATCACAGTTTCTTCAGGTTAAATCAAACTTTTATTTTAACGGGTTGCTGTGAAGACCTTGAGGTTTCTGTTTGTATATGATATGACAATAGGTAAAATGCTCATGAAGTGACTCTTAGATTACGTTCATGTGTTCATGTACTCATATATTGAAGCAGCAGAGACTGAAAACACTGCGAGCGTCAGTATTTATGTAATAAACGAAACCGCACGTCTGCACCATTCATTCACACAGAGACGAGCAGAACATGCAGGATTCATATTCAAATTGTATTTTGTGGCTTAATATTCACGGATGTTTTCCATTTCGTGTTTTCATTTAAGTGCACTGACCTACTTTTGATATATCCATCCAAAATTTGGCAAATTCCGTGACATTCTGCACTATACAGTAAATTCCGTTTTTATGACTGGATTCCGCAATTCCGTCTGCGTTTTCTGCATTCCCTAGGATTATTTTCTGTGGTCCCTAGGATTATTGTGATGTTTTAATCAAATGTTTGGACTTTCATTCTGACGGCACCCATTTACTGCAGAGGATCGACTAGTGAGCAAGTAATGCTAAATTTTTCCAATTCTGTTCCGATGAAGAAACAAACTCATCTACATCTTGGATGGCTAATTTTCAACTATTCCTTTAAAATTGAAGCATTACATAAAATTGAGTTTTTTCTTAATTCAAAAAACCCTCACGTCTTAATAATCTCCCGTTTTCCAGTTGTACAGTAAAAAGGATCAGGGGAAGTGCTGCCTCTCTTGACATCCTAATCATGTGCAAAGCTAAAGCTGTCACACGATTTACACAAAGCATAGATAAGGCAAAAAATACTGCAACACAACAGTTATCTGCTGAAAGCGGCTCATATGGGCCTATAGAAATCTATACGTACAGTCTTTTAAAATTCATTGCAGTTTAAACTTTTGTGATATATCAATAAAATGGCCCTAAATCCAGCTCCAGGCTTGATGTAGTCGAGTCAGCTCTTCTTTCCGGCATCTCCGGGGCTGCAGCTCGATCTTGCAAGGGATATTAATCTAGCAACAGGGTCCTTGTGCCCAACCACAGCTGTCTGCCTGTCTACGATGACTAAATGCTCTTGTGTTGCTAACAGCGGGACCCCCGACAAGAGCCCCAGCACACCCCCCAGACACACTGATGGAAACTCAAACACTCACCTTGAGAGGAGACAAAAGAGGCTTAAAGGGATAGTTCACCTGTGTATTCTTCCATTATTTACGAATTCCAAATCCATGTCTTCTAATCTTCCATGGAAAACAAAAAGTTATCTAGGAAAAAATACCAAAAATGTATTTAGTAGCAATCATGATAAGACATGTCAATCAACAAAAATATTATATATATTTAATTAGTGACATTTCATGCTAATTAATCAAATTATGATAAGGTATACTACATTATTATATTAAATTTAATTTATAAATGCTGATTAGTACATAATTAATGTTTGCTATTGTAAATTGTTGTCATATAAGAAAAAATGACTGTAAATTCTCCTCACTCATCCAAAAAAAACTCCAGCATATTCAGTTGTCAGACATGACTGGAACTTCAAATGGGACTGGCTTCTATGGTCAGATGAAACTAAAAAATGAGCTTTTTAGCAGCATTTTTGTGGGCCTATATTTCTGCTGGAGGCCCTGGACATCTTGTTTAGACACATGGCATCATGGATTCTATCAAATACCAACAGATAAAAAATCAATAAGTGACTGACTCTGTTAGAAATCTTATAATGGGCCATGTTTGGGTCTTCCAACCGTACAATAATCCAAACACAAACCTCAAAAACAACACACAAATGGGTCACTGAGCACAAAACCAAGCTTCTGCTGGCCATTCCAGTCCTCTGATCTGAACCCTGTAGAAAATGAGTGAACTGAAGAGAAGAAGCACCAACATGAAGCTGGGAATCTAAAGGGTCTGGAGTGATTCTGGATGAAGGAATGGTCTCTGATCTCTTGTCACGTGTTCTCTAAGCTCATCACAAATGGAGGTTTCAAAAAGTATTGAATAAAAGGGTGCCGTTAATTATGGCCAATGTGTATTAGAGAAAAACATTTATTTCATAATGATATTTCCCCCCATTTTAAATTCTTATTATCCAATGAAAGATTCGATTTTTGTGAATTTTTTTAATAAAAGATAAAATGGATTAACAACACAGATTAATTTTCACAGCCTTCTTTGATCATATTTACCAAGGGTGCCGATATTTTTGGCCATGACTGTAAATAAATAAATGTAATATTTGTATTTATTTTCCATTTATTTTAAAGAGAAACAAATATCTTTGAGTAGTTCTAACTTCTACTACCTCATAAATTGGTATGCATCTGTATTAATAATGTTATATTTAATTTAGATGTGGTGATCAATGCATAATGTCTGGGAAAAAAAAAAAAAAAATATATATATATATATATTGTGTCAGTTTTCAAATAAGGCAAAATTGCATATATAAACGATGAATGACTGAATGAATTAAACAAATAAATAAAGTGTTACCGAAGACTGCATTGCAATGATCATTCTTTTTTAATTTAATTTATACATGGTGATTATTAATACATAATTTGCTAAAATATACTGTGGCAGAGGATGACTAAAATAAAATAATGAATGAATGAATGACTGTGTTACTGATTGCGATGATCAATCTATGTTTTTTTTTATTTAATTTATATATGGTGATTAATACATAACTTGCTAAAATATACTGTGACATTTTGAGAAATAAATAAATGTAAAGAGAAGTGTGCTACTGATGATTGCATTGCAGGGTTATTTTTTTTTATTTATTTATTTATTTTTTTGACTAGTTATAACTATCTACATCATAATCTATGCATCAGTTTGTGAATGTCAAATTATACTTACTATACACAGAGACGCGACAACAAATAATAATGTTTTTTGATGTGACAACATTATATGAATCTATTTTGCAAATGGCTGCTAGCTTTGCAAATAAATATCTTTCTCTAAATGTCTTTAGATCTCAAACAAAGCCTATTTTACCATTATTTGATTATTCCATCTTGTAAATTAAAGTGACAAATGTTTTTTTTTCCATCATGTCTCCATGATCATTTGTCTTCAGGCCCCATAAGTCACAAAAAGTGCAAGACATTCCTCAGAGCCATGCACAGAAGTTCCTCCTCTAATTTAATTACAGCATATACTCGCTGAAATTCAGATCATAGGCACGCTGGCAAATGTAACTGACATTTGCACTCCACTAGAGGTCTGTTGCTATGTCAGGTTTCACCAGAGAGCAGATGGCCGCAGATGGTTTGTGGAAGCTCTCTCGCGCCCTCGAATTTCCTCTTGATCTGCTCGGCTCCAGGATGGAATCGAGCAGCACATAAACCGGATTAAACAAATATGCGTGTGTCTGTGTCGCAGGAAATTGTTAATCTAAAATCAAGCATCCCTTCTGAACGTGATTCTGGATATTGTTGTTTTACAATCACAGCTTAAATACGGCATGTCGGATTCACTAGAGTGTACAGCGGAGTTATATTTCACAGATGTATCCATAAATTTGTAAAAACAAAAAACTCATATATATTTGTCATACTCATACCTGCCTCTCTCTCTTCAATTCTTGGCACAGTTTCCCCATACATTCACACATCTGTGCTCACAAATTGCTTCTGTTACTGCCATTATTACAAGTAGCGGACTACATTGAAGCAGGATATGAAGTGGAACCAAAAATTTACGACCATGTGACATTCTCAAAGTGAACACTTTGGGGAATTTGTCACAGTGTACGGAGGCAAGACTATTTACTGTAGAAGTCATTAAACATGCTCAAAGCTCTGGTTTTGCCTCATAAAAAGGACATTTATGAAAAGCGCTTTGTATTTCCCAGTCGCCTAATTACTAAGTATTATTAACTGGATTCATAAGTTGACACTAAGTTGTCTGGAGAGCTTCAAAGGAGCCATAAAAAGGCAGACGTCCTGCTGGTGTGTCGTTAAAGAGGTTTGTCTAAAATGGCATTCGTTGTTCAGAGTTAACCCTCTGTTGCTTGTTGCCTCTGGGTAACAAAGCCCTTTTCTTCAGTTTGTAAGCGTGCGATGCATATAAAATGGTTAAGAATGAAAGAATTAATAATAATAAAAAAATGCTCTTGATGCACTGACCAATATTTGTGCTCTGGAAAACAGAAAAGCTTTTTTTCCCCACTCATCAAAAGTATGATTCATATTTGTTAGTGAGTAAACTTCATTTTAAAACAGTTACTATCACATACATTATTTGTATGTTATGAGAAATTGCTTAAAAATGTTATTAACTATATACATGCATATGTATACATTTATTTAAATTTTATATTTATCAATTTAAATATAAAATATTAATTAGAATATTATTATATCAAATACATATCTGTAACAAATTTTAAATAAAGTGTAATAATTATAAATGCTTATTATTATCGTGATTAATCACATTCAAAATAAAAGTTTTGCTTACATAATATATGTGTGTACTGTGTATATTTATTATGTATATATAAAGACACACATGCGTATTTATATATTTAAGAAAAATATGTTACTTTTATACATTAAATATATTTATATATGATATAATTTATATGAATATAAATATATACTTGTAAATATTTTGTTTGTGTGTGTCTTTATACATACATAATAAATATGCACAGTATACACACACATATATTATGTAAACAAAAACTTTATTCTGGACGCGATTAATCGCTTGACAGCACTAGTACTAAACATTTTTGAAATTTAATATGTATCAATTTAAATATGAAATATTAATTAGAATTAATGTTATTACATTAAATACGTTTGTAGGTAACATTTTAAATGAAGTATAATAATTATTATACTTTATCATTATAATTAATATATATAAAGCATTTATTTAAATTTTATTTGAATCAATGTAAGCATATTAGAATCAATATTATTTTTTTAAATACATGATTATTATTATTATTATTCATTTTTTACTTTCCTGCATAAATTAAACATCATCATCATCATATGAATAAGTAAAAATCTTATTCTGAAAAATAATATTTTATGTATTTTGCCTTGAAGCAAAACTCAGTACGGAAAATATTTCTGGTGACGTCAGACTAGAGTGGATGAAAAGTTTTAAGTAATCTAAAGGAAACTGAAAAGTTCTTTTATGTTTGTGTGAAAGTCTGATGAAATATGAACAGGAATAATGTGTCTCTGTAGTGTGTTGGCAATAGCAGACTCCGCACACGGTGGAGCGAGGCGTGGCGATGCTCTAAATCGGCCAATTACATCCATTCATCCCTCGTTCATCACTCTGTTTGTCTGTCGAATGTTTGCTGACGGATCAGAGCTGTGGATCCATTCCAGCACTTTTCCACATGATTAGATGGAACTAATTATTCTCACATCTCACGCTCAGTCTGGAATAAACTAATTACCCGTCTCTTAATGAAGGGAGAAAGGATTCCTGCTAGAATTCCTGCAAACGCCTTTCAGATCCTCTCCCATCTACAAATATTTAGCTGGAAGTTAATTGGATGTCCAGAAGATTGAACCCCCACACACACACAATAACAGGCAACAAAGCAAAAAGCATACATGTTAAATAAATGTGGTGTGAGACATTTGTTTTACCTTAGGGAGCAACACATTGCTGTTAATTGCTCGCTTGATTAATAGATCTGATTACCGAGAGCAGTGATTAATGTATGTGACCAGGAGAGAGGAAGCTGATGTAATTATAACGCAAATCATTAATGTAAATATTAAAACAGGATTATGTTGGTTATCTAATGGGCAGGGATGGACCGGCCCACGGCACATACTTATATGTTTTTAATTGTCTTCAAATTGTGACCTGCAGTATTAATCATTTCCCATAAACTATTGTTCACTGCATTTGCAGGCAGCAAATTTATAATGACCGTAATAATAATTACAACCCTTTAATAATAATAATAATAATAATAATAATAATAATATAGATAGTTTAATAATAGAATTATTAAACTATTCAAAATTTGTTTAGTAAAGTAATATTAAATAATGTATATTTTATATTTAAAAAGCTAAATATTAAATGTAAATAAAAATGTGTATACATATATGTATAACATATGTATATAGTTAATAATAATAATAATAATAATAATAATAAACAATATTATAAGCATTAATATTTATGCTTATACATATACACACACACACACACACATATATATATATATATGAATCTAATTTATAATTTTTTACTTATATTCAAGTTCATAAATATTACATGTAAATATATATTGTACATGTAATGTATTAATAATATTTAATTAAATGATATATATTAATATTACATTTCAGATATAAATTTGCTTAGCTATTATAATATTTAAAATAGTTATATTAAATCTAATTTCATTTATAAATGCATATTATACCAATTTATATTATACATTTTATATTTAAATGGATATATATTAATCTTCAATTAAAATGTATTTATTGATATAAATATTATAAATTAAACATTTTATTTTAAATTGAGTATATCAACTAAATCCAGTATAAATAAGGATAAGCCCAATACTCTTTGTGGCCAGTCCATTCCTGGCAATGGGAGCGAATCAGACCTGTCCAGCCTTTAGAGCAGCCGTCAGAGACCTAGGGCAGTTCTGTCAGGCTGACAAGGGCATGCTGGTGATTTGGTCATAGGCTGTAGAGGCCAAATGTTGCTCATTTTGCCTGGACATATGTGTCCTTCTTTAATCGGCACACATACATATCCATGACCCACAGACCCAGGTTTTCCAAGCGCTACAGTAAGCTATTCACTCCCTCGAGTGTTTTTAAACCACCTTTAGCAAATACAAAAAGACATTTTACATGAGCGGTATCGGGGGACATCCGTTTTCCTCTTTTTATGCAGCTATTCAGCATAAAGTTGTGTTCAGGACACAATTGGGAGATGAAAGGGAAGATGCAGTGCATAAGTTCACAGACAGGGCTAATACCGAGCAAGAGAGAAAGAAACTCGAGGGAAGTGTTCGGAAAACAATAACATGCAAAGTACGAAGGACTACAAAGGGCGCACAGCGAATTTTAATCAAAACAAAAACGCGCAGTTAATTGCTGCCGAGTGAATTGTGCAGCTCTGTGTGAATGTGCCTGTTGTCTTCGCAATGATGGCTTTGCTCTCTGCCGCCGCTACACATTGTTAATGAAATGCAAAGATTTGAATGCGCAGATGTGTCAGTCCTTTGCTAGAGTCAATAAACATTTGAGCTGAACAACAACCCGGGGAATAACGATTAAGAAACTGTCCAAAACATCTTTTTTTCTTAAAGCCGAAAAACGTACTCACCCTCATGACATTCCAAACCTGTATGACCTTCTGTGGAACACAACAACAAAATATTCTTATTTTGAAGAATATTCAAGAATTAAACATGAACATTGGTATTCAAACTAAACTCTACTAAAATTCAGGAATTGACCCTTCGCAAAGACACGTCCCTTCATTATGGTTGCTATGTCCAACAAGCCACGCGCTCTGACGCCACACATCATTGTACATCATATACATCGCAGAGCAAAGAGGAATGGAACTGGCAACGCGCTGACAGACAATACAGAGCAGATTACTTTACACTGTAAAAATAAAGAAATATATAAAAAAACTGTAAAATTTACACTGATAACCACCAAAAGCAGGTGGTGATGAGAAAGTCACATGATGAACAAGAAACATAGAACAGAAGAAACATAGTTATTTAAAAACAAAAAAAAAAACATCAAATTTGAAATGTAACGCAGGGGATTCTAGGAATGTCAATTTATGGTTATTCACTGTAAATTATACGTTCTTTTTCCACTTCCAAAAACAGTATACTACCGTGAAATGGCATGCAATGTCCCAATACAGTTTTTCACCGTATATATTAGGGGAACTTACCGTTAACCATTTAACAGATTTTTACTTTAGCATTTTTACAGTCTTTTACCTTTAAATCCACGGCCATTTTTTACAATGTAGATATGAAACAAAGCCTTTCAAACTGTTTCTTTTTTAAAGAAATTAAAACAATAAATACCATTTTGTGGCTCTTTAATGTGTTGTGACATATCGCTGTAGTGCCTCAGTTCAAGCGTCACATATCATCTCTTCCTCTTTACTAGTTATAGCATGAAATAAATCTGGTTTGTTTGTCGGACAAAAAATGGCGGATTCGGCATTATGATTGGTCAGATCGCCTGTCGTTCAAACTCACTGCGAAGGGTCAGTAGGCTAAGCTAACAATTCATAATAGTAGAAATAGAGACATGTTGCTACTATGGGTTGGCAGTATACCAAAAAACATTTTTGTTGCATTGTGGGTCAGCGTTCCAAGAGCAAACCTCTGTGAACTGGCCTTCTGCTCCATAATTAGTCTTAAACGGACAGCCACAGGACAGTTAATCAGGAAATGAACAATGTGAAGCAGGAAACAAGCAACATTGGCCTGAAAATACAGGCCCAAAGCCATATCCAAATATTTATTTTTACTATTTAAAAAAATATGGTTTCTACTCTGCATTAAACATTTGCTATTGCAACATTGCTAATGTTGTTGACTCCCATATGACAAATTGCTTGTTTTTCATCATTTGTCTCTTTGAATAAAATCATCTGCTGAATGATTAAATACAAAAGTGATTAAATGCTACTTTATTTCAGTGATAAATTCTAGATAACTACTGTAATAAAACACTGCTAAAATAAAGTCAAAGTCTGATGGAAAAATAAGGTAACAACTCAAATCTCCTTTACATTGATCCAAACAGATGTTCCTCCTCTCCTCTTAAATATTGCAATTATATTCATTAAAACAGTCAGGCACAAGTAAAACGAGTGGAGCTTCGTCTCGCAGGTATTTGTCTCTGAGCACAGCACTGGGGAAACAGCACTGCTGTGCTCATCGTCGAACACAATGAGGCAGCCAGTGAAATTTATTCATACTGCAACATGCGCTATGTCAAGCTGCTTTAGATCAGCGAGGAGGAAACATTTCATGCGTCTTTTCTCAATTCTCTCATTTGTAATACTGTCTAAAATTAAAAAACAACTGGTGAAGCCAGTCACACACTAAATACTGCCTATCAATGAAAAACACAGCAAGATGATGTTTTTGAGACATTTTGAAGCACTAAAACATACATAAATATGTTTTTCAAAGCTGAACGGTGTAATATGAAATACAAGACAGTGTTATAAACTTACATCTCATTTTGACACAATACACCTTGGTGAAAGAAAACTAAGGAAACAATAGAGAAAAGACAATGATAGTTTATTTGTAACCTTATCTTGTGTATGAACTACAAACTCTGATTTCTATAATCGATCTCCATCTTTTTTTAAAGGTCATGAAATAATGTTTACATGAAAATCAATCCAGTCGTCTTTTACAGCATATCTCGCTCTTTTTTTTTTTTTTTTTTAATCTTTTAGAACAGGTTGGCACATGTAAAATTAAAATTTAAAAAGTTTTTGTTTTGTTTTTGTCTTTTTTTGTTTTTATTTTCAAAATGTATTTTTATAGAAATCTACCACTAGAACAGCATTCCCTCTCAGAGACGAAAAGAAAGAAGTTACGTGAAACGGAGAGAAAAGCATCTCGTTCACTCCTAAACTGAAACCCAAAACACAGATGTGTTTGCATGAAGGGACTGAACAAACATACAGAAAAAGAAAATCACAATAAGTCGAAAAACAAAAATTATAATAAAAAATGATCATATTATAAAAAAACGACAAAGACCTTTTCCAAAAATTATGACAATTTAAGACAATGATTCTATTCCTTAAAATAAATCAAATGCAACTGAAAACCCAATGACTTGGTTTACTTTTGTGCTAAACTCCATTGACGATAAGGATTTTTGTCGCTTTATGTTCAGATTGACATCAATTTCAGTGACAATGCAAACTAAATTCAGAAAGACAAGAAAATGAATTAAGATTCGAAAGAGCAGCATATTCAGATGAAGAACAGTCTTTTTTTGCACGCTTTGATATCTTGATTAGAAAATGTACCAGATGGCCTTTGCTTCTAGTGGGCAGGAGGTACGCTCAAAAACTTTTTCGTAATGATCTGAAATAGCAAAGCTGACAAGCATAATTGCATTAGATCTTTTAAAATCAGAGTGCATCTGGTGTGTGATCAAAATATGATACGGAAAAGTTCACCAAATGCCACATGGTATAAGTTGGCATCTGTATTAAGTCCAGAAATGCAAGAGAAAAATCTCCTTGTCAGTCCCCTGTGCGCCTTGCATGAATTATGAATGGCCAAAAACGAAAACGCTACGGATCTGAATAAAATGTCACAGGTTTATTGGTTTAATTCAAATTACCTATAGACCTCTAGATTGCTTTATAGATTAAATGATGCACTTCAAATGAGTCCACTTTGGATCTTTCACCCAGCCTCGCTCTCCCATTTGACTCTGAATACATTTAAAGTGTCAAGCCAATGTCTGTTGGCTACTCCCCACCCCGTCCAAGGTCACTGGTTTCTATAGTGACCGTCTCAGGCCATTCTGATTTCATAAATTAATTCATAATGTCAAGTCATTCCCCCTGCAGCCAAAGGCTACTGCGTGTGTAAAGTCGAAGATGGATGTATCATCCTCAGTCTGTACCGAAAATAAACTAAAGTGACTGAATATGATTTAAAAGTTTAAAAAGAATTGCATAACTGCCTAAAAAGATTGACAGCGCAGAATGATGAAAGATAGAATATGAAAGAATTCAAGAAAAAAGAACTAGTGAGAGGGGAAAAAAACACAATCGGTTCACAGAATCTATAAAGACACACCTGTGGCATCTTTGGAAGCCTTAGATCTGAGCCGCACTGACTTTGCCCACTTATTTAGGGTCCTGTGTCTGGCTTTTAGACCATTCCAGAATGATTTCCTTCAACTGTATCCATGGAGAGCACCAAGACAAGTGGATTGAAATGGAAATGGTGCTACGTCAGTACCAGCTCTATGCTTTTTCCACTTCAAATAAAGGCCTACAATCTTCAGCCCCCTGCCCATATAAAATTTGTCATAGAATGTGTGTGCTGCATCTCAGTATTGGGAAACTTTAGTTGGGTGTCAAGGATGAACTGCCACAGGAACCCAAGTTGTTGTACGCTATGAGAAAGAAAATGCAGAAAACAGTTTAAGGACTTAAATAAAGCTTATTTTAAGCATGATATGCCTCAACATGTATTTAAGGTCATGTGGGATGGCTCCAAACGCTAACTTAATCCATAAATCTTCTGGTCCGAGCACAGAAATTATTTGAAATTGCCCTGCATGCATCAAATAGACGTGTTCCTGACATTTGGCCCGGTTTTAATTGGGACACGTTTCCAGGGCTCCTTGTTCTAAATTTTAGGGTGGAAAAGCCAGGCATACATCTGCACGTAATTTGTAGCAGCCATCTCTGTTGAAAAATTAGCTGTTTAAAGCTTGTCTTCCAGTCTGTCCAGTTGAAAAGTGACCAAAACACCTCTAAAACCAGCTAACAGACGGACCAATATAGTTTAAAGAGCCTCTTTTTCAGCAAGGACAACTGAATAATTAAGGGGAGTCAACAAATGAATCATTTAGAATTAACATGATCAATTTAAACAATTATGGTGTGAACGTTTTCTGATAAGACAATCTGTAACCTAAGATTTTAAAAAGTATCGACATTAAATGTGAATCTTGAGATTTCAGAAAGATGGAAAGTTTCAGATTCATCCTCAAATGACTTGGGTCCTCACGTATAGAACAATAGATTTAAACAGAGTTTAAAAGCATATTAGTAAACCAACAACCCTTAAAATAACATTAAAAAAAACATGGTGAAATAATTGCTGGAAAAATAATTGCAGATCACATCTTTTCTTGATTAAACCACAATAGTTATTTTCCTTAAATAAATAACTTCTGTTATGTAAAGACACTTTTGAAACGGTTGACGTACACTCAGCTCCCAATGTCCTTGTCTACCTGTCAACATCCTTCTCATACGTCTTGCATCGGTCTACTGTGTCTTTGTTTCGACAATCTTCAAAATCGATATGTCACTTACTGTTCCTTAAGAGTTTTAGAAGTCTTTTTTTTCTTTGTTTAATCCACATTATGAAAAGCAGTTCAGATCTGGGTTTCTTGTACATTGTCTTTTGAGCTGGCCCGAATTAGCAAAGGTTCGTGGGCAGAGCTGTGTATAGAATTGATGGTGGAGGCATGGTTGTACGCAGTCTTGTAGGCGTTGTAATGATTCAGGTGCTCATGCTCCAGTGGGGGGAGGGCGAGGTGGCCCTCCATGGTAGGTCCACCAGTTACACAATCCTCATCCACGTTGATGATCTCGATGGTTCGCGTCGGTGCGTGGTGGTTCTGCTGGTGATGCTGTTTGCGCATTTTATAAAATATGATCAGCATGACTGCCGCCATCAGGGTGATGGCTACAAAGCAACCAATGATGATCTTTGTGGTCTTCATGACCTCATCCAAGGTGTTGAGTGAGCCATCAATCAGGGCTGTGACTGGGATGGTGTAGGTCTTGTCGGTGGCCTTGGTGGACAGTGGTGTCCGTGCTGTCGTGGTAGTGGTGGTGAAGGACGGTGGTAAGGTCTCCCAAATCCCAGAAGAAGGAGTAGGGCCGCCTTTCTGCTGTACCGTTGGGTGGCCATCATCATGTGCTGCTTCTGTGGTCTCGACGGTAACTGTAGTGAAGTAACTGAAGCTGCTGTTCTCTGTCGAGGACACGTTGAGCGTAGCCGAGGCTGTCGTGTTCCCTGCGGAGTTGCTCACCATACAAGTGTACGTTCCCGTGTCCTGCATTGTGACATTGGTAAAGTTTAACGTCCCATCGTTGAGCACGGAAATGCGCACCTTGTATGCTCCGTGCGTCATGATGGAGCCATTGGGCGTGATCCAGCTGACTGAGGTCAAAGAATTCGCTCGACATTTCAGTTCTGCTGCCATGCCCTCAGTCACATTCAGGTCCGCTGGTGGCTCCACGATCACCGGTGCATAACAATGGAAATAGTTCTGGTCGAGTTCGCCAATGTAGCGCCCTTTATGGCTGACAGGTGACGAGCAGCGGGCACAGCAACTGGTATTGGCCGGCACCATTTCCTTTAGCCACCAACTGAGCCAGAGGATGTCACAGTTGCAGTTCCAGGGGTTGTGGTGCAAGTGTACCCTCTCCAAGTGGTGTAGTGGGGTGAAGAGGTCATGAGGCAGGAGGGTAAGGTTATTGTGGGCCAAATTGAGCTCCACGAGGGACTGAAGATCATCGAAGGCATTTCTCTCAATCGTCTGGATCTGCGCATGCATCATCCACAGTTTCTGTAAGTGGACGAGGCCTTTGAAAGACCCTGGCCTTATTATAGACAGCTGGTTTCCTGACATCTCCAACTCATCCAAACGGACAAGAGGAATGAGATTGGGGATCTCCTTTAAGTTGCACATGCCCAGGTTCAGGTACCGCAGGTTGCTGAGGCCTTCAAAGGCACCTTCTGAAATATACGAGAGCCTTTTAAGCTCACCCAAGTCCAGCCTTCGCAGCGATGGTACGCGGTTGAAGGCATAAGAGGGTATACTCTCGATAGGGTTATTCCTCAACCAAAGCTCTTTAAGTTTGGACAGGTACTCGAAAGCCCCATTGGGGATTGTGGTTAGACGATTATCGAAGAGCTCCAGAGTGTTGAGGTTAGCCAGCCCATTGAAAGCTCCGATTTCAATGTTGCGGATGTGGTTCTTGCTGAGCTGCAGGATCTCGAGGTGCCTTAGATGCTTGAAGCTGTCAACTTTGATCACCTGGATGAGGTTCTCCTGAAGGTTCAGGTACCTTGTGTTGGTGGAAATACCATCGGGTACATCTCGAAGGCCACGTCGCGTACAGATGACCTTGCTGAATTGGTTGCTACAAGAGCAGACGGAGGGGCAGGTCTGCGCTCGCACCAGGCCAGCCACCACCAGAAGCTGCAGGGCCAGCGACAGCACGAACAATGGGTCGGACAGGGCCCGGTTCCACCTAGGACCTCTCATCGTCTGCTGCATCAGGGAGGAGGACATCTTGTTTATCATTCATAATTCGCTGACAGGTTCTCCACTCTTTGGGAAGGGTTTTATTAGGCCGAACTGCAAAAAACGAGAGAAAGAATATAATATAAGGTTTGGAATACCACTGTAGATGACACTAATCACAAAAAGATACTACACACTGAAATGTCATACATATTCAATCTTATTGAGTTTCTGTTGCTTATTTGCACATGCTCTTCAGTGTCTGATTCACTAAACAAATTATGCAAATGAGGTAATGCCACAAATACTGCAATAAAACCTGTACTTCAATCAATTTGCATGGTGCAATTCTCCACCAAAAGGGTCAAAATTGTTTAATAAATCAGTGAATTGGAAAAACTGGTGGAAAATTTAGAGAACATTCTTTGTTCCATTAAGGTATACATGAAGAAGCCAGTCGCTGTATAGGTGCTCCAGCATCAAAAACAATCTCTGTCTAGCCACTAAAGTCCCTCTAGCCTAGTGGAAGTGAATCACAGACAAAACATTTCTCACACACACATGCACCGTAGGTGACCTTGGAAGAGTGTTTCATATCCATTTCATTTTTTTGAGTGTGTGTGGTGTCTGTGAGTTCATGTCTTTGCGTGCACAGCACTCTCAATCTAAGTCACATAAAGCTGCACCTCAAAATTGGGTCTGCTTTCTCTGTTTCCTCCTCTCCTCAGTCAGAGAGATATGAACTGCCTTGTCTGTCTGTGTCACTTTATTTATTCTTGCAGAGGAGGCATAAATAAAAGCATGGCTTCCAACCTACCAATCCTTCAATCAACCCCACGTATCAAGAGCGTTAGGCTCTCAGAGATACCTAAAGGCACGTGTGTGACCAGACTGAGAAAGAAACCTGGATGTGGTGGACAAACACATGTTTGTTTTAGCTTTACATATAGATTTACATAATGTATTTATGCATTTGAAGAGAGTACATCTTATCCAAAACAAAATGGGTTTTATCCTTGTATTCGAGGGTCTATATAGATTCTTTCAGATCTTGCATTCCCTGAGAATCAAAGCAATGACCTTAGCATTCCTAACAGCATGCTAGTTTAAAAACACAATTTCCCTGAGAGTATTAGCATGCAGTCAGCTTGTTTTATAAACTTGTACTGAGACCTTGTTGCACTCTGTCCTAACATTTTAAATACAAGAACAAGTCTTATCTGAACGCCCCCTACAGAAGTCTAGTCTAGTGGACATAACCCTCAATCTCACTAATTGTATAATGCTTCCTCAAGAACGACAAGTCATTTAGACAACCCACTGACTAATCGATTATGAAAATGTGCTGCAAATAAACACAGCACATTTTCTCCATAGACACTCTGAGCACTAGAAAAGGTTTTGGATTGCAGGATGTGAAAGAGAGCTGTTGAACATGGATGTTCTTCCCTGTGGGCATTACAACACCCTGTTGAAAGCACTGCAAAACTGTTTGTACCACTTTTCACTCTCTGGCTTGCCTTTCCTCTTCCTCTCAGCAGGGTGCTGGTCTTAACCTAATAGTGACTGCCATAACAATCAATTCTTTCATCGCAAATCTACTTGAATTGCTGCCCTGAAGTCTTGCTGGTGAGGATCACACACGAAACATATACTGAACCGTGTTATCACTAAATGTTTTAAAGGAACGACTCACAGTAGTTAAACGATATGCTCATTTTTACTTCATTTAACTGAATTTCATGCAGAGATAATTGTAATATATATCTTGCATGTAAATGATCAATTACAAGGAAAGATAAAGCTTTAACTTCACAAATCTTTTCGAAAAACTGAAAATCCCTGCTGGTTTCAAGTGCGGGGTCCGGTTTATCTTCCCTGATTTGATTTTACACTAATAAAATTGCATAACACAATCTAGGTTGCTCCAAGTCGAGAGAGAGAAAGAGAGGGGAGCAAACAAAAAAGCACTCCACAGAAATCCTGCTGCTTCTCAAACAATGAGCCTGGCAAAATTGGATTTCGTGTGGGAAGGGAATTAGATGAAAAAATGATAAACAAAAAATAAGATTATGAAATGAATACATTTTTAAACTTCTGCCCCAGTAAGAGATGATGAATCAGGCGGTAAACGCTTCAGCAGGGAGGGAGGTAAAGAAGAGGATCAAGCGGCAGAGGCCTTGAAAGGCGTGAGGTGTAACGAGGTGAATTAATTTTTTCAAATAACATGAAAGTGAATGCCATTGCTGCTGACAACAATGCTGCTGTGTGCTTCTCGGCACAGTGCGAGCTCGAAAAGCTTCTGTGCTTTCCGTCACATGGCGGGGTGAGCAGGGTGAGGTGAGAACAATTATGGCAATCATGCAGTTCTGCACAAGAGAATCAAATGTCAAGAGCTGTATTGGATTAATATGGTGTTCACCTTTGAGGAGAGAAGGTAAGAGAAGATAATAGAAGAAAGAGAACAGAAGAGGAGGAAGGATAAGGAGGAGGTGAAAGGGGAAGAGAAATGGAGGAAGGAAGGAGAAGGTAAGCAATGGAAGACGAAGAAGAAGCACAAGAGAACGGAAGAAAGGTAGATGAAATAGCAGGGAAAAGAGGGGGAAATTAAGCTTTTTGTTTTATACTACTGTTCCCAGAAGAAAATTCAATAAACAGTTGTTAACAAAAAAGGAGGAAGCAGAAAGGAAGAGAAGAAAGAAGGATAGATAAAGAAGTAGTAAACAAGAAGGGAGAGAAAAGTGAAAGGAGGGAGAGAGAGGAAAGAAAAGTGAAGGGAGAGATAGAGAGATATAAGGTAGAAACTAAGAAGAAGATTAATGAGGGAAAACAATGAGAAGTGAAGAGGAAGTAGAAGGGAAAAGGGAAAATGAAAGGAAAGAACTGAAAAGGAAGCAGAGGACAAGACGAAAGTGATGAAAAGGGAAGAAGGAAGAAGAGGAAAGGAAGTAGGAAGGAAACAAGAAAAGGAGGAAGAGGAAGTTGAAAGGAAATGGGAGAAAAGAAAAAGGAAAGAGAAGTAAACAGGAAGGAGAAGGCAAGGAAAAATGATGTAACAGAGGAAGCAGACAGGATGGTGAAGTAAAGGGAAGAGGAAAAGGAGGTAAACGATTAAAGGAAAAAGGAGAGGAAGTCAAAAGGAAAATGGAAAGAAAAGAGAAAGGAAAGAGAGGAAAATGAAGCAGAAGAGAAGAGAAGGAAAAGGAGGAGAAGGATGAAGCAGAAGGTAAGAGGAAAATTAGGTAAAAAAATAAAGGAAGAATAAGAGGAGGTTAAAAGGAAGAGGGTGAATGGAAGAGGAAAGAGATAGAAAAGAAGACAAATAGAAGAGAAAGGAAGGAGAGAGAAAAAGGGAGTAAGGAAAGAAGAGGAAGGGAACTAGAACAAGAAGAGAGGAGGAGGAGGAAGGAAAGAAGAAGAGTAGGAAAGAGAACAGTAGAGGAAGTACAAGAAAAACAAAACAAAAATAGAAGGCTTCCACATGCATTGCATCGTCATTTGGCAACATACATGCAGATGACACCGGGCATCGAGGGTAATGCTGTCATTTAACAAACACTTCATATCAAAACTGCTCTATTCAAAAACCAAAGGTATTGAGAAAATAAAAGATTTTTCAACACACTCAGTGAGAGAGGCTCTGAGCCAAGTTTCATTTATCTGCAGGCCTGCTGGAGCACAATTCATAGGTATGCTGGATAGCATCAATAAACTATGATAGTTCAGCCATTGGTTTACAAGACTGGGAATTGCTTCATATAAAAAGAAAGCAGGATGGGAAGTTCTCCACAGGGTCATCCATCTACAGCTGGATGAACAGCTTATGGACTGTAGAATCACCAAGTTACCTGCAGCAACAGTGGTAACCTTCAGATGATACGATCAGGTGTAACAAGACTAGGAATATCTTACAAGCCAGAGTACTCTTGCTAATATTTATTAGCTGTCACAACATTGCTGGTTACTTGCTTTGCCAACAAAAATATTTCCAAAGAAAAACACAGCGGAATGAACTGGATGAGTAAATGCTTCAGTGACTCACTCATAAGAGTCATTTGCTTCATTCCTCAAGAAATAACTGTTTTGAACATTTTTTTTTTTTTTTTTTTTTTTTTGAGAATTATTCAATGACTCACTCAGAGGTGGTCACTTGTTAATCCCAGACAGAAATTAAAATTATTATTATTATTATTATTTTTTTTTTTTAATGGATGAGTGAATGCCTCAGTGACTTAGAGTCATTTACTTCATTGCTGAGCAAATCAACTGAGAATGATTCAATAACTTACTCATAAAGATGGTCCTTTGTTTATTCCTAAATCTGTGTTTTTGAATGAATAGAATGAGTGAATGTTTCAGTGGCTCACTCATAAAGAGTAATTTGCTTAATTCCTGAGTAAATCAATGTTTTGAACAAATTGGTTGAGAATGATTCAAAGACTCACTCATAAAGATGGTCACTTGTTTAATTTCTGAATGGATCAGTGTCTTGATATAATTAGCTGAGTTATGATGCAATGACTCACTAGTAAAGAGTCATTTGCATCATTTTTGAATGAATCAGGGTATTGGATATCATTATTCAACGACTCATTCACAAAAACAGACAGTAATTTAATTCCTGAATGAATCAGTGTTTTGAATGAATTCATTCATAAAGACTCATTCATAAAGATTGTATCGCCACCTACTGGCATAACAATGCAATTTCAAACCTGCTATTTCATTAGCGTTCTTAAAACAAGGACTGGATTCAAGGACCAGAAGAAACTGCTGTATAATTAAAACACATTCCAGTCAGTAATGTAAACAATAAGCATTGGTGCAAGGTAGATCGTTTCCCTTCTTAAAAACAAAGCTCCCAAAAAGCATCCACCGAGCAAAGAGAGCTTCTCCCGAGGACTCTCAGTAATCCTGTGAGTTCTGCAGCGAGGAGGATCTTGGTTCCACTAAAAAAACAGGGATGAAAAGGATGAGTCATGCCAAATCAGTAAAAAGCAACAGTGTTTCATTTATAGGGCATTGCGGAACTGCAGCTCTTTCGAGAACCGGGAGAAAAGGCAGAAAAAACGGGGGGAAAATAACTGCATCCATCACTGTACGCTCATACTGATACGGAACGAAGTATGTGGGCTCTGTCAGACGGTCGCAACTGGAAGTTATGGCAAGGAAATGGGTTTTGGCAACCGCAGAAACAAAAGCAGACTATCTGTTAGCACCGCGCAAGTCCAGACCCCTGTGGCGGTGGCAGGTGGAGACGCACTAGCAGGGAGAGAGCTGGAAAGGCCCCCACAGAGAAAGACGAGGCGAGCACTGTCAGAAAAACTCGCCTGATGAGTCTGCGAGAGAGGAAATGAAAAGAGGTGTCTGGATGTACACAATGACAACACGGAAATACATGAAGGCTGAAAGATAAGGGTGATATAAATACTGGGGCTCGGTCTAATGAGATGCGGGATACAAGGAGGTCAGCTGCATTTTTTACAGCGTGGAAATTAAGGGGAGAACAGGGTGCAATAAAATGGTGGAGATGCCATTAAGCCGGATTCTCTCTCTCTCTCTCTCTTCAACATCATTCCCATGCAGAGCATAGCCAGTGCCGCAGCTGGATAAAGTGCAGCACGTGAAACCGAATGGATTCTTCTAGAGCAGTGGTTCCCAAACTTTTTCTGCCGGCCCCCCTTTTGCAGAATTAAAAAAAATGATTTATTTATTTATTATTATTATTTTTATTTTTAACTATGTAACAGTATTCGTTGTTTTCAACAGATTTTCTCAAACTCGCCTCTGCACAAAATATGCCTCATCATATTTTCTTCTCTTTGTTGTAGTTGTGGGGCCTCATTTATAAAATGTTGTGCAGAAACCATCCTAAATGTGATCTTACGATCATTTCTCAAATATGTGTACGTTTGATTCATAGAATGAACGTACCAACAGAAAAGGAGCTTACGCGTCTCTTTCAGATGTGAAATCTATGAATCGCAAATGATCTTCAACTTGCGCGCAATTGAATGGTTTCAGCTCTCTGCTTGTAAACGACTCCTAATTAATGTCATTAACATATAAAATATTACCAATCATTATAATTTAGAAGAGCGAGCTGCAAGAACAGCTTACATTTAAAAAAAAAAAACCTGCAATACTCCGATAATAAAAAGTGCGTAAGTCTGCTCGGACCCTGACGTGACGCTAAGCACTTTTCCACGTCACCGTCTTTATAAATATGAGCGCTGGCGTGATTTAAGCGCACGCACACTCTACGATCAAATCTGAGCAAACGCACGCTTTATAAATGAGGCCCGTGATGTTTGAAGTAGATTCATCATCTACTTTACGTTTACCCGGCACTTGTTGTCTTTTCAAAAACTTGTCCATGGTTAGAGCAGAACTACTATGCGTCATTCATTCATAATTTTATTCGGCTAACGGCAATTCTCATTTATGATTAATCAATTGCACCATCTAGTGGTCTGTTATTTAACGACAACAACCGCTAGAACTGATAACAGACCGCTGCAGCGGGTACTGCGAGTCGTCTTGAGGTAATAAAATATGATGAAATTCATATTTTCTGTTCATTTATTTACATATGTGGCAAGAAGCCATAATTACCCAGATAATTTCACAGTGGGGTCTTGTATCACCCTGAAAACTTTTACATAAAAATCTAGGGATGCACCGAAAAGAACATTATTGGCGAAACCGAAACTGCTTTGTAATAATTATTTATTATTTTATTAAATAATATTAAGTCATTTTTGTAAGACTTTTTAATTTAACTCAATTTTAATGATACTGAATTTAAAAATCACAAGCCAATAAAATAACCACGTTTATTGAAAGTAACACAATAAAATTGGACAGAAAATATAGCCTATTAATATTAAATATCAATCAATATATTATTTTTATTCAGTTCTATGAAACAGAATCGGATTAACTGTTTTTATAGTCCTACAAAGCTATTATTATCAGAGCACGTGAGCAGAGCATAGCGTCACGAGAGGGGGGCGTCATTTTACCACCGTTGTGCAGTACAGCTGTACTACAGCATGTTACATCACAATAGCGCTATTGCAAAAAGGAACAAGTATACATAGAAATTTTCTGTCGGCGCGTTATTTGAGCGGACTTTGCTTTGCGCAGATTCATAGAGCGGAATATTCAGCGGAGTGTCACGACGGCAGTGATTAGAGAGAGAGAGAGAGAGAGAGAGAGAGAGTACGCGCTGAATACTGCCGGGCGGCGCGGCAGATATTTTCGGCTCATTGGACCGTTTTTCTCTTTTGAAATTTCGGCTGACTGTATGTACACTAGCCTTGCCGCGCCCCCCTTATCATAACTCCGCGCCCCCCCTAGGGGTCGCGCCCCCCAGTTTGGGAACCACTGTTCTAGAGCATATGAATATATATTCATTCAATGACAGATATGTTTAAGTACAGATGCATGACTTCATTTAGAAGTAACTTAACTTAATAGCCAGTAATCTTAATGACATACTAATACATTTTAATTTAAAATATATATATATATTAATTAATTTAATTTAATTTTAATTTGATTGGGAACAGAACAGCTTGAAATGGGATGGATGGATGGATGGATGGATGGATGGATGGATGGATAGATGGATAGATAGATAGATAGATAGATAGATAGATAGATAGATAGATAGATAGATAGATAGATACAATTTTAATCCCAACCTACAAAACATTAATAATAATCATTTTAAAAAGCTTAACGGCCAGTGATTAAACTAATGACATTTTGTTATTGGGAACAGAACAGTTTTGGAAATTTTGCAAACTCCTTTTTGTGTTCCAAGTGAAACAATTGTTAGCCAAGTTGTAAGCAACATAAACTTCTGTAAACAATGACAGTATTTCTAAAATGATCTGTAGATGGTGCAAACCAATTAGACTCATTAATTAATGCATGTAAAACTTAATTATCAAATAAACAAATACATGCTCAAGAAGGACATTCACATGGATCAACAACGTTGTTGGCCCTGGAGCAAACTTCTTACCACGATATTTAGGGTTAAGTTTAGGACTAAATGTTGTTGCCAGACCAACAAAGGAGGATGACCCAGGAACATGTCATATTTGAGTAATTCATGTGATATGATGACCATTTCATCATGTATCTATTTCCACTGACCTTGAAAACATTCAGTCAGTCTCACTAAATCAACACAGCACTCAATGACTCCAGCTACAAATCCTGCTAATTGAATCAAGTTCCCATTTTCCATTCTGCACGAGTTAGAATGAAGCGTCATCATTCTGCAACAGAACAGGCACTTCCAAAGTAACAAGTGGCCATCTGGCATATTTTCTTTTCACAAACTGCACTATTTATGCAAATGAGTTCTATCTTCAAATTAGCATCTCCGCAAATACATCACTTCCCCGGACACGCCCCTTTACAACAAGCCCCGCCCCTTCTCAGGCACCAGATATTGATAACCCTCCCACTCGTTTTCAATGGGCACTGCAAAGTTTCTGCTCGACGTCTCCTTGGCGACCACTTTTTCAGCTGGCACTGATTTACTTCCTGTCCTTGGTTGCCATGCCAACCCTTGCAAGGAGGTGCCTTCACTACACATGCACGATGGAGACAAATGGTGAAGAAAATCATCTCAATCAACACCAAAGCCTTCATTTTTAATTAGTTCAAAAGTGTCAAAATACATCTTGACATGAAACAATGACTCAACATGAATCTAATATAGAATTTAATGCAGAAAAAAGATGTCAGATCAATAGCAACTCTTCACTGCTTCACTTCTTGCTAGACTCACTTGTTTAATTGAGACAGTTGTGGATTTTCCCATCCAAACGCCACTGGAGTTTTGCATTGTTAATGTCTTCACAATAAGATGCCCTGAAAGCATCTCTTGACTAGACTTGATTAAAATGTCAATAAGAGAACCAATCTTCTCTCTGCCAATCCAACAAACAGACAAAGCTCAGTGTCCTCTGGCAATTTATCCATTTCTATTCATATTCAAAATCTAGTGGATTTCTCGCCCCTCATTTTAGCAAAATATATGTTATCTAGTGGAATGAACCAATGACTGGTGATTGAAATACATTAA
This sequence comes from Onychostoma macrolepis, assembly GCF_012432095.1. Classification (NCBI taxonomy): domain Eukaryota; kingdom Metazoa; phylum Chordata; class Actinopteri; order Cypriniformes; family Cyprinidae; genus Onychostoma; species Onychostoma macrolepis. The sequence continues at coordinate 8,180,582 of NC_081179.1, forward strand.
ATAAACAGATACAGCACAAATGCCGCATGGCTGAGGGATTTTTTAAAAGACATTACTGTCAGCGTTTTGCGAAATAGCTGAGGGATATTTTGGGGATGAATTTCTGTGCTTGTTGGAGCAATAAAGTAGAAAAGAGAGTGAAAGGGAACCGGCACACACACAGCGGAATTGTATGATGTTAGCTGTTCTTGTGTAAAATGCTCCCTAAAAGTACATTCATGTAAATTGGATGGTGGAGAGCGGCACATCGGGCTTGATTTGCACAAACGTTCGTCCATTTGCAGGAATTATTGTGATTATACAAAGGGCAGGTCTGAGGGGAGACATTGCTCTGGGACTAAATCTAAAGTAACTCCAGCGGTCCATTTATGGGACCAGTTAACTAGACATCTGAATAATTGTGGCTTCGGCGTACTCATCAAATTATGGTCTTGTTTTTCAGTAAAAAAAAAAAATGAAACATCCTTTAAAAAAATACATTTACTTGACATGGGAAAATGCTTTTGAATTTAAGCCTTGCATTCAAAGAATATATTTAAAACTCACTGGATGAAACTAATCAAACAAAACTTTGAGAATGGGGTGAGAAATATAATTATAAACTATATATATATATATATATATATATATATATATATATAAATAAACTCAAGATATATTCTTTGAAAACAAAAATAACTTAATATTTTAAAACACTTCGCAAGATAAAGTACATTAATCTTGTTTTTTAGTTACTCAGTATTAGTTATTAATGACACAAATTATTATGACTTAGATATTATTTATTTATTTATTTTGCATATTGAGCTAATCACATGAATTACTGCATTAATTATTTAAAACATCATTTTGTTCTCTGAAAACCAAGATATCTTTTTTTTTTTTTTTTTAATTGAACTATATTTATATTGTTTTAAGTTCAAGTTTACATATTTTACCACAATATAAATTATTAATGTTACTTAGGGTGACTAAAAGTCTTCTTTTTATGACCTTAAAAAGCATCTGGTCGGGATTTCTAAATTCAAAAAAAAAAAAAATGTCCAGGATTGGCTTTTGGCAAAAGTATTGTGTAAATAATTTAATTAGATAATAATTTTAATTAGAAAGTCTGCAATACTTAGAAAATCAACCTAAAATATTTTTTAATATATTGTTTTAATTATTATAATTCATTGATAATGTCAGGTGTGTTGTCGGAGCAGGGAAACGCGAGACGAGGAATATAGTAAATAACACACTCTTTAATGATGAGCTTCGGGAAAGAACGAACATACAACCACATTGACAATATAAGACGGAAACTAATTACACAGGGCTGGGGACTAATTAACTCATAAACACAAAACTAGGACAGGAACACCAAATATGGTCACAAGAGGAGGGGAAAAACACAGGACGCGGAGACACAGTCTGACATTACTCCCGCCTCCCCATAGGCGCGTCCCGCGCCGTAAAACATCCAACGGGGAGGGGGGGTGGGCGCTCAGGAGGCCTCCAGGGCGGACCAGGGGACTCTGGAGGCCATGGCGGGTCTGCCTTCGAGACCTCGGCCCCAGCCCCCACCTCGGCCTCTACTGCAGGAGCCCTACTACCCCCCCCCAAAATTTTCTTGGGGAAATTAACGATGTTACTGGGCAGGCGATCAGGGATAGCGGGCTCTTGGGGGCGCTCTGGCAGCGCGGGCTCTTGGCGGCGCTCTGTCAGCGCGGCGATAGGGAGGCGCCTTTGTGGCGCAGGCTCTGGGAGGCGCTCTTGAAGCACGGACTCTTGGGGGCGCTCTGGAAGCGCGGATTCTTGGCGGCGCCGTAGCGCAGGCACTGGGGTGCGCTCTTGACGAGCTAACTCTTGGGGTGCTCTGGAGGCGCGGACTCTTGGATGCGCTCTGGCAGCGCTGGCTCTTGGCGGCGCCTGTCAGCTGGCGATAGGGAGGCGCCTTTGTGGCGCAGGCTCTGGGAGGCGCTCTTGAAGCACGGACTCTTGGGGGCGCTCTGGAAGCGCGGATTCTTGGCGGCGCCTTCGTAGCGCAGGCACTGGGGTGCGCTCTTGACGAGCTAACTCTTGGGGGTGCTCTGGAGGCGCGGACTCTTGGATGCGCTCTGGCAGCGCAGAGCTAGGGAGGCGCCTTCGTGGCGCAGGCACAGGGGGGTGCTCTGGAAGCGCTGACTCTTGAATGCGCTCTGGCAGTGCGGAGCTTGGGAGGCGCCTTCATGGCGCAGGCACAGGGGGGCGCTCTGGAAGCGCTAACTCTTGGGGGCGCTCTGGAGGCACGGACTCTTGGATGCGCTCTGGCAGTGCGGAGCTAGGGAGGCGCCTTCGTGGCGCAGGCACAGGGGCCCTCAGGAAGCACTGACTCTTGGATGCGCTCTGGCAGTGCGGAGCTAGGGAGGCACCTTCGTGGCGCAGGCACAGGGGGGCGCTCTGGAATATTTTATTCATGTTACCTATTAATTAGTATTATAATTACAGATTCTATCTATCTATCTATCTATCTATCTATCTATCTATACACACACACACACACATATACATATACATACATATATATATATATATATACACACACACATACATACTGTATATAGATATATACACATTTATATATATATATATATATATATATATATATATATATATATATAATTTAAAAAAATGAATAAACAGCACTGACAAGCCCATCATTGTTACCAGTCAACTACAACGTTATAATAGTGCTGTATTCTGCAATAGGTCACATGCTTACGTGATACGGTGTGAATCAATCCTGACCCTTTGACCTACATGTGAACAGCAGGCTGGGAGTAGATGTGTGCAGTTAACCATGAGTGGCTGACCAATGCATCCGCAGGGCACCACATTCACCAAACAATCCAGTCTAAATTATTTCCACGGGCTGCTCGGAGGATGGAGAGAGGTGTGGGTGGGGGTGCGAGGCCTGGCCCGAGGCAACACATTCTCCAGACAAATGAGCCGTGCAAATTCAGACTCGCCTCTTCAGACAGCGCTGTCGCACCCGGAACACGCTTTGGACCAGTGGTGCTGAAACTGCAAGCTCACACAGACTTCTATATCCAAACAGAGGCCTGGTTAGCGCAGTTACATATGACAAAATACAGCTATTTCACATTTTGATTCAATCGAGTATGGTTATGTAATCCAATTAAACAATAAGTCACGAAGAGATGCTTTAAAATTCACAGGAAACAGCCAGTTTCACTAACGTGTCATATTTCTAAATGAAACGAGAATTAAATTAAGGACTTGATTTTATCAATCAGAACTGATTACTTTTGGGTTTAAAACAGTGTTAATTATTTTAAAGATTTTATGAAGTTCTTGCTCGAAGCAAGGTGAACAAAACTTTGCCAACCAAGATTACTATTTTTCCTAAAATGTCAGGAATATAGTAAAAAAATAAATAATAATAATAATAATAAAAATATCACACACACATATATATAGTTTTCTATATTTCTATTTTCTATTAGTATTAAATATATAATAAGATACAATATTAAAATGCACAAACATATATTATTATTATTATTATTGTTGTTGTTGTTGTCCCTCTCTTCAGATTAGATAATAAAAAAAGAAAACTACAAAAGAAGCACTACAAAACCATAGTTTGCAATATATTATATGTTCATCATAGTTTCATGCTTATTGGTCATACTTAATTATCATACATTGGTCATACTTAATTGTTATTAAGTGTTAATTAATTAAATTTATTTAATAATAACGTTTGTATTTTTTACATAATTAAATATATAATGAATATAAATATATGAATATGACTATATATATATATAAAATATATATATATTATACACATTAATGATTATCATCTATTGATTATCTATTGATTGATTGAAGATTTTGTGTAACATAAAAAAAACAACCAAGAACTTGTATAACGTGTAATGTGTTTATGTAATGTAACAGAACGTGCAAGAATGGTCCATTTCAATTTCATCTTGACTGTAACAACCATTTGCCATCGCTTCCAGTAGTCACACTGAAAACAGTAAGTCAAGATAAGCGCAGTGCATCATGGGATACTGTATCCCACACTGACATCCCTCTCTTTCTATTTCTAAAACAATTACATATTCGGATCCACATACCCCCATCAAAAACACAGAAAACATGACAAGAAATCAATACCACAGATAATCTCCTCACGCATACATATAGACATGACGTTATCTCCGGCATCGCTGCCACCTGCTTTGATGTATTAGTGTAATTAAGCAGAATTGTGTCTGTCACACAGATGCCGCATCGATCGGGTCGCGAACGGACACCGTTGAAGAGATCTGCTCTTACGATCAATGTCTACACAGCATTATACGTGTGTTTGGACACTTCTTTGCCAGAAATCACATGATGTACTGTCTGTCGTTTGATTTTACCAAATTCAATCGGCAGCCTTGGAAGGAAGCTTGTCTTATTGAGGAAGTATTGATGTATGATGAAGTTTCACCTCCGGTGAAAGCATCTGTGTGTTCGCGACCAATGTTTCTTTCACAGCTGCGTCTGTTCAGCACCAAGGACGGCGGCCGACCGCCAACACATGGCTCAGAGGAACGGGCCACGTCTGGTGGCGCATCGCGAGGCACAGCTGTAGACCGTCAGAGCTCATCAAGAAGAAAGTTTCCTGGACGGCACTTAAAGGGATAGTTCACCCAAAAATGAAAATTCTGTCATTAATTACTCACCCTCATGTCGTTCCAAACCTGTAAGACCTTCGTTCATCTTCAGAACACAAATTAAGATATTTTTGATGAATACCGAGAGCTCTCTGACCCTCTCATAGACAGCAAAGATCCTACCACGATCAAGGTCCAGAAACGTAGTAAGGACATCGTTAAAATAATTCAACTGTAATTTTTCGAAGCTACGAGAATACTTTTTGTGTGCAAAGAAAACAAAAATAACGACTTTATTCAACAATTCTTCTCACCCTGGTGCCATTTTGGAGAGACTCACAATGTAAAGCTTCGAAAAATTACAGTTGAACCCCTGATGTTACATGGGCTATTTTAACGATTTCTTTACTACGTTTCTGGACCTTGATTGTGGTAGGATCCTTGCTGTCTATGGCAGGTCAGAGAGCTCTTGAAATTCATCAAAATGATCTTAATTTGTGTTCCGAAGATGAACGAAGGTCTTATGGGTTTAGAACGACATGAGGGTGAGTAATTAATGACAGAATTTTCATTTTTGGGTGAACTATGCCTTTAAGGGAATTCACGAAAAGCCAAAAGCTATTGGTTCCTGTCGTTATTTCAAAGACGCCTACAACTTTTACGTTATGCTGACAACCTGTTTTGCGGGTTTTAATATAGGCAGCGGCTATTTACACTAAGTGCAAATAGCATATTTTCTTGGCGACATTTACACCAAGTGCAAATAGCAATGGATTCTATTTACACTAAGTGAAAATAGCAGTATTTTTTTAACGATATGCTATTTACACTAAGTGCAAATAGCTATAGATTCTATTTACACTAAGTGAAAATAGCAATATATTCTATTTACACTATGTTAAAATAGCAAGATTTTCTGCTATTTATAGTTATTGCAAATAGTGGCAATTATCTGCACCTCAGTATTGTAGTACATTATAAAACAGTACACAATAATAACGTATTGAGTGTAAATTATAGTTTTAATTCAAATTAGGCTATTAAATGGATGCCACGTTATTGGACAATAAAGTCCTCCCTACACCGACCCTAACCCTACCGATACTTTATTTTCAACTTTTTGATTATTTCCTTCCAAGGCGGATTCGAACTCGGGTCGATTGCTTCAAAAAGCACGCACCTTACCATCTACACCACTGAAACCAATGTTGAATAAGTGTCTTTTTGCAGTGTTGACTATCCCATTCACACATTGGTGGGCGGAGTTAATGTTAATTAGCTTTGCCAACAAGTCGGGCTATTTGCACTTAGTGTAAATAGACACTCTGTTTAAGATAATCACCTCACTGGAGTTTTTCTGCTAACCGTACTATCGTTAGCGTCATTTGTCTTTGTTCCTTCTCACGCTCCAAGGTTGTCAAGTGGGTGTGGAAGGACGGATACCTCTTTCAGGATCATAAAGTCAAGTGGCAATTCTGAGCCTCTTCAGTCAGTTCCCCACACAACACATTAATGTCTATGAACAAATCACAACAATTTGTGTTAGACAAACACCTTAGTATCTAAACTGACTTTTTGTTGTACGATTCAAAACAAATGATTTGGTTACAGATATATAGAGTCTAGAGTAAGCAAGTTTCAAATAAGCCACCAGCACCACGTGTTCACACCACAGGAAAAAACAAAAACAAAAAAACAAACAAAAAAAAAACCTGGCAGGGAAAATGTTCACAGCTCACTAAATGTTCACACAACAGATCTGCCTGTCAACCTGCAACAATATTGTTTCAGTTTTCTCACTAGTCACTAGACATTAAAGAAACCAAATTTAGTGTTATTATCAAAGTTTGCATAAATAAATAAATAATAATAATAATAATTAAATTAATGAATGGATGAATAAATGAATGAATGAATGAATGAGGAGAAAGGAACAAAAATACTATTAAAGCTGCTACAATTTCCCTTTTCTCAAAAATATAATTCTAATTTTTTTTATACATGATTAAACAGAACTGATGTCACAATAACAGTGTCACACATTATTGCCAATTAAATGTTTTCATTTAAAAAAACTATTGTCTAATACTGCACAATGTGTACATCACCACTAAGCATTATTATTATTATTATTATTAAAAATAGATCATTAAAATCCCTATAAAACAATATTTAGGTACATGTAATACATGCTTGTAATAATTTGTAATAGTGTTCAATACATAATTTTCTATATTTTCTATTAGTATATTATTAGTAGATAAAAACAAATTCATAAAAAGACCCACAAACCAATATTTTCTATTAGTGTTGAATATATTAAATATATATATAATCTATTAAATATATAATATGAGACAATATTAACACACACTCACACACACACACACACACACACACACACACACACACACACACAATAATAATAATAATAATAAATAAATTATTATTAATAATAATAATAATAATAATGTTATTATTATTATTATTATTATTATTTTCTCCCATCCTCTCTCTCAGATAATAAAAAGAAAACTACAAAGAAGCACTACAAAACTATAGTTTGCAATATATGTGCTCATCATAGTTCTGTTATTCATAGAGTTTGTTGTTAATAATGTAATATAATATAATATAATATAATATAATATAATATAATATAATATAATATAATATAATATAATATAATATAATATAATATAATATAATATAATATAATATAATATAATATAATATAATATAATATAATATAATAGAATAGAATAGATGAGAAAATGCCTTAAAGTCAAAAGATCAAAACATTTCTCTTTAAATAAATATATATTAAAAATTTACCAGCTACAACAGAGAGCTTTTTACAGAGGGGGAAAAAAGGGGGGGAAAGAAGTGTCTGAATAATAGTGCCTTTGTACAACATACAGCAACAATAACAGTAAAAAGAATTAAAAATTAAGGAAGGGATTAAAGATTGGAAGTCTGATCTTAAAGTATGTCTTTTCTACTGCATCAAAAGCAGGAACTCTGTAAATGTAGCACCAAAAGCCAGGGGTAGCAGAAGATGCAGATAGCAGGCGAAATCCCTGCAGGGCTTCAGAGACAAGACATTCTCATGTTACACTACATTTGTTGAATTAATAACAGATAATTTAGCTGCAGGTGCAGGCACACACTGTGCTCCTCGCGTTAAACCCAGCATCCAGGGCTGCTTTCTTCTGTGATCTGAAATCAGTCTCCTCTCAGCAGATCTGCCTTTGAACAGATCAGGTTTGCAGAACAAACTCCTGGATCAGAATAATAAAACAGCTTCTACACAATCTGCCACCGCTGAAATCTGCACATCTGTGTGTCCTCAACAGGCATCTGTATTTTGGGTCCCTAGGCGAGTAGGTCTTATTTACTGACAGCTTTGTACTTTGCCCTACATAGTGTCCCGACGACAACAAAATATGATATGATAGTGACCCAAAAATGAAAATTGCTCTTCATGCCTTTAAAACCCACACAACTTTTTTGATGAACACTGAAGGAGATATTTTGCAGAATGTGCTGGTCGCTTTTACAACCAGTGAAAGCAGGGGCTGTCTAGAATTTCAAATAAATAAACAAGTAAATACATACATACATACATACATGCATGCATACACAAATAACAACAACAAAAAAACTTTTTTCCTCCGAAGTTATAACTAAAGCAGATTATTGAAGTATGTTTTACAAGAAAATACTGTTTCAGTCTTTCTATTTTAAAAATTCACATTTAATTCAGTGTTGCTTGCTGTTTCTTTGTAATTGTTTGTGAAATTTACTAGCGACTTCTGATTGAAATGGTTTCTACACTTTTTTTTTCACTGCATAACTTAAAAAAAGATATGAATAAAAACATGCAATGTCAAAAAAGGTTTTTTTTTCAAAGCTGCAACTAAAAGAAAAATTTAAAAAAATCAGTTTTTCTACTTCGAACATTCATGTTTACTTTCACGTCTTACTTGCTGTTTCTTTGTAATTTTTTTGTGAAATTCAGATGCAATTTCTGAGTTTTATACACTTTTTTTTTTCAGATTGTAAACTTTCAAAAAGACCAAAAAGACTTACGAGTAAATTACTTTTTTAAATATAATATATTTTTTATAATATATTATTTTCATAATATAATTTTTATTTATATATTTATAATATTTTTATTTATTTTCATTTATTTTTCTGAAGTTTTAACTAAAAAGTATTCACAGGAAAACTTACTTCAGAAATGTTTCCTTCTACTTCACATTTAAATCAATATTTTACCTGCCATTTTTAAGGAGATATTTTGCAGAATGTGCTGGATAAATGAAATGAATTAAGGCTGTCTAGAATTAACAAAAAAATAAATAAATAAATAAACTAAAGTAATTTTTGGTTATATTTTGAAATACAATTATAAATCTATATACTGTATAAGAATTATTATTATTATTATTTTTTTTTTGGTCAACTACAGTAGTCTTATTTCTCAGAAAATGCCACGTAATGGTTTAATGTTGAACTTATTTTAAACCTTTCAGTGGTGATGTTTATTAGGGGAAATCATTTTATTTCAGCCGAGTTGATGCAGAGTTATGAAAAATGCCTTTTAACTATTAATGGAGATCTCAACCATTTTGTAGAGGCTCAAATTAAAAATTAAAACTTTAGATTCTGTAAAAAATGGAAGTAGGATGAATAGAGAAAATAATATAAATCTATAACATTCTGGACATAGATGGAAGTACAGTACAGTACCTGCATTATCAATCCAGATTGCAGATTGTTTTCCTATATCATTCCTCCAGAGCACCTCATATTATATTCACTGTAACGATGTGAGGTTTTTTTCTTTGGATGGGGGAGCGGTTGGTGAGTTATGGGTCTGTCCTAAATGTACCCCGGCTGTGTCGTTCCCCTGAGAGGGGAGCCTGGGTCAGCTGATTAAAAAGATAATGAGTTGAAGTGATAGATTTATGTTTTTTTCTGCAATATGTGGCCTTTTGCTGTCTCCCGTAGGAGGCGGTAACTGTATAAATAACAGATGGTGACATTGGAAGGCAACTGCTCCCTCGCCTTAGTTGTCTCAGCCTTTTCTGTCGCTATGTTAAATTAAACACCACAGCGATTAGACCCACAACATCTGAAGCATCAAACACAAGGCTGCCTCCTTCAGAAAGGCCGTCCTGACTCATGCAGATCGACATTTGATCAGGACAAATGTTATTGAAGGAATGACTGTGTGAGTGTGTGAGAGTGGCAGAAGCTTTAGTTGGACAAACATTACGGATTGTACTGAACAATGCAATTTGTGCTGAGAAGTACAGCAGGAAATGACAAATTTACCCTTTATACTTTCTTAAAAGGATACTATGCAAGGAACGTTTCATTCAAATATTGCATTTTATTTATTTTTATTTATTTATTTTTTGCAAATAATTGCATTTTTGAAGCCATTGTTTTGGGACACTAAAACACTGAGAACAACTTTTATGTAAACTTTTATTTATTTATTTTTTAAGTAAATGCTTTTGAATTCTTGTAAAACATAGTCCAATAATCTGCTTTATATTATTGAAATATTACTACAATTAAAAATAACTGTTTTTTATTGTATTATATATATTTTTTAAAAATTAAAACTTTTTTTCTCTCTCTTTTTTATTTATTTTTTTTTTTTTACTATAAGTCCTTAATAATTTTGTGAAATCCATGATACTTCCGCACAGAATTCTTTGGTGTGTAGTAAGTTCAACAGAGCAGCATTTATTTTAAATAAAAATATTTTATAATGTTATAAATGGCTTTACTGTCATTTTTGATCAATGTAATGCGTCCTTGCTGAATAAAAGTGTTAATTTCTTTCAAAGACTTCTTCCTGACCCCAAACCGTTAAACGGTAGTATATATTGTCATCAAAATATTTTTTATGAAATATAAAACATGTTTGAAAAATATATATATATAATATTTATTTTCAAAGAAAAGAAGTCCCCCATAAAATCAAAAAAAGTTTTTTGTTTTTGTTTTTTGTATGTATGAATATAGTAAGTATGAATACGCTAGCCTTAAGATTACTTGTAAGCTAGTGTGCTCCAAAACAATGACAAAATTCGCATTCAGAAGATATAAGCATTCAGAACTTACAGATTCAGCTTCTCATCAAACTTTCTGTCCAATCAAATGCTCTCTAGAATCCAACGATGCTGAAATAGATGCTGAAGCTGCGGCTGAAATCAGTCACTTGTTCACTGAGTTAGTATTTTCTGTACGGTGAATGGCACATAGTGCACTATATAGGGGGCAGGGAACGATTCAGACAGTGTAAATATGCTTTCCACTGGAACAAAAGAAGTCACAATTTTCATTTCAAGGCACTTCAGTGGATCTTTAACATTAATGCAAACTTTCATGTGTGTAGTTACACTCTAAAAAATGCTGGGTTGTGTCAATTAAATTTACATTGGTTTTACATTAAATTTATAACCCAAAAGTTGTGTTAATTCATATTTGACCCAAAGTTGGGTTGAAACAACCCAGCATTTTTTAGAGAGTACCATTAAAAGAGATCTCAACTGTTCGGCTGAGCGTGTTTTAAAAAAATATTGTACTCACTCACCAAACTTTTTTTTCATGTGTTGTTGATTTCCTCTGTTCTGCAAGCCCTACAAACTATTGCATCGGAAAATCTGCATAAATATTTCACAAAAACAATTCCACATTATACGAGCAACTTCACTACTGATTACAGTCTGAAATTACGCTGGAGAACACGGCAGAGCTTCACAAACTACAGTCATAACTAGTCTATTTCTGGTGATTTCAGCACACAATTCATAAAACAAAAATCAGAGTTGAGTACAAAAAGTTTATCTTGAATCAAAATATGCTGGAGCAAATGTTTGAGATGGTTGAATTATGATCTTTAATGATTATCTTGAGAATTAAGGCTGAAGTTTGTCTGGGAAATTAATAAACGCCAGACACATGGACTAATTGTAATTCAGTCCTGTTTGATCTCATCTATCTTCCTCTCCAACGAGACGGCTCCTACATCAGCTTGTGTATGTCACATGCGATCCCATCTTCAGACGGGGCTCGGTGCCTGATCTCCAATCAGCCAAAGTGTGTTCCTCACAACCTGTTCCTGTACACTCACCTGCCAAGTCTTCCACAGTGCCAGCAGTTTCTGGACATCTTCACGCTCGGTTTCGCTAGCTGGCTTCGCCCTGCGCACACAAAAGAGAAGAAAACAGCCACGTTACAATTACAAACCACTTGGATCCTGTCGCTTTCTCCAGCTCCAAATGCTCAAAAAGGGAACCGCGGAAAGACAAAGCTTTTGTTTGCAAACCTATTCAACTAGAAGCCAACCTGTTTTCTACTGACTAACTTCAAGCGTTTCCAAATAATAGATGAGCTTAATATAAATGTCAATGTAAGAAATCCCCACTTGGACTCGTTCATAATGACCGGCTCGAAAACGTTCACAGTTTCCTGAGCAGAGGAGATGACTCAGACGCCACCGCTGCTAAACAAGCAGAAGCATTTCTGTTTGATCCTTATGTTTCTCATGTCTAAGTGGTTTTGGTAAGTGAATAGTGTGTGTTTTTTTCTGTATAGTTTGCAAAAAGATATTTTGGGAAACAGAATATGCTGACCTGATGGTTAACTCTCATTTACAAAACTTAAAAAATGCAAGAAACCCCATTTACCCCAGCGGTAAAAAAGATAATTTTGTTATTATTTACCAAATCCACATTTGTTTCAAGAGGAACATATCTATCTATCTAGCTATCTGAAAAATTGCCATTGGTAACTTTTTACTTTAAATTCTTAAACATTTATGCTTGCAAAAAAACAACAAAAACAAACAAACAAACAAACAAAAAACGTAATTTGGCATTGTCATTGACACCAAATATGTTGCAGTAGTTTAAAAATGAAGAATTTTCCTTATCTTATCTTTTTATTATTTTATTTTATTTTATTTTATTTTATTTTATTTTATTTTATTTTATTTTATTTTATTTTATTTTATTTTATTTTATTTTATTTTATTTTATTTTATTTTATTTTATTTTATTTTATTTTATTATTGGATTTTTGTGCCCTTTTGGAGCTCCTGAATAATGACAATAATTTTAATTATAGTTATATATATATATATATATATATATATATATATATGTATATATATATATATATAAAATATATTAATATATGCCACTGCAGCCATCAATTAAAAAAGAAAGAAAGAAAATACATGTTTTATTTGATTTGATTTGATTATTATTATTATTTTTATTCTATTTGAAAGAAAAATATTAATATTGGTGCAGAACTGCAGGCATACATTTACTATTAAAATACATTTTACAAAATATGTTACTCACATTTTGACATAGTTTTGTTTTTTACTAACTACTACTATCTTCATAAATATGCTAGAAACACAAAACAATGTTTTATATTTGTTCCATGAAAAGAACTGTAAAAGCACTATAAAAGTAGGAGCAAAAAAGAAAAAAAAAAAACTTAATAGTAAGACTTGGAATTTGCCGTCTCTGCTCAGCTTTAATTCTTAAACATTTATTTTTGCATGCTAATTAAAAAAAAAAAAAAATGCATATGCCACATTAGGACAGGCTTGATGTTACCAAAATGCTAATACCAATTTAAAATGCCAAATGCTGATATTTCTCACGTGTCTCACAACCAAACATGCCACACCAGTTTAAAAATTCAGATTCTCTTGAGCCTTTGTGCCTTTGATATTTTTGTCCAAAAAAATGACTGAATTTTATTTTCAGGCGAACTATGACTTCAATTCAAGCTGGTAGTTTCCATCACTTTAAAATGGCTAGAAACCATCATTTTCATCAAATGTAACCACTCGAAATGAATCACTGTATTTTTAGACCCAGCAGCAGTGCATGTTCAAACAAACTCAAACTGGCTGCATATCAATATGATCAATCTAATTATTATATTTAGCATTCTTAGATCAATATAAATTCTAGGCAGTCAAGAATGTGCATGAATCTGACCCCACACACATTCTCAACTGCTATGACTATGCAAAAAAAAATGTATAAAGGAAACTAAGCATAATGCATAATGCTCTTCTGTATACTCTTCTCCAAATATATGTGGGCTTTTTTTCTGTCAAAATTGCAGTACAATATGTTCTCATCTGCACTAATGCTCCGCTCCTCCTGTCCCAGAAAATGAGGAGGCGTGTCATGAGCTACACTAGATGCTTTTCAGGAAGTCTTATATAATACAGAGAGAGACTGAGACTAATAATATGGAGAGAAAGTGACGTGTGATACACAAATGCGCACATAAGCATTGCAAGGCCTTGAGTTACACTGACTGAATCTCCCATGAGCGGTCTTCAGAGAGCGGTTCCTCATTAATCAAACCAAAAGACAACCATTCATTGACCATCTAATGCATATTAAACGTAAAACCAGCAGGGACTTTCTCAAACCGGCAAGCTTTGATCTGATTGGATGCTATGATATGATATGTAAAATCCAAGATGCATTGGATTTTAGAAGTCTGACTGGAAATAAAGTTATTTTTGCAAGGTACCAGCAACTAAAGTGAGATATGAGATAGTGTTTCAGACTCTAAACTCTAAATGTTTCAATCAAACGATCTCTTTCTCTCTAAATAGGTGAGAGCTGCAAAACAGATCTTATTTTAGTCAGTTAGAGACTTCGATTTCATGCCTTTTTCCAATAACTGTCCAGATCCTCTAAGCAAAATGATGTGATACCATAATCATGCATATAAACAAAGCTGCTCGAGTCTGTTTTTATGTGCAGCTCTTGTTGGTTGCGTTTGTTTGATCGGTTCCATACTTCATATGTTCTTGCAGGTTTGATACTAAAAAAGTGAGTCCATAATCAAGCTCCTGCTAATGCTTAGACTCATCATTGCTATCAGTGTTCTCGACTTTTTACTTTTCCCACCTCATGTGAAGTAGCCACATTTCTTCCAGGCAGGAGGAAAATATATGCTAGCTATAATTAGTTTAGCTGACATACATATTCAGACGTGCATACATTAAATAAGGATGTTGCGGACAAAATTGAAACACGCAAATAGCCATATGATCATATAAAACGCAATGTATACACATACACACACACACACACACACATATAGATATACATTTGCATATTAAAAAAGAACATTAAAAGTTAATATATTTAAGGGAAAAGGGGGAAATTTGTATATGTACAAAATATAATAAAAATATGAATAAAGTATATATCATTTATACTTGTTAATATATATTTATCAAACATATAATATCAAAATATATATTTCAATGTATTATATATTTTAGTTGTATATAAATATAATATATTAATAATATATTTATACACATTACATTTTATATCATGTATAATTTATATATGATACTATTTTAATATAATATAGTTTTTACTTTTTAGCACTACTATTTAATTTACTTAGAAAATTAATTTACAAAAAAAATAGTTTACTGTGTGTGTGTGTGTGTGTGTGTGTAAATAAAAAATTGTAGTTTACACACACACATACTATAATAATAATTTATATATTTTTAAGGTTTTATCATAAATTATTAGAAACCTTCAGTGGATCTCAAGAGGAAATATATTTTATTTATAATATATATATATATATATATATATATATATATATTACACACACACACACACACATATATATATATATATATATATATATACTATTTTAATAATATATATATATATATATATATATATATATATATACTATTTTAATAATATAATTTTACTCTTTCACTACTACTATCTTAGTTTACAATGTTATTGTAGAGATATGTACATACAATATAGTAATTCATATATTTTTTTAGGTTTTATTATAGATTACAGGAAATATCCATAAACTGTATGACCTTCATGAGTGGATCTCAGAAGGAAAAATGAAATATACATATATGCATATTTTTAACTGGGAAGGAGCTTTGCATTCTTAAAGGTACAGAATCCTATTTTTCAAGCGCACAGAACTTTATCTGAAAGGATCAGATGAAATGGCCCCTTTAACACCCACTCTGAATAAAAGACACACATCTGATCAATGTTAAAGGAATCAAACAAATATACAGCGGAGTTGTGAAGCACAGTGTCGGTCTGTATCCCACAATCCACCTTCCCTGCCCACACATCCTTTGCCTGCTACCGGCAGCATCAACCCTGACCCGACAATCTATAAATATGTTTCCCATCACTCTCCCGAGGCTGGTTTTGTCGCACTCCACTTTGGAGCCCTTTTATCTTTAAACTGCTGCTGTGAGTAGATCAAAACACCAACAGCGATTGTGAGAGTGCAAATGCAGCAGCGTATTTCTCTTGCACTATGGTCAAATTGTTTGATCACCTCTGTTGTCTTGTTTTCCTTCTCTTTCTTTCGCTCTTTGTTGTTCAGCGTAATCTAGACCCATTCTTTGGTCCCTGAAGTGTAACTTTGATTCGAACCCGTAGGGTCAGAATGCATCACCCTTGATGAAAAAAAAAAAAAAAAACATAAATGTAGATGGCCTTTAAATCAATGGCCTGCGGTCACACTGGAATCGAATGCAGAGAGAACACAGGAGAGCTGAAACCAGCAAGGTTGTCTGGTCCATTTGTCTTCTTCGAATGGTAAATCTATCTGTGTCTGAACAGGGTCCCACAACGAGGAAAAATAACGATGACCCTACGGGAGACATAATGAGGCATCATGTAAAGGTAGAGAAGAGAGAGCGTGAGATTGAGAGAGAAGTAAGGCCAACCATAAATCATTTCTTAGCTCACAGGCTACCTTGACTTCAATCGAAATATGCTCTTTAAAGCATATTTTTTCATAATATATAAACATTTTACTTTCTTAATCTGATGCATTTAGGTGTAAAACTGGATATTCGAGGAGGAAAAATAAGTCAATGCTTTATTTTTTAATTTAAATTATTAAAAGTGACAGTAAAATCATTAATGCTGTAACAAAAATTCTACTTATAATTTTAAATTATGTTAATAAAGTGTTCTTTTGAACAGTCTAATCATCAAATAATCCTGAAAAAAAAAAAAGCATCAGTTTCCACAAAAATATTAAGCAGAAAACTGTTTTCAGCAATGATGATAATAAGGAATGTTTCTTGTAATGGTTGCTGAAAATTCAGCTTTGCCTTCACAGCGAAAAACAAAATACATTAAAAAAAAAAATTAAAAAATATTCTAATAATTTTTCACAATATCAGTATTTTTACTTTATTTTTTGATTAATTTATAATAAACGTTGGACACAACATGTGCACATTTTACTTTCTTAATCTGACATATTTCTGAGTGAAACTGGATGCTCAATGAGAAAAAAAGTTGGGCGGGACAATTTCATCCATCTCTATTGATTGGATCATAAAAAGGTGGGCGTTACTTTCCAGAATGGAGACAGATGATTGAAGGCTGAATAAATAAATAAACAAACAAACAAACAAACTGAAGGCTAAGTGATGTCATCCAAAAATGAAAGTCATTTCAGAGGAGGAGCAAGTTGTTACATTTTGATAAAACATGAAATCATGCAATTATCACACCGATAAGTCTTCCAAATAAGACCAGCAATGTGTATTAATTCATTTATTTCTACTTTATTATCCCCAAAATTATAGCTAGGTCAAAAACACACACTAGACCATGACTTATCAGGAAGAAGTTAAATTGTGGGTAGTTTTCCACTGTCTTTATGCTCTCCTGAGCTAAATATCATTAGTATTTTATTTATTTATTGTTGTACATTGGGCTGTTAATGTAGTGATACATCATGCTGACCATTAAATAATATTAAAAAGGAATCACAGGAAAGCACCCCGGACGTTTTCAATTTGGTCCAATAACATTCACACTGTGAGGATTTGAGATTCTAATTAATCTATATTCAGATTTATTATATTAAGGGTGCATTAACTGTAATTAATAGAATATCACACATGCTGTCCTAACTGGTAACTAGAAATGCTCTGGATTGCTAATTACATGACATTTTGTGGATCTTCAAGTGTATGTGGCAAAACATCAGTGCAGGCTGTTGTAATATAAAGAGCAATTATTTGTATATTACACCTTTCAGGTAAAAATCTGATACTGATATATACGTATATATACATACTACCATATATATATATATATATATATATATATATACACCAGTTAGGACAGCATGTATGATATTCTATTAATTACAGTATATATATATATATATATATATATATATAGTAATAAAAACTCTTTTTTTTAATGGCCACTGAAGATTCAGCTTAGTGATATAAAATAAAATGCATTTTAAAATATATAAAAAAATCAAACACACTCATTTTAAATTGTAGTAATATTTAACAATATTAATGGCTTCACTATATTTGGTAACACTTTAGAATAGAAAACACTTATTAACTATTAACTACGACTTTTCCCTCAATAAATTCCTAATTTGCTGCTTATTAATAGTTAGTAAGGTAGTTGTTAAGTTTAGGTATTGGGTAGGATTACGGATGTAGAATAAGGCATTAATATGTGCTTAATTACTACTAATACATGGCTA
The DNA here is from genome assembly GCF_012432095.1 of Onychostoma macrolepis. Taxonomy (NCBI): domain Eukaryota; kingdom Metazoa; phylum Chordata; class Actinopteri; order Cypriniformes; family Cyprinidae; genus Onychostoma; species Onychostoma macrolepis. The sequence continues at coordinate 8,198,863 of NC_081179.1, forward strand.
ATATAATATGCATGCTAATTAGCAACTAGTTAAGAGACCCTAAAATAAAGTGTAACCCTATATTTTTAATAAAATAAATGCAGACTTGGTAAGCTAAGTGACTTTTTTTTTTTTTTTTTTTAAGTGCTTTTTCTGAAAAGCATCTGTATTCATTAATGCATGCATAAATTATCATCTCAAAATAGCACCAGATAGATGTAATCACTGCTAGATGCCAACTGAAGGTTAACAGCATTAGTGAAACCAAAGCAAAATCTTGTTCTTTAAACTGATAATACAATCAGTAAGGATTAAAACACCTTCCTTTAGCGCCTCCTTATAAGAGACCACAAAACTGATTCCAAATCAGCATAAAAAGTGGCTTTTTCCAATGACATATCATCATGTTAATGGCCTTGACAGATGGTGTGTGAATACCCTGATCAATACCATTCCAGACCTCTTAACCTTCAGTAGTGCACAGCAAGACCTGGAGAAAATGAGGCTATTGATCAGGGCAATAGAGTGGAAAGATGCGAGCGGCATGCTAGCAACAGGCTAACTGCTGCATGTGCACTTCCACTAACATACTAACTTGAACTTTCAGTGAGTGTTTATGTGAAACAAAACCAGATCCCCTCTTTTATATGTGCGTTTGTTGTGTGCGAGTCTGTGTGTTTCTTTATTTGACCGTCTGTCCTCAGGTTTGTTGTTGATTTAGATTCAAATGTTCTTTCTTTCTGTCTCTCTCTCTACCTCCCTCATGCTACCGTCTGGCATTTTAACCGTCTCTTTCTCTCCTCCGCCGTCAATTTGTAACTCTCAAACTATCGTTTGCACTCAGCTTGCACTTAATAGAGATTGTTTATCGAAAACAGAGTGCAATGTTTATCGAAGCAAACTCTGCAATGAAATTACAAGTGTGTGTTTTATACCCAAACCACCTACAGCAAAGGAACGATTAGCTTGACCCAAAAGGGAGGTTAAAGTAATAGTTCGCCAAAAAAATGAAAATTTGCTGTGAATTTACTCACCCTCAAGACATCCAAGATGTAGATGAGTTTGTTTCTTCATCACAACAGGTTTAGAGAAATTTAGCTTTACATCACTTGCTGGTGCACCAATGGATCCTCTGCAGTGAATGGGTGCCGTCAGAATGAGACTGATAAACAGCTGATAAAAGCATCACAGTAATCCTCAAGTAATCCACACCATTCCAGTCTATCAATTAGCATCTTGTGAAGCAAAAAGCTGCATGTTTGTAAGAAACAAATCCATCATAAAGATGTTTTTAACATTGCTTCCAACCAAAATACAAGTCCTCTATTAATAATACTGCTTTCTCCAGTGGAAAAAGTTGTTTTATCTGAACCAGGATAGAAATATGCACAGATCAAGCACTGTTTACAAGCAAAAACAGCTCTAAACAAATATGTCTGTGGATTTTAATATAAGAGGACAACAGGGGATGGGCTTTTTTACTGGAGCAAATGTTATTATGGATTATGGACTCATATTTTGGACAGAAGAGACCGCAATTGTGGATTTGTTTCTTACAAACACGCAGCTTTCCACTTCGCATGGCATTAATTGATGGGCTGAAGTCGTGTGGATTTCTTGTGAATTATTGTGATGTGTTTATCAGCTGTTTGGACTCTCATTCTGACGGCACCCATTCACTGCAGATGATCCATTGGTGAGCAAGTGATGGAAAGCCAAATTTATCCAAATCTGTTCTGATGAAGAAACAAACTTGGATGACCTGAGGGTGAATAAACTTTCAGCATATTTTCATTTTTATTTCTTTAAAGCATAGCTATCTTTCTGTTTACTCTACCTCTAAGTCCTGTCCTTGATCTACTAACAAAACCTCTGGATCCAGACTTCCCGCTGCGGCGGGAGCTGATCAGTGCCGTAGTCCGAGAGATTAGCGGCTCCTAGAGCATGTAAGCTTCTGTAACTGCACAATTGACACAGAACAACAAACACTGAAGTGAGTCCCTCCACACGCTCAATCAAGGTATTGCACAAAGTCAGAAAGTTGGCACCTTGGAATAAGAGAGAATTCAGTGTATACGCAAAACCGACGCTGCAACTCGCTTTTCTTAAGAGGATTTGGGATATCAGCTAAAAGCAGAGCGCTCATACAGGTATCTGTAGAGTTGATGGCTGAGTTAAGTCGAGACGTGCTGATGTTGTGCCAAGAAGCAAAATCTACACACTACAATGTAAGACGAGTAATGCTGTTTGGCTGAATAAAATGTGTTAAGTGTCAGATAAATGTTTGTGCTTGCAAATCTTACATAAATGCAATGCTAGCTTAATGGTAGATCATTGCAAGCGGTTTAGTAGGTGTTGCTCTTACATCCTGATTTGAAACCAATTTAGATGCTTTCAGTTTTGGAAATAGAGAGGAAAAGAATGAGACTGACAATTTAAAGGTATAGTTCAGCCAAAAATGAAAACTCTGTTATCGTTTACTCATTCTCATGTAATTTTAAACCTGTATGACTTTCTATCTTCTGTGAAAAAAGGCAAAAAAATATAAAAGTAGCATATGACTCATGCACAGTTTTGTTAGTGTTAACTATAATAATAATAATAATAATAGTTAAAAAAAAATTAAAAAAAACATTTGTTAATTGAAAGAAAGCTGAAAATGAAATATAAATATTAGATGAAAAACATAAAAATTTGATTGCTTATTAATGATAAATAGGGAAATCGATTCAAATATGTGACGATTCAAATCGGTTGAGATGCTAAACAAATCGCGATTCAATTAGGGGTAGGAGTTTGTATGAATCTATGTCTGAGGGGAACTTACTGTCTTTAGAAAAGTTTAGATGGTATTTTTTTCTTTTCATCTTGCCTCTGTATAATGCATATTGAAGTTCTTATGTGCAGCACTGCTTTGTTTACAGCGGAAACCAAGGAAACGCTATAAGCGCCACCTGCTGGCAGAGAGTGAATCTGCGTCTCATTCAGCTCGTCTGCCGTTTCTGTTTTATGCAGATATTTTTTATGTATAGTTTCACAAAACTGAAGTTAGACCATCTGTTTTTGCTTCAAATTTCAAAATTATACAATCTAATTTAGATTAAAAACTGCTCATGTTGCATGTATGCAGCATCTTTGTTTGGATCATGATTAAAATGCAGTGGTTGCCTCTAATTTTAAATGGAAAGAGCACAGACAAAGCCTTATTTTGTTTATATAAAGAGATTTATTTTATTTGTGTTACTTATTTAGTTGATTTGGGGCTTGTTTTAAAATTTCTATTTAGTTTTGTTATTTATATTTACATTATATTTACATTTTGTTATTTAGCAGATGCTTTTATCTAAAGCGACTTACAAATGAGGAAAATAGAAGCAATCAAAACTATGCAATAATATGCAAGTGCTATATTAGTATATTATTATAGCGTTATATTTCAGTTTCACAAAGAAACATGCAGCATTTTGTCCAAGCAATAATAAAAAGGACACATTTAATTTATAATTTGTCTTAAATCTCATTTTGTAAAAAAAAAAAAAAATCATGAATCGAATTGAAAGTTAAGTGACTCGTTACATCCCTAATGATAATATGATAATGATAAATACACACACACATACACACGTGTATGTGTGTGTATAAGCACAAAAACATTTATAAAATAAAACTAAAAATGAATACTGAAAATATCAAAAATAGCAAAAAAGCTAATTCAAATGATTAATGCATACTATAATGATATAAATCTAAAATTGCTCATGTGCTAAATTTTAATTATTTTATATAATGACTTGTGTGACTGAAAAATACAAGTTTAAAAGCTGATTAAATCAAATCTCATTGAAATTTGCATATATGCAAATAAGGTGTCAAAACGTGCCACATCCGATTTGATGTCAATGATGCCAAATCTAATTGATTCTTGTGCCCTTATAATGCACCAAATTATGAATATTTACATGCATATTATTATGCGCATGTTCAAATAGTCTAAAATAAGAATCAACCACTATAGAAAAGGAGCAGATTTTAAGGTCCTGTATGCATTACAGCTATGATGGAGCCTTTTTGTTCATTTTTTGAGCTTGACAGTTCCTAGTCACCATTCGCTTTAACTGTACAGAAAACGGCAGTATGAGACGGAAGAAAGAGCATCACACAGGTTTGGAGTGGCATGAGGGTAAATACATGATGACATAACCTTCATTTCTGGGTGAACTATCACTTTAAGCAAATTTAGGAATCAGCAAGACACAACAACATTTATCCGAAGAAGAGTCAAATGAACTGAAGATGTGCAATGCACCAGTCAGAGTAGCATTTAGCATCAGCAAAGCTGGAACAATTGCTCATATGCCTTAAACGAACTTGTCAGATCCTCTACAGCGTGATTGATACCAGTAACTCACACCATCCGGCTTATTTGTGACACAGATGAAGATAATCATCATCTCTTGTGGTAATGCTGATGAAAATGACAATAATTATGATGAGAGAGGGTGGGGGGATTGTGCTCCTACCATTCGCAGAAAAAAAAAAAAAAAAAAGTAAATACTCCCAAAAAATGTTATGACACATCAGAGAGCTCTATAAATCACTCACTTCCCTTCTTTATTCTGTTTCCTCTAGAACGATGGAGGGAAAAAGTGCCAGACGATGAGGGGGTGAACACGGCATGCTTCAGTGGCCATGACTGCACTCCCTGAGAAGAAAAGCAGTCTGTCAGGACCATTATTCAGGATAAAATGCCCTCTTTTCCTCTGATCTAGGACCAGCTGAAGCTATTCTTAAAGGAATAGCCCTGGTGATATTGAGTGCTATTGATAACAAAAACTAAATAAATGAAAATAACTTCAATAAAAAATAAAATAAAATAAAAACTAATATAACTGGGGAAACAAATAACCTAAACTAAAAAACATTTTCATGACATGAAAATAAAAACGGCCACAAATTAATTTTAGTTTTCGATACACGGTATATTATAAAACTTGCAACCTTCACAACCTGCATGCATTAAATGTAAAAAGGGGAAACAGGAAGACTGTTAAAAAGACATAAAAGTAAACCAAATAATTTGAAACTAGAAAATTACAACAACAAAAAAAAACAAACAAACAAACACGTAAATAAATAAATAAATATTTGAATGGATTGGAAACAAAATTTTAAACTAGAAATCTGTAAAAATAAAGAAACCAACCAAACGTAAAACTAAAATAAATAAATAAATAAATCTAATTGAACGGAAGTTAAATTACAAAACTAGCGAAATAGAATAAAACAAATAAGTAAATAAATCAACTGAATGAAAACTAAATGAAAAAGTAGAAAACTAACTAACGAATGAATGAATGAATTAATTAATTAATTTAATGAATGAATGAATGAAATCTGAACTAAAAATAAAATATAAATAAACACTAAATAAAAAAAAAAAAAAAAAAAAGAAAAATATGAAAACCCTGTCAGGTCACCAATTATCTGTTTGTTAACTATCGCAGTGTAGACTGTGCAATTATCATCAGTTTTTAAAAAATACAGTAATTTGACTTAAATGTATTATTTATACTTGTTCACTTTAACAATGACTATAGACAAACTGACACTTCCGTTGTGCCTCAGCAGTCACGGCCACTTGCCTACGGAAGATTTCAGAGTCAGTCAAGCTAAGCTTCCAGCATTCTCCCACAGCGAGAGCTTCCACACCGACCAATCACAAAGCCATCAGAGCAGTAAAGCTTCATGACAACGCTGATACCATGACAACGCAGACACCATCCCCTCCGCCTGTAAACATAGTCCAAGTGTACTATCATCTGCGCATGAGTTCACAAAAAAGCCGCAGGCCGCACTTTGGGCGATAAAAGAGCAGCAGCAATTCTGAGATGCTTCCTGATGGAGACAAAACAAGAGGGTCAGTCTATTCAAGCTAAATTCACTGGGTCCTTCTGCATTTGCCGGGGAGTTAATCTGATATATGGCCATAGGCTGAATCTATTTGCGTAAGAGCCTCTGCCCTTGGCTCATAGATCAGTCAAGCAGCTCTTGCTTGCTCTGTACCTTCTGTAATGGATGACTGCAGAAAGAAGCAATGCAGGTGCACCTTAAGAAACCCTAAACTGGGGAACAAGCCATGGCAGGCAAGTTAGGCCGTCAGGCAGGTTATAAATATTTGCTCAGGTCGTTCTTCTTCCAGTATCAAAGAGCACCTCCAGCCGGGTTGAGGAGAAATGGGATACATGTAACAGTAAAATATGAAGTGTGAGGAAGTGTATTCTTAAAGGGATAGTTCACATACACACACACAGACACAAAAGATACAACTGTTACCGTTTACTTGACCTTATGTAGTTCTAAACCAGATTAAAAAAAAAAAATATATATATATATATATATATATATATATAGTGGAAGTAAATGGGGCCCAAAACAACACTGAGATTTAAAAAAAATAAAAAAAAATAAATAAATATAAATCTTTGATCCACAATATGAAAAATGAGCATTATGAAACAAATTTAAGGATACGTACTGGTGACAAAAAAGGAAAAGAAAACAGATAGAAAAGATCAGCATTTATATGACATAGAAACATTTTGTCATCATTTTGACATCAATTTAATCAATACAAAATGTCATTTCTTAAAAAAATAAATAAATAAATAAAAAAAGTATTGAACTTTTGAATATTCGAACAAATAGTTCATACATTTCCTTTCCGCCACTGAAAATAGTTCTAATCAAGTTTTATGTGTCTTCAATCAGCTCGGATTTTACCACTCACTCTGGTCTGAACCGCCACAAACACACAAGCAGAGCGTTACAAATGACTAATTTTACAGCCTGCATTGGAATACATTACAAAACCAGCCTTCCCAATCCCGACCTCCAGCACGTGTCTGAGAAAGAAATATGTGTTGTGTGTGAGTGACTCTAGATGAGAGCAAGAGTAGAGCTGATAGAGATGGAGAGTGATAGTGGTGTTCAGGGAAGAAAGGTGGCAGATGCCTAGTGAAAGAAAGCAGGTCTTTTTGCGGCGGCTTTCAGTATGAGAGGAGGCCTGTCTGAAGAGGTTATTTATTTTTCATCTAGAAATGGAAAGTGAAGAGTGATGTGGAGAGAGCCTCGCTGGAATTACACTGGAGACTGTGAAGGCGCCGGAGTCTCCCGGGATTATTCGCTTCCGCTCTTGGCCGTCTTGATCTCAAGGAGGGAACTGTTGCTCGATGTCTCTCATCCTAAATAGTTGCGCTTTCTCAAAGCCTCCTCAATAGGTGTCCTCCTTCTCATTTCAAACTCAATTATAGCAGCAAGTGAAAGCCCTGGTGCTCCATAATCAATCCACAGTCCCATCAGGCCTCAGCCGTGGGACGGCTCATTAAGGGCCCAACAGCACACTTTGCTTTATTATGGAGAAACCTAGTTCTTGTTGCATCTGTGTGGCTCGGTCTCACAGAGCAAAATCTAGTACATTCCTGGTTAGTCGCAATAGCTACTGCTAGTTCTGTTAGCAAACAACTTAATTAATCCGTTAAATGTGTGTTTTTCAGCTATGAGGACTTTTATGGCTCAAAAGTTGACTGAACTCCACATTTTATTATAATGCATTTCTTCCCTTTTTTGTTATATGAAGATCACGTCTTTATCATTTTTATTTGACTTTCAGATATATATATATATATATATATATATATATATATATATATATATATATATATTCATGCTCTGCGAGAGTTTCAATCTCAAAATATGATACTGACTGCAAAAACATTTATTATAATTATATATAGATAATTATCATGTGATAATCAGAGCAGAACAGATAGATTGGGGCGCCATGGTGGATCAGGGATCGCTGGAGGCCATGGCGGGTCGTCTTCTGGGCCGTGGCCTCGGTCCCCTCGGCCCGGCCCCTAAAAAAGTCCATGGGGCAGCCACGGGGTATCAGGGTTTATTTTTTTAAATAAATCAATTTTATATATATTTTTTTTAATTGTAATAATATTTCTGTAACAATAGTGTAGTTTTTTTTTTAAACAGTAGACAAACTCAATAAAAGTGTTATTTTATTTTATTTATTATTATTTTATTTATTTATTTTTGAGTTTACATTCTACAAGTCCACAGGACCAAAAAATGGCCAGAGTTGAAGAAACTGCCCAAAACAAAATGGAAAGTCCACTGAGCGACACCAGCGGGCTTAACTAGCTTGGCGTTTTTACTCACCGCCACTTTTAATGAGCAAAAATGTCAAATTCTTTCACAGCAAAGATCTCATCGGGGAGGTTCTGGAGTGGCGGAAAAAGTAATATGCTAAAAATAAGCACAGCTGCCCTACCCAGCACGGAGGAACTTTCCCTGTAGTAATCAAGTAAGTTCTGAGCTTAAGTTTACCGAGGGAGAATAATTAAGGTGACACCGGTGCTGCTTTGGTGCATCCTCTCGCAAACTCTCACCTGATGCTGGTGTTGGGTCCTTTGCTTTCTGACGCATCAACACTCGGGTCCCCGTGCACGTAGCTGCCAGAGCCGAGGGGACTCGGATATGTAACATGGCCTCATTTTGCTCGTTCGGCAGAGGCTGCGTGGTGCTACACCGTGAGGAGCACAGAGCGGGCGGCCTTGATTATTTCCTCAAATAGAAACACGTCCACTGGCCGCTAATCGCCTCGGCAGAGCCAGAGCCAGAGCGGGTGCAGGCATTCAGCCCGTAACAATGGAGGTGGGCAAAATCTAATTTTCACACCGACGTTATTCCCTCCTTTTTCTTCCCCTCATGCTCCTTTTCAAGAAATAGTCTGGGTTCAGTATAAATTAAGTGCAATCGACAACACTTGAGGTTGTGAGATTACCCCCCCCCCCCCCAAAAAAAAATTATAATGAATTAAAAATATTATTATTATTATTATTATTATTATTATTATAAATAAATAAATAAAATCTGGGTGACATTGTACTTAGAATGGAAATCTGAGGGGCCGATTTGTAAATAAATATTATTATAAATGTTAAGTATTATTCTTATACTATTTTTGTATTTATTAATATTTTAAGTTATATTTTATTTTTATATTTTCAGCTTTCATTTTTATTTTAGTTTTAGTACATTTATGAGCTTTTTCTTTTTATTTCTATTTAGCTTTAATTTCTTTTTAGTTCAGTAATTTTAGTGATTTATGTAAATATAAACTTGTTTTAATTCAATTAGTAAAATAATATTATTGATTTAATATTTTAATTAGGTTAGTACAAATATCATTTGTATTTTTTTAAGTCTTTCATTTAATATTCATATTTAATTAAAGCTTTATTTCAATCAATAGAAATGATTTTTTTAAATTTAATTTAATTTATTTTTTTAACAATAACACTGTTTTGCAAATGGTAAAATACTCAATGTTTAAAGTGCGTGCAAAGTCAATGTTAAATGTTTGTTCTGAGTTTGTCACACCACAGAAAAATGTGTTATTAACCACCCAGCCAAATTTGAATGCTAAAAAATAACGCCAAGTAAATAAAATAAGGTATCAAAATCTTGAAAAAATAAGCCGTATTCTCTACTCTCTACTCTAATAAATAAACGCTGGGGGCATGTCCACTGGCGGCGCTGAAATCACACCTAGTCGCGGGAAAGCTGCCGTCTCTCTCAACTGTCTTCCTCTAGCAGCAGCTTAATTTAAATAAGGAGACCGACTCAGATGTTTTGTAAATTATCGCAACCAGGTATTAACGTGACGAAGGGATAGCTAGCTAGCAAACTGTAGGCTGTAGTAACTAACAGTATTGACAGTAACTTGCGACTGAGTGGACGAACCACTGATGCTAATGCACTCTAGTTATTATGTGTGTTCGACATGAAGCAGCACTGCGCAGAACGATCAGTGTATGACATCAAAGTACCGCGAGAGCGATTCGAAAGCATCAGGAGCATCTGCTCTCTATAGACCAATTTCATGTAGACGTCAAAGTTACGTAACTCGCAGCTGCGCGCGCATTGTGGTGGCAGAAACACACGGTAACAAGCGGAGTGAAACGGGGAAAATCCACAGAATAAGAGATAAAATGTACTGTTGTGCCTTTGGATGTCAGAATCGGAATGCAAATAATTTTTTATTGAATACTGTTGTCAAAAACGCCATTTGAAGCGAAACGCAGACGTTTAAACGGACAGACTAATGAATGAAACCTGCTATGATTACTCTACTTTTAAAGCATAAATTTGATTTAAACAATTGGTCAACATAATATTCACATATACAGATCAGATGTCCTACATTTACAGCATGAAATAGTATTTAAACCTATACCAATTTACATCACGTTACCTATTTTATCCCACAATTCTTTTTGAGACTTTATATTTCGTATTTTATAACTCGATTTAACTCAACAATAGCGAATTTGTCCATTCTGAGGGGAAAAAAGCCAGATGTGTGGGATATAACTCAAAAGAGAGAATGACCAGTTGATTTTTCTTATCAGACTTGTGAGATATAATCTCGGAATTGCGAGAATAAAGTCAGAATTTTGAAATATTGAAATTTAAATTTGAACGCTGCTGCCACTGCCAGACAAAATAAATAAATAAATAAATAATAATAAAAAATTTTTTTTAAAAACGACAGCTGTGGTTAAACGAGATAAAGAGCGGACTGGACCGAAACAATCATCAGAAAAGCTCGCGTTTGCAGGCGCACACTTCTTATCAGAAAAGGTTCAATAAAGTATTATCTTTTGTTGTTATGGGCGCGTCTAAAGATTTCTTATGGATCTCAGTACTATGTCGTGTATGAAATAATGTCTGCGTGCATGTGTGTAAAACAACTGACTATTTATATGCATTTATATATATTGTTATGAGTAATTGTGGCTGGAATAATAATGTAGCTGTAAAAATAGTTGCCTGCTGAAATTTAAATATATATTACATCTTCATAGATACACGGTGAGTTTGTCTTTACTATACATTTACTATACACGTTATTTGTGAGTCACTCAAGCGGAGGTAGTTCTGTCAGACCGTCCATGCTTTGAGTGAGTACAGGTCGGCCAATTTCGTCCGTTAAAGTTAACCTTTTCAAATAACGCATTCCCGGACAGTATGCAGGTATGCAGCCCTTACATATGCAGGTAAAATCGGAATTTCTCAAGTTATTGTTAAAAAAACAAGCTAACAGACTTCATAGCTAGCGTTAGTGAAGCGATCAGGGGATCTTTCTGCCACCACCGAAGCTCCGCCCACAGAAAAACGTCACAATGTTTACTAACAGGAAATTGGTCTATTGCTCTCACTGTACTTTGATGTCACACACCGAACGGTCTGTGCACTCAGTGCTGCTTCAAGTCGAACACACCTCTTATAGTGTTCGGGGAGGGGTCGTGCTCAGTGGCTCGGTTGCGTCATCGAGTCATGGTTTAGCCCCGCCCAAAAAATCCTGATCATGGAAATGGTGAAAAACTGTTTAACGGTATAATTCCACAATTATTCACAGTCTTTGTAACATGTTTCAGCAATGCATTTCTAGCATTTATGTTAAATGTTTTTACAAACAATTCTCAGTTGACTTTACATGGACTTTAATATTGAATATTCTATTCAGTTCCAAAGCCATAAGATGTAAACAATATGCATGGCGACATGATTGTAGTGTGTGTTTTTATTTTTATTTTTTTATTAATAACTTCATTACCATGACAACATAGTGCCATAATCCTAAAACAAACAAACAAACAAACAAACAAATAAACAACTTTGCAGCTCAAATGATGAATACATTTTGAAAGAATAATTAATATAAATGTGTTTATAAAATTATAACCTTAAAAAATAGGCCCCATTCATTTTTTTATTAATAGTTTAAATTATTTTTAATTTTATGTTTTAATTTTAATTTTAGGTAAAGTTTCAGTAATTTTGTTTTGTGGTTCTGAAGTTTTTATTAGTTTTAAATGTACGTATATATAGTTTTTATTCATTTTTATTTTGTTATTTTAATACATTTTACAAATGTTTCTTTGGCAACTAAATTAAATAAAATAAGCTTAGTTTTTATTTTATTTTTTATTTTTTATTTCAGTTAAAATTTTATTTCAAGCAACAAACATGTTTTTTTTTTTTTGGTTTTAGTTTTAGGTAATTATAATAACCTTCCTCAATTTCTATTTTCTGCTGTTTTTTTTTTTGTTTTTTTTAACAAAACAAGGGACATGCCAAAAAATGTTTGTGCCAATCATTATTATGACACAAATGCTGTTGATTGAACTTAATTTGTATTGAACTCAGAATATTACTTTAATCATCTCTCCACCTGCCGCCACCATCCTCCGTCCAATCGGCTGAGTAGGGGAACTGCTGAAGAAGCAGTCCATGGCAATTAGGCCTTAGAGTGCTCTTTATTTTGGTCCTCCCTGCCAAATTAGGTTATATAATAAATGAGAAAGAAAGGGCGAGAGAGAAACAGAAAAACGCCCGATAGAGAACAGATGAAGTCTAAATTTAAACCCCACTCAACATGAGTCACTGCCCCCGATGCTTGGGGCTAGCCGGGGTCTCGCTGCTGTAGTCTTGAAGTTGTTGCAGTGAATACGCTCTGGCCGACACTCACCATAAGTCACACGATACACCATCTCACCTCAGACCACCTCTAAGAAAGAATGGGAATCCAGAATCGGGAATAGCTACATGTCTTGAATCTTTTTTCTGCCAAAAGATGCATTAATGGATCTCAGCTCACACAACACTTCTGAAAAGGTGCAGAAAAGCCTTAACTAATTAACCGCAGCATTAACTGAAACCTTCAAAGGTGTGAGCTAAAGGCCATGAGCACAGAAAAGAGTGTGATATAAGCAAAAAAGGCGTGACCATATAAACAAACCTGCAAACAGACATATGGTGTAAAATACCACGGTTAACACTTAACTGCTCTGAATGTGTTTCATACAGGCCAAGATAATCAGTTCATCTGGAGACAGAGCATGTTGCTGTAGCTTGTCTGGCCACATCAATCAATCAATCAATCAATCAATCAATATATATATATTTTTTTAACCAGTTAAAATAAATGTCATTTTTTTAGTTTGTTGTAGCCACATTTATGTATGGCCATTTGTTAATTTTACACTGATTTTCTGATTAAAAAATACTATTTTATTTCCATGATTATTTGTGCATTTCACTGGAAATGTAATTTTACCATTGACGGTAATGTGCGGTGAAGAAATAAAGAAAGAAAGAAAGAAAGAAATAAAGTTGCTGCTTATTAATCAGGTTTCTTACTGGAAACAATACACATGCATGTATATATTTTTGAAAAATATGTTACATTTATATATTAAATATATTTATATATAATATAAATTATATGAATATAAATATATACATGTAAATATTTTCAAAACATATGCTGTATGTGTGTGTCTTTATATATACATAATAAATATGCACAGTACACACACACATATTATGTAAACAAAAACTTTTATTTTGGATGCGATTAATCATACAAACAAAAAACAAAACAACAACAAGAAATTCATGGCTTTTCAACAACTTCTGTTGGCCCTTTGGACCAATAAAGGTAAATGCCATGTTATATGACTACGCAAGGAGGTCTAATGATCTACTAGTAAGTCCTACCTTAAGAACAAATGGTGCATCCAAATTAAGTACAGACTTAGTTACAAACTAACCAGCAGCTAAGCCCCTAAACACATCAAAGATTCATTCTTAGTGTTAGAGGCTTGTTCAAACCCCAACACTATGTTTGAGCAATACTAGAAGTGATGCTTGCCTTAGCAAACACCACTAATAAATATTGCAACGTCAAAGTCCTGGTGGTTGATTTTAATTAAACGAGAATGTTAAGTGAAATGATATCTATGAATCTGGTTCAGGCGGGTTATGAGCTAAACGTGCAAACACACAAAAATAGGATTCAGCTTTACTTTCGAAACAGACACTCTGGCCATTGTATCACCTGTGCGGTCAGCAACTCAGCAGAACCAATCTCGAATTGGATTTTAATAGATTTTGTGTCTGTTTCCTAGCACTGCAGCATTTTCAATTTCTCTCGTATTTCCCTTCAACCCCTCTATCTCCGTCTCAAACAGATTTGGCCTCTCTACGACACTTTAGACATTTTATATAAGACAATAACAGTCACCCCAACACACTTCACCCTAGAAAGCACTCGCTTTTACATAACTGTTTTAATAATGGAGCAGACACTCTTGTGCTTTGCCTCTCCAATCGCCCTGTCAGTCCTGCGTGTGACATCGAAACAATAATAAGCAGGTTTGCGGGATTATTTTTAGAAATCGGGGGAAGTGGGAGAGGAGATAAAAACGCAAATGAGTCAGAGATGCACGCTGCCTCTCCACATGGCTGTATTCAAGAATGGCATGGCCTAAATCCCTGTTACAGTCTTACCAAAAATTTGCGTTCGAACCTCGCACAGGCTAATGAAATGGAAAGACAGATCTAATGGAGTGTTCTGATCTTCACGCACGAATAAACCATCTAAAACAGAATATCGCTCTTTAAATTTTGCTCTTGAAACGCAAGTAATCCTCAGCATCAGAGAAGCTAATCCGAGTACTTTTTGTCAGCTAATTAGACAGCACTGCAATTCAGGGCAAGAAAACCTCACATGTGTGGAAGAATAAAATAGCTAGACAAGTTGTACATGCTTGGAATCTGGAGTCTCTATCCTGGTCAACAGCCTGAAGCCTTAACTGAAACATACGCTACACAAGAAAGCTAGCACAAATGCTAAAAACAACACATTGGAAGTGCGTGTGAAAAGATTCAGTTGCTCATTTTTGTTCAGAACAGGTGGCACACAAAGTTATCGGAACATTTCCCATTAAGTGGAATCACAATGTTATCCATAATGCAGTTTTTCATGAACCATAACAAATCAAAGTAGCATACTGATTGGTTTGTAGACATGAGGGAAAACAATGCTAAGTGCTAATAATAAAATACAGTTAAATACACTCTCAGAAAAAAATAAAAATTAAATGTAAAAAAAGTACATAGCTGTCACTAGAGTGGTACAATAGGATGAAAAAGCTAAAATATATATCTCTGTATCTTATTTACGTATAAATGGTACATATTAGTACTTTAGAACAAACTAGCATCTAAAGTGTACACGTTAGTACCTTCAGCTTTTATACCTTAGAGTGACACCCCAGTGATAGCTTTGTCCTTTTTACCCTTTTAATTGTGCCTAGTTAGACTAGCAAAAAAAAAAAGGCAAAAGTGCTTCCGGCATTTGAAGCACTTTAGGAGCAAGTGTAAAGACAACATACGCATTTTAGAAGCTAGCATAATGACAACTAAGTATGGTCACAAATTTTTACGTTCAAAATCCAGTCATTTTATTTGGAATCCACGCAATTGGTAATTTTGCATTAGGTCAAACGATTTCCCTTCGCAAATTTTGCAAAGGTTCAAATTTTCATCATGGAAAAAAAAAATAATAATCCACAAAAAATATATGTAACAGAAGACTACAAGTTACACTAGGTTTACTTGTAGCAAAGATAAACAGTATTTGTATAATATAAATATATAGTTTATATTCAATCATTTTCCCAGATAGCACACGTACGTCTGCAAGATGTCTGTTAAAGATCTCTTGATCTGGAAAGCATCTGCTGTCTACAAACGTCTGACAGACGTCTTTCAGATGTCAGTTTTACATACATTCTAAATCATAAACATCTTAAAGACATCTAATAGACGTCTATTTGGCATCTAAAAGGAAACGTCCTATAGACGTATTGCAGATGAGCAAACACCCTAAAAAATACGTCTTGCAGATGCAAATGCAGACATCAAATAGACATCTCCGAGATATACGTGTGCTGTAAGGGTTTTTATATTAAATATATATTTAATTAAAAAAATATATATATTATTATATTTTCTGTTATTCATGAAACAACGCTTCCCTGCCAAACACAGAATTTTCTGGGTTTCCGCTGTTATATGCTTGGGGGCGCTATTATGCATCTCCTGAATGAGTCTAGAATCACTCGATCAAAAACACAAGAAAGACACAGAAACGAGCGATCTCATATGTAAGCTAAGGTGCCCAGGAGGGGACGTCCATTTCTCGTGGCCACGACTTCTTATTTTGAGGGAACGACATATTTTTCTTGTGGCCTCGAGTTTGATGCATACACAAACCTGCGTGACCATAACAACCCGGGATTATCAGAGATGGATTCATTCATATTTTATTTAGAATTAAGAAATGATTATATGAATTATTATAGAAATGATTACATAATTTAATTATTATATTGACCACAGGCTACCGGACTGTAGGCAATGGCACACGATGTACACAGCATTCGAATTAAGTTTATTATGAATAGGCTAAACATTACATAAAGTACATAAAATAAAATATACCTACAAGAAAACATTTTTATCCATCCCACAGTCTTGCTAGCTGTGTGTGTCCATTAACTGATCGTCTTTTTCAGTAATATTTGTATATTATTATTAGCTATTATTATCATCATCATCATTATTATTTGCCAATTATTATATTTTTATATTTGTTTTTTCCCTTCATTTCGATCTCTTTACATAACGTTCTGACTAGTTTTGTAAATAAGCCTACTGTAAATGCTCGACATGCCAACAAAGTTTTGATTATGCTGACTGGAATTTATAGCCTATTTATGCAGTTTAAAGGTTGACTTTAACATATTTTTTTTTCCTGCGAATTAATAATTATTAATATTATAGCCAACTAAATAGTGTTTCGTTGAGGAATGAATCATTCACGTAGTTTCATTTGTAAATGAAAACACAACATGCTCATTTATCATCACGCACTGGCATAAATAGCCTACAATCATAAAGCATTGGCATAATTGTCAGGCATTTACAGTATTTGCAAAATATATGGTAGCAAATAGCATAATTATACAGAACATTAATTAGGTCAAATGAATTGAAAGGGGAAATAATAAAATATTATATTTATATGAAATAAATATAAAAATATAGCCCTAACAAGTTAATATAACCCAATAATAATAATAATAATATACAAATATTAAATGAAATGTTTAATGTTAATGAAAATGTTTTATCCATCTCTGATAATCCCGGGTTGCTATGGTCACGTAGGTTTGTTTATGCATTAAACTCGTGGCCACGAGAAAAATATTTTGTTCCCTCAATATAAGAACGACATAATATCACGTTCCCACAAATTAATGGTAAAGGACTGTTCAAGCTTTGGAAGTGCTGATGGAAGCCATCTACTGCATCTTTGCTCTGATCATCGTACTTAATATGATTCCAGATGCAGTTTTTTGCTCAAAATTTTGTTTTTTTTATGAAACCTACAGTTATGCTCAGAATTATTCATACCCTTGGTAAATATGATCAAAGAAGGCTGTGAAAACAAGTCTGCATCCATTTGATCTTTCATTTAAACATTTTTAGAAGTCTAAACTTTAATTGAAGTAAAAAAGAAAAAAAAAAAGTGAAAGTGGGGGAAAATCACATTAGGAAATAAATATTTTTCCCTAGTACACAATGGCCAAAATTATTGGTACCACCAGAAATTCTTATGATTAAAATATCTAATATGAAGTATATTCCCATTCATATTTGTATTTTTTATCACACCAGGCTGACTAGGAACATGAAGTTGTCCTTGGCTTCCCGTTTCACAGGATTATAAAATCCAAATTCCTTTAATCAATGATCACAAGGAGTAAAACCAAAGAATATATTTCTGATGTGCAGTAAAAGATTGTTGAACTTCACAAATTTAGAAAGTGGCTGTAAGAAAAGAGCTAAAGCATTGAAAATCCCAATTTCCCCCATCAGGGCAATAATTAAGAGGTTCCAATCAACTAAAGATATTACAAATCTGTCTGGTAGAGGACGTGTGTCTATATCGTCCTAATGCACGGTGAGAAGGAGAGTTTGAGTGGCCAAGGACTCTCTAAGGATCAAGGATTCTCCTCGCTCATCCAAAATCAAACTCCAGCATATTCAGTTGTCAGACACGACTGGAACTTTTTAGCAGCAAACACTAAAGATGGGTTTGGTGAACACAGGGATAAAAAGTACTCCATGTGTACAATGAAATATACTGTTTTAATGCTGTGGGCCTATTTTTCTGCTGGAGGTCCTGGACATCTTGTTTAGACACATGGCATCATGGATTCAATTAAATACCAACATTTAAACAATTAAAAACTGACTGTCCATGCTAGAAATCTTATAATGGGCTGTGGTTGGATCTTCCAACAGGACAATGATCCACAAACAAACATCAAAATCAAAACAAAAATGGGCCACTGAGAACAAATCCAAGCTTCTACCATGTCCGTCCCAGTCCTCTGACCTGACCCCTATAGAAAATGAGTGGGTGAACTGAAGAGAAGAAGCACCAACATGGAGCTGTGAATCTGAAGGGTCTGGAGTGATCGAAGGAATGGTCTCTGATCTCTTGTCAGATGTTCTCCAAACTTATCAGGCATTATAGGTGAAGATTCAGAGCTGTTCAAAGATCAAAAGGATTAATGATACAGATTTATTTTCACAGCCGCCTTTGATCATATTTACCATGGGTATGAATAATTCTGAGCACAACTGTACCTACATTCAAGTGTTGATAAAAAAAAAAAAATTAAAAAAAAAAACTTGAAAGTAGAATAAAACAAGGTTTTTTGTTTGTTTGTTTAAAAGTAGAGGGTCTGTTCTTTATTTTTGTGTATTGCATGTTCAGATATTCATAAAACAAAATATTCTGGGGGCCATGAAATTTTTGTGAAAATCATCAAAAGTGCTGGTGGTGTTTTTTTTTTGTTTTTTTTTTTTAAATGCAGGCGGGGAAAGAGTTAATATAAATAAACATTTCTTAAAATTCTGTCATGACAACTCTCAGAGACTTTAGTATGGAAGTGTACATGTTACTGCCAATACATCCACAGACATGCTTCTGTGAGCATGTAGGAAATACCGCTGCTGCACATATAACATATATGCAATAACCTCGTAGCATATATATACAGGTGGAGCTGGGGAAGGTGGAGGCTTTCTGAAGCGTAGTGCAACTGCTACAGCAAGCACTAGCTGAGTATTTGAATGCTGAGCTGCAAATTAATTGGTTGTTGATACAAAAAGAACCAATCAGTTGCGCCATGTGGATAATGATGTCACTATATCAGATTGAATAAGACCCAGCCTGCACAATCTAGAGTTTCATGACAGAGGATTTATTCATTTTAATTGCTTGTAATTCATTAATATGAATGGATTTCGTATGTTTAATTTTTAAAGCAGGTTGGGTTGCCATTTGATTACAAATGGAAAATCTGAGTTTGAAGCAAAACCACTTGAGATCCTCTGAACTGTAATAAATTACATACACAACACAGCAGTTTTGTAGACTTCTGGCGTGCCTGTGCTAGCCTTTATAAAGAAATGAATACATAAGCGAGGGAAAAACCAGACTATGCATTCATGTTATTTTCAAGGTGGCACTGCTGCTCACGAACTGTTTTTAATGTGATGCCACCATGTACTATTTCTGGCCCGAGAGGGTGCACTGATCCATGACTCCTCTCCTCCATCGAGCAGCCTGCTTGAAAACTTAAAGCGCAGTGCCTCCATTTCACAAATAAAACCACAGCGTCTGCCTTCACAAACATCGCTACCCACCTTTCGTGCTTATTTTACTGTCTTATAAGCGTTCGTTTGCTGGTGTCTCCATCTGTTGAAGCTGCGGTCCTCTGAGACAAACGCCACCTTTTCCACAACACAAGAGACGCCTGCAGGAGCTGCGGCCAGCGAGCGAGACATCCATCAACGCCGGGCCAATTCCCCATATGCATGCGTATAAATTACAGTATACACGCTGCCTCCCTGCTTGGCCCACGGCTCTGCGGGAGGCATGAGGATGGAGGAGAGCGAGATAGAGAGTGCTTATCTTAATGAAAATGGTGGAACACTGCCCTGATTATAGCTGCACTGAGTGGCCTGAGAAAGGCAGAGGGAAGAGGAAGGAGACGGGATGATTGCACAGGAGGCTCTCGGTCATCCTGTCAGTGGTTTTGTGGAGGGGGTGCGTAAGAGGGAGGAATGAATCGTTGTTTTGAGTCAAATCTTTTGAATGAATCAGCTTAAGGAGTTCATGATTCAGACTCAGTCAGTCAAGTCAATAATTCCAGGGCTGGTTTGCACTCTGGTTTAGTGGGAGTTTGGGACAGTTAAAGAATAATTAATAGAACAAGTAATCTTATACATATTTGCAACAATGTTTTTCAGCTGTCTAACAGAGGTAATGTTTTGTCAAAAGTGTAAAAAAGGGTAAAATAAAGTAAAAGATAATATAAATACACTGCGCTTTAGAAGTCTGAAGATATACAGTATTTAATGCTACAGAAGATTTTTATTTTTAAGTGCTGTTCTATAATAAATGCTGAACTAACTATTATCAGTGAATCCTGAAAAAAAGTATCAAGTTTCCACAACAATATACAGCTTATAGTTTTCAACACTGACAATAAGAAGAAAAGTGAGCACAAAATCAGCATATTAGAATGATTTCTGAAGGATCATGTGACACTGAAGACTGGAGTAATGATATGGAAATTTAGCTTTGCATCACAGGAATAAACTACATATATATATATATATATATATATATGTGTATATATATTCAAATGTAGTTTATTCCTGTGATGCAAAGCTAAATTTCCACTATGAAAAATACAATGAAAGAGTAATGATGTGAAATACTATATGAATGAATATATATATATATATATATATATATATATAAGAGTAATGATGTGAATATGAATGAATGAATATATATATATATATATATATATATATATATATATATATATATATATATATATAATTCATATAGTATTTCATCAGTATCATTACTCTTTCATTGTATTTTCATCAAATAAATGCAGCCTTTGTGAGGCACCATATAAAATTGTATAGTAAAATGTAGTGAAAAATCTAAATATTTCTAGAAAATAACAACACCTCCAATAATAATAATAATAATAATAAAAATAATGCTTAAATAAATAAATAAATAAATCCTTATTGCTGAGGATCTCACAGGCAGTTAAAAAAATATGAAACTTTAACAGCTAAATAGCAGGATCACATTCAAGCATTCGAGCACGTTCAAGGAGAAATTATCAGTAAATAATGATTTCAATTACTGTCTATTTTTCACATATATTTTTGCTTCAGAAGTCAATATGTGGACTACTTTTATGATACGTTTAGGTCTTTACTCTTATGGTGTTTTTGGATCATTTTTGCTTCAAGCTTCACTGATCCAATTTTCAACTAATGTAAAAATCAGCCAGCACGGTCTTCAAAATAGCTCCTTCAGTGTTCTATGGAAGAAAGTAAGTTTAGAAAGACTTGAAGGTGAGTAAATAATGACCGCATTTTCAATTTTAGGTGAAGTAATTCTTAAAAGCCTGTTATTTTGATTCCAACAATTTGGTGTAATTTCTTCCATAAAGGAAAATAAAGGAAAACACAGGGTTAAAAAGACGGCGGTCTGTTGTGCCCTGACAGCGCACAGCTGCGAGGAGATTCTTCGTTGTTGGGCTGGAGTCCTAGAGGACTGATTAGCCCAAAAGATCTTTATATAGACAGCGAAGGAGGGCGGTGCAGGGAGAGCGAGAGAGAGAGATGGAGGGGGCAGGGAGGGGTCTTCATTTCGGTCCACGGAGACACTTTACCTCACCGCATCTGAGGAGCGAGTGAGCGTTTAGCAATCTGTCTCGTAATTAATCATGCGCCCTAATCAGTCATGGCTGCCGGATCTGCGCGTGATAGATTTTCCACCCGAGTCCCTCGTCAGTGTCTCTGGAAGAAAAAAAAAATGCTCGGAAACTCGCTGCCATCCTCGCTCAATCGCCCTTTTCTTTTCCATGTTATGTCTAACAGTAGGGAATCTGATCCTGGATACTATCTTTGCGACGTTGGTCTAATCCGATTAAAAGCAGGGAGATTAAAAGCTGCGATATGCTTGCCGCTGTTTTAAAGACGCCCGTGATGTTGCCGTGTAAAAACGTATTACGTATCAATACAGGGGAAGAGATGATGTGAACGAGATCTAGTCTCTGGAGGCCGTATTGGGAATCTGGTGTGATTTAGTCCTGTTGAGATGATAAAGGTACTTATCAGATCCTACACAGTAAAGTATAAAGTACACTACTGTATGAATCCGATTAGCTATCCTGAACAGGGATGAGCACAAGGACTGTACTTGAAACTAACAGCATGACTTAAAGGGACAGTTCACCCCTAAAAAAGGGCACATTTCTGTCTGAGACATTCTATTATATGCAGAACACAAATTAAGATATTTCTAATGATACAGCTGTTTTTTTACAATCAATGAAAATCAATGCAATCAACCCAAAACTTTAAAGCTACAGAAACAATATGTGAAGTTAATTCATACAACTAAGCTGTATGACGAACAGGTCAATATTTAAGCCTGTATTTACTCTCAAATTAATTGAAATACTCTCAAATGAAATCTAAATAAAAAAAAGAAATGCACTTGACTTAATATTTCAGTGCAAAAAAGGAAAAGACATATATGCCACAATATGCAAAAAGACAGTCAAAGATGTGTTAAAATAACATCCCTAATCTTGAATATCAGCATTAGTAACCATTGAAGCAAAATTAGTTTATCTGCACAAAAATAAGGATCTCAGTTAGTACGACGTTAAGCTTGAACAGATGATATTAAATCAAGAAACAACATAATTTTGTAACTGAGTTAAAAACATCAACAGAAGCAATTAATATTTCACTGCAAAAAAGAAGACGACGGAAGATCTTCTGCACAGGGAGGAATCAAATGATTTGGGGAATCACTTCAAATGAACCATCTTAATGAATCAGATTCCCAACACTACATGTATGAGAAAAAACAAGGACAGTTTAGAAGAGCAAATACAGCATCGTTGTTCACTTTACACAGCTTCTTGTTTAAAAATGTGCTTGTTACTGGAAAAGCTACACTTTTATGAAAGAAACAAAGTAACACTACTAAAAAATCTAGGTAAGTTCACTACTTTTAGTTATTACTCCATCACTTTTTATGTGAGTGCATGTCTGCATGTCTGTACACGTCTAAATATTTGTATATAAATGTTTTTCTCAGTCAATATGCTGCTTTCCTCTCTTCTCACTGTGCCTGAGGGACAGCGTGGAGGAACTGAGCGAAACGTGACTTTAATTGAACAGGAACTGTGTGAGGAGCAAAAGGACCGCCTCACTGAGAGAAGAGTGATGTGCAGACTGAGAGAAAAACAGCTTTGTACAGCCAATTACATGACATCCAACACAAGACTCGCAGATTAGACACCAGAATACAGCACAGAAGGGGTAAAAACAGAATAAAAATAGACAATGTGAGTAGGAGAATGTATAACAAAAAATAGACCGAAAGAGAGACAGGAACCACAAATGAGAACTAAAATGTTCGGAATGCGTACTAATGACATGCTGTTTTTGTTAGAAAGTAGTATGAAGTATGCAGATATAATGTAAATATAAATATACATACAAACAAAGAAACATTGGAAATATTTATTAGAAATGTTTCAAATAAAAATACAAAATTATTGAAATAAATGAAAAAATAAATAAAAGGAAATAAAAACATTTATAAATAAACATTACATATAAAATAAATATGTGAATCAGTAAAAAGTAAACAAATAAATACTTATAAATATAATTAATATACAAGTAATATGAAAGTAAATACAAATAAGTAAACTTAAAAATAAAATATATAAATCAATATTTACAAATAAATAAACATTTTGCACATTTTTATTTACATACTTGTATATGCATAAGTATGTAACTAAATAAATGAATAATGTAAATATAAAAACATGCACATAAAGAAACATTAGAAATATTTATTAGAAATAATTTAAATATAATAATGACAAATAATTGAATTGAAAATAACTTAAATAAATAAAAACAACGAAATACAAACAAATATGTATAAATAAACATTAAATATAAAATAGATATGTAAATAAGTAAAAATAAATAAATAATTTTATAAATACATTCATATAAATGTAATATGAGAATAAATACAAATAAGTAAATTTAAATGAAAAAATAATCAATATTTACAAACAAATACTAAATATTTTAGATGGTTTGTTTATTTACATACATGTATACACACAAGTATGAAAATAAATAAAGAAGAAAAAACATAAAGAAACAAAAATACAAATTTATAAAAAAAATACAAATAAAAATGAAATTGAATAAATAGAAAAATAAATAAATATTTATAAATAAGTAAAACAGTTAATAAAAAAAGAAATGCATTTCCAATAAAACTGGAATCCACTCAAAAGATGTATGTGTGACAACAGTGTAGTCTACTAACAGTATTGGGGGTAATGCATTACAAGTAACGCGAGTTACGTAATCAGATTACTTTTTTTCAAGTAACTAGTAAAGTAACGCATTACTTTTTAATTTACAAGAAAATATCTGAGTTTTTCAAAAAAGTAACGCCAGTTACTTTGTTTTCCCATTTATTGACTGACAAGTCTCCTGTCCCCATGTTGGGAGAAATTGGAAGTACAGAGGTGTTGTGTGCGCTGTGTGAACATGTAGTTCTAGACTAAATGTGCATGTGCATTAATTCATCTCATAACATAATTAAATATGTTAAATAACACAAATGT
Source organism: Onychostoma macrolepis (assembly GCF_012432095.1). Lineage (NCBI taxonomy): Eukaryota > Metazoa > Chordata > Actinopteri > Cypriniformes > Cyprinidae > Onychostoma > Onychostoma macrolepis. The sequence continues at coordinate 8,223,624 of NC_081179.1, forward strand.
ATCTAATCCCATTATTATTATTAACCAATGTCTTTGCTGCTGACCTTTGATAATCCAGTTCAACCATACAAATAAGCACAAATGACTTTAGATAAACTAACAATTGTGCTTCATTGTTTTTTAATTGCTGAAGAGTGTTGAACCTTCTTCTCCTGCATTCTACTGTACAGACGTGAATTTACTTTCCCTTCAGCCTGAGGTTTATTCATTACATTTCCCATTTAACGACTCACATACTATAGATATCGCACTATAATCAGTTCGGCAGCATTCCATTCCATAGTCAGACAGAAACTGAGAGCAAATAGCAACTGAAAAAGCAAAAAGCTGCCACGGTTCTAAAGTCTGGCATTGAGGAAAGAACCGGGATCCTTTTCTTGGCCTGGTCTGAGGCGGCCCAGCATGGAGGCGTGTGTTTGCCTGAGTCTAGCAGAGACCCTGAGGTGAGCGTTACCCCGCTCGGTCTCTCAGACCCGCAGTGGTCCTCCACAGGGAGGTCTTTGAATAGACAGCCTGCCGTTTCCCTCAGTACAAGGGGGTCTTTGATAATGGCACTACGGAAGCCTATAGGGGCCCAAAGGACAAACAGAAACACATGCCAATTATGCTCGTTCATTGACTACAAATGAGACCGGTCAGACTACACTCTGTGCTGGAGTATTCAGACTCACGAAAAAGAGAAAAAAAAAAAAAACTCCCCAAAGGTGGAAAGCCACGCATGAGAGAAGCTAAACATGCAGTTTTCGTAATAGTGTTTCCTGAAAAACTTAATGCGCCTTTTGAGAACGAATGATGAAAACAGCAACAAAGAACCTTGGGACGTACAACATTGTAGCGTTATTGATGCGGAGAAAGACCGCAAGGCTTAGCATCAGATAAAGAACGCTGCTGTGTGCCGTACTGAGCAAGGTTCACTGTGTGGTCTTATTATGGGCGTACAAGTGTTTCTGTGTGCGTGTTTGTCGGAGAGAGACCCACCACAGTTCTGTTGACTCAGCGTCACTGAGGGCAAAGGGCTGTATGGTTTTGGCTTTAACCTCAACCTCCAGGAAAACAACAAAACTTTTCCAGCTGACGCGGCAGTATGTGGCCCTGCCTTTATGCCACTGAAAATCGATATTCGATAGAGCTGCATGAGTACTGTATGCATCACAATTTGATTGATGAATATTTAAGAGACTTTGATGAGCAAGGTTCACCAACATCAACTTTCAGAATCAATAAGTTGCTTGTTGGTGCATTTGTTTTCCAGCATGCATTATAGCTTCTAGTTTTGTGATTTGTTTGCACCTAGTGTTAATCTTGACAGCAACATTTCTCAAAAATGTTCAATGAAAGTTTTTTTAGTCAATGACAAAGAGAACAAAGAAAAGTTTGCATCATGACAATAATGAAGCTATTTTCATTAAAACATGGTGTTGATAAATACGATGAGAAAAAAAGAACACTGCATAATAGTAACAATCCATTAATGAAGTTTTCAGAAGAAAAACCTAGCAATATTATAACTTGCTTCTGCACGGAATGGCCCAAAGTAAACTTGAATTAAGTTATGTTTGTAAATAATCCGTGACACACAAAACACATCTGAAAACAGAAAATTAATAACTAAAGCATAAAAATATTTTGCTTTATATTTTATTACAATAATACATGCATATACATGCGAAATTAACAATTAATGTGAATATTTGGTTTGTTTTTGCATTTAAACATTTTTTTCTTGTGAACGATGTTATTTTAAAAGTAAAAAAAAAAAACACAATTAATTACAGTACATACGACTAAATAGTCAATTTTGTCACAATTGTGTCAATGTCAAAATATATATATATATATATATATATATATATATACACACACACACAGTGGATACAGAAAACTTTTCACTGTGTTATATTGCAGCCATTTGCTAAAATAATTTAAGTTCTTTTTTTTTTTTTTCCTCAATGTACACACAGCACCCTATATTGACAGAAAAACACAGAATTGACATTTTTGCAGATTTATTAAAAAAGAAAAACTGAAATATCACATGGTCCTAAGTATTCAGACCCTTTGCTCAGTATTTAGTAGAAGCACCCTTTTGATCTAATACAGTCATGAGTCTTCTTGTGAAAGTTGCAACAAGTTTTTCACACCTGGATTTGGGGATCCTCTGCCATTCCTCCTTGCAGATCCTCTCCAGTTCTGTCAGGTTGGATGGTAAACGTTGGTGGACAGCCATTTTTAGGTCTCTCCAGAGATGCTCAATTGGGTTTAAGTCAGGGCTCTGGCTGGGCCATTCAAGAACAGTCACGGAGTTGTTGTGAAGCCACTCCTTCGTTATTTTAGCTGTGTGCTTAGGGTCATTGTCTTGTTGGAAGGTAAACCTTCGGCCCAGTCTGAGGTCCTGAGCACTCTGGAGAAGGTTTCCGTCCAGGATATCCCTGTACTTGCATCTCTGGAGCTCAGCCACAGTGATCTTTGGGTTCTTCTTTAACTCTCTCACCAAGGCTCTTCTCCCCCGATAGCTCAGTTTGGCCGGACTGCCAGCTCTAGGAAGGGTTCTGGTCGTCCCAAACGTCTTCCATTTAAGGATTATGGAGGCCACTGTGCTCTTAGGAACCTTAAGTGCAGCAGAAATTTTTTTGTAACCTTGGCCAGATCTGTGCCTTGCCACAATTCTGTCTCTGAGCTCTTCAGGCAGTTCCTTTGACCTCATGATTCTCATTTGCTCTGACATGCACTGTGAGCTGTAAGGTCTTATATAGACAGGTGTGTGGCTTTCCTAATCAAGTCCAATCAGTATAATCAAACACAGCTGGACTCAAATGAAGGTGTAGAACCATGTCAAGGATGATCAGAAGAAATGGACAGCACCTGAGTTCAATATATGAGTGTCACAGCAAAGGGTCTGAATACTTAGGACCATGTGATATTTCAGTTTTTCTTTTTTAATTAATCTGCAAAAATGTCAACAACTTAAATGATTTTAGCAAATGGCTGCAATATAACAAAGAGTGATACTTTCCGTACCCACTGTATACACACACACACACACATATAAAAAACTATGAAATAAAATAAAAATATAACTATAAAATAAATAAGCAGATTTCTAATAAAATTATTCTAAAAGTGTGTCAGGTTTCTACTAAAATGGTTAATATCATAATTGTATGTGAAATATAGACATATAGATATAGATAGATATAGACAAGTATATGGCTAATATGACTAATGAATATGACATTACAATATGATTAATACTAATACACAATTCCAAGTTTGAAAGACAACATACAAGATTAAGGAGCAAGCTAGCAAAACAAACAAAAAAAGACAAGCAAAAAATACACTGAAATTCATCACTGCATATAGGTTTTTACCAACATGAAGGCTTAAACTGTCTTGCTCGTGTGCTGCTGCTTCATTTCTGAAACGCTGACCATTCTGATATGTAGAAAACAGTACCCGGTAGATGTTTAGCTTGCTAAGTGAATACAACCCCTCCAGCTGAATGTCCTGCACTGTGGGGGCTGCTGGGAAAATTTTCAGCTCAAAATAAATGACAGAAGTCGCCTCTAGAGGGTTCGGTCATCAGCACACAAGGGGAAAAAGAAGAGCACGAGCGACTTTGGGGGAGAAAACACTTGTCCCTGCGGCAGTCAATTACGCTCCATTTGCATTTCCGACACTTATAGGTAGCACTTCACACTATTAGAGTCATTTATACAACTTATACGGCTCATTTGCAGATTGATAGCTGCCATTTCTTAACCGTGCATAATGAACGTCTCATCAAAGGAGCTAAAGTCACTGCGCCGGATCTGACGGCGAAGTACCGGCCCACTTTCCGTCTTCATCAAGACTTCATTTACTCACCAAGTCACAGCCCCCAGACAGCTTCTCCCGCCTGCTTAAATGCATCATTTGCTTCTCCTGGAGATAAAACGGTTTGGGTTAGTCACCAAATTGGGAAAGCGGAAGCAAGTGAGCAAACCGGGATTACAGAACAGCAGGGGCGTCGTGGGTTGGCTTGTGTGTTAAAAACAGCTCTGGGATCAGTGAGCCAGATGTTAGCGCTCTGTTCGAATATGTTTTGTTTAATGGTTTGGGTGGTAGTTTGTGCAGAGGACCATTCATTTTGCACATAGCCTAGCTTCAGACAGGTGCTAAGTCCTTTTTTCCATTTTCAATGGATTTTCAATTCGTGATGAATAATTGATCAGTAGTTTAACTGGTTTTGCTTTAGGAACAAGATTTTACATTGGGCATCAAGTGCCCTCATAAATGAGGATAGTTCACCCAAAAATTAATAATGGGTCATGTTGTTCCAAACCTGCACATTTTTCTTCTGTGCAGTACAAAAGAAGATATTTGGCAGAATGTTTCAGCTGTTTTTGTCCATATAAAAAAAGTCAACACTGATCGGACCCGACTGACTTCAACAGCATAGATAGATATAAATAATGACAGATTATAAAAGTTATAAAAAAGAAATAAAAAAAAAAAAATAATAATAATAATAATAATATGACAAGAAAGAAAAAGAAAGAAAATTAGCACTCCAAAATGATGGCTGAACCAGTTTAAGTTTTCTAGCGCTGTCAAACAATTAATTGCATCCAAAATAAAAGTTGTTGTTTACATTTGTATATTTATTATGTATATATAAATACAAACACATGCATGTATATGTTTAAGAAAAAAGTTTATATATTAAATATATTTATATATAATATAAAATATATAATATAAATATATAAATGTATATGCATGTAAATATTTTCAAAACTGTATGTGTGTGTACATATACACATAATAAATAAACACATTACACATAGTATGTAAACAAAAACTTTTATTTTGGATGCGATTAATCGTGTTTGAGAGCACTAGTTTTAACATTTAAGCAAAATATGCCTCAATCGGTATGATATAATTAACATGAAATGTATTAATGTTTAATTTAGTGTTTATTATTATTATAAACTACGTATTTTACATATTTGACATTTACATTCATGCATTTAGAAGATGTTTTCATTCAAAACTACTTACAAAAGAGAAACAAACCAATTAGTCAAAGAGCCAACATAACAAACAATGTTTATTCAACAACTTGATTAGGAAGAATCCAAAAATGAATAATATGCCATGTATTATGTTCCAAACCTGTCGACATTTTTGTTGTGTGGACACAAAAGAATGTTTTAACTGTTTTTGTTCATATAATGAAAGTCAATCAGGTCCAAAACACTGATTAGACCAATTGACCTATCGGTAAGCCCCTCCCCGTGAACACAGACTAGCCAATGGCAGTCGAGTATCAGTTGCACGGGGAGCGGAACTCGGACATCTTTAGGTTTCAGCGCCATAGAGAAACATTGGAAGATCGGTTTTAAGGGGTTTATGCTTCAAAAATGGAAAAAACGATGTGCCTGGGGTACTTGTAACACTGATTCCAGGTATCTTGAGAGGATGGGCAATATAATTTATTTTATTACATTTCCTGAATCCAAACAAAACAGAGCAAAATGTCCTAAGTATTCACCCCAATACAAATGAAGAAAAAAACATTCATTTTCTGGTCGTCATACACTCATTAAGTTACAATTTTCATCTGCTCAAGGTATATCTGGCTACAACTAGCTAACGTTAAAGTTAGTGAGTCCATGCTAACGTGCAAACCTAAATAGCGGACTGTCATTGTAAGACAGTGAGCAACTCTGTTTGTCCGAGGGAGCAACAGTATCTAAGGGGGACGGGGCAGAAAAATAAATAAATAAAATGTTATCTTATGTGTTCCACAGAAGAAGAAAAAAATCATACAGGTTTTGAATGACATGAGGGTGAGTAAGTTATGATGAAGTATCACACTAAATCAAAGCAGCCTTGAGCAATGGAAAAGAACTATAAATAAAATTACTTTTCTTTCAAAACAAATCATTTTATTTTTTGCACTGTATGATCTGTGAACCTTTTTCGGAGGGTTGCAACCCCCTGTAAAAGATTTATTTTATGTGTAGTATCACTTTCAAATGAAGTATTAGCTAATTCTAAGAACGCCCTGTTCGTTCGTCTCTCCTGACCCAGGAAAAATCCGGCCATAAATAGATATCTCTATTCTTATTAATATTTCATCTCAAAATAACTGTCACTCATAGCTCATTATAGTCTATGGGTATGGCCTACATTCAGGACGAGTACAAGATCTGGCACTGATCATAGACTGCGCTCACATCAGAATCAAATTGGGGTCATTTGCCTATAAAGAACATGAATCTAGGAATTGCTCTTTATGCATAAACGGCTCCTTAGCCTCTGTCTTCCCACCTGCACATTCATTTTATCATACTGTACAATCGCAGAGACTGATACAATCAGAATCAACGAGGCGTTAAGCCACACTGAAGACAGAAGCTAGTCGCTCTTTCGGGTTTTAATTCTGTGGAACAAAAAAAGCCAGACACAGACGCTCTTTTAGTGCAGATGCTATGACATATTTCGGACTTTGAAATTTGGCTAACCAGCTTACAGGTTTGCAGCCATTTCCAACAAGCAAAAGAGCAGCAATGAGCAACAGCCAATGAAACTGTGAGAGGAATGAGTGCAAATGGAGGGCAAGGTAGTGGAAAGTGGAACCAACAACAAATACAACACCAAAATGCTAGCTAGCTACTAACCCACATTCCAACACTAACTCATAATTTTAGGCTGTTTTTTTTTATACTGTGTAAAAGTCTATCATTGAATAGAGAAGCTGATTAGTTTATCAAGAAATATATATTCTACATGTTGATATTTTTAGCATAGGTACTTTAGTTAGCATGCTACCTGTGTGTAGCGCTTTAGCAGTTTGCTCAAAGTCTCTCAGAAAAATAGTTTGAGCAACTTTTAGCTTCCTTACGACAATTAGTCAGCTGGTTATTCAGGTAATCCACTAACTAGTCATTGTGTACACTGTGCTTCATGATGTCAACAACATAATAGAAAACTGTAGTTTTACGAATGGTAATCAGTATGCCAAAAAAATAGGTTACTACACGTTTACTATAGTAAAACCATGGTTCATATTTGTTAGGGTAGCTATTTTCTGCATAAGTAATATACAACTAGGCCTACTTTAGGAATTTTGTCAGCTAAACTCCTTTGACATAAAATATTCATCCCTTATTGAGATTTTAAATTAATATTTAAATAATTGAACAATGCATTCACGTGTTGATAGTTCTGTGATGTTGGTTTTTAAAACTGTTTTAACCTTCAAGCTTTAATTTTGTGAGAAAAAAATGTCTGTTTAGTTGACAACAGATTTATAAACGCCTGTCGTTACAAATCAAGTGAAATGCTGACAACTTATATCCACATAAATGTTGAAAATTATGCAAATGAGACAAACCAAGCCTCTCTGAGTCATTAAAAAACATTGGATATCGAGCTGCACGTGTGCAAATGAAAACAAAATTGCAGCCATTGCCGAATTATATAGCTGAAATAATGCTAAAATATCCAGCTAGTGCACATTTATAATGTTTCTAGTGAACTAGGCCTTAAGGTCTAAATTGAATCCACAAACCAGAACATTCATTTTCATATGACTGATATCCGTCAAATCATGCCAAGCAATTGTGTCCCCCTGAGGTGAAAGGTCTGGCGCTCAACGCGGGACACACTCCAACATATGCTAACATCCCGGCATCATCCGCCCAGACTTCCACCCCCTTCAAACACCTTCATACAGTACAGCCCAGATAGTAGGTATGATGGTGGAGAGTGGTAGAAAACGGAACAGAACCGCTGTGGGACAGAGAGAGATGTAACAACAAGGAATCATGGAACAATCGAAAACAAAAGGATGCAGGTTAACGATAAAGAGGGAAACGTGATGAGCGATGACAGGTCAAACCAGGCAAGAGGGAGAAGTGAGAGAGGAAGTGTGAAAGACAGAAAAGGAGAGAGAGTGTCAAGGTGAGAAGGAAAGAGTATTGGACACAGTGGAGTGTGTCTATAGTTGTAACACATCATATCTCGCTCTACATCTCAACAGTTTCCTCAGACCCAGGGGTACTCAGCCATAGAGGTGTGGGGGGCTTCGATATGGAAAGAGAGAGAGCGAGAGAGACTCTGGACCCTCATACCATGGAGTGGCCAACTGTTCCAGTAGAAGTGAATGGGTGGTTACAGGCTGTGCAGATTAGCAAAGGAGAGTAACTGAATAACAGGGGGCAGAATTCATGCAAGCTGCCAATAATTTTCAAGGAATAGTTCACTCAAACATGAAAATTTGCTAAAAATGTACTTACCTTCAGGCCATTCAAGATGCAGATGAGTTTGTTTTTTCATCAAAACAGATTTGGAGAAATTAGCATTACATCACTTGCTCACTGATGGATCCTCTGCAGTGAATGGGTGCCGTCAGAATGACAGTCCACAAGTAATCCACATGACTCCAGTCCATCAATTACTATCTTGTGAAGTGAAAAGCTGAGTGTTTGTATTAAGACAATCCATCATTTTAACTTTAAAATGTTGCTTCTGGTAAGCCATAATTCTTCATTTTATATCCTTTTATATCAAATTCCACGTTCATATTTGTTTAGAACTGTTTTGGACTGTTTTTACTTGTAAATGGTGCTTGATCAATGCATATTTCTCTCCTAGACAAGACGACTTTTTCACTGGAGAAAGTAATATTATAGATAGTAATATTAGTGATATTACTAGGACTCTTTTTTTAGTTGACAGCAACGGTTTGTAGTCAAAAACATCTTAAAAATGGATTTGTTTATTACAAACATTCAGCATCTTGCTTCACAAGATGTTAATGGATAGACCGGAGTGGTGTGGATTACTTGTGGATTATTGTGATGTTTTTATCAGCCCAAGTTGGGCTCTCAACTTGACGGCACCCATTGTCTTTAGAGGATTTATTAGTGAGCAAGTGATGTAATGCTAAATTTCTCCAAATCTATTCTGATGTAGAAACAAACTCACCTACATCTTGGATGGTCTGAGGATGAGTAAATTTGCAGCAAATTTTCATTTCATAATTGCTAGTAAATTGTATATTTTTCAACCTGGATCAGTTTCTTTTTGTGTGAGGACAAGCCAACTAAATGCAACATAAATGCCAAAAATATCAATATACGTTTTGAACACTAAAAATATTTATACTAATATAAAAGATCAAATATCTTACAGCTTTTTGGCTAATAGTTAAGATTTACTCTTTCTTCCTTTTAAATAAACCACACTGATGAATTATGCAAAATGACAGTGTGTTTCTATTCAAGTCTCTGACTTTATAAGTCTCTGATGACATTTAGAAATAAACTAGATCATGTGACAAAAAATAAATAATGACTGGTCTTCACGTGCACATGCACACACTCGCACTTCACGACAAAACCATTGCACATCTCTCTTACTCCACGACCACCAGGAGAACAAGACTCCAGAGAAGGAGAAATTAGATTAGATTAAATTAGACGGCTATCTATTAAACTGGCACAAAGAGAAGATACAGTGCTATTATAAAAGACCTGTCTTATGTATGCTAGCCCGCTAGCGCTATCATTACATCATAATCTAGCATATACATATCTCACTGGGTCTTTTTAGATCAATTTTATGCTTTGCTTACGAGTTTATCTGATGCATACTAATCAGTCAGGAGAGCAGATTTTGGCAACAGACTGTTTTCCCTTTCAAATTTCTACTTGGAAACTTTTGCCTATTAGCATTCATACATGAGCACCTAATGCAGCATGCAGCAGATGATGTATGCTAGGCTAATGTTAACGTCTGAATATCCAATTGCGCTTCACTGTGCTTACGAGTGATGAAGCACTGTGGCTAAGGGGCTCGCTGTTGTTCTAACTCTATAAAACGCAAAAGGAATCGTCCTTTCCCAGTCTAAATGACACCAGCTGTGCTTTAATGGACCTGAATGGACACATCTCAGGTGCGGTGGGATGCTGTTATTGCCTGGAGCTCTGTTTCTGGCTGGATGGATGCCTTTATCTTTAAGCCCATATAAAAACAACGGGAGGAGATAGTAATCGTATTGAGGCATCAGGAGGATAGGCTGAAAGTTTAAGTCAATGTAATTCAATCAAAATGTCATGAACCTTCCGTACTGTATACTGTACCTCAAAGCGGTGAGGAAATGGAATAAACCTTTTCACAAAAGACTAGCGGTCGACTGTTATGGTTTTTGCCAATGGCGATACCACTATCCACCTTATTTTGCAACATGGTCGATAGGTATTTTCTGTGAATGGGTGAGATTCCCCATTCATAAGATGCTATAGTTAAATAAGTAGAAGAAAACAAAGTGCAGTATAAAAATTCATTACAAATTATGGTGTTTATTAAAATACCAAATAATACCAGTTTAGAATATAAAGAAACATAACTGACTGATTTTGTACGGGTTAAAATTAAAGCCTTATTAAGTGAAAAATGAAGTAAAAAAGTTGAGCTTAACTATTACATTTTGCCCATTTACTGTAAAAAATCATTCTTGAATAAGAAATTTGTTTATTAACTAACCGAGCAGAAACGGTTATCAGCCAAAGTGATATTTCACAAATACTGGTCAGTACTACAAAAGTAACCTGTGTGTGCTTAAGAAAACACACATCCACAAACTTTTGACCAAAGTCTCAGGGCAAACCAGGATTTATGGAGACCTGATGTGCACTCACTTGACTCAGCAGCCAATTGTTAGAAAATAACTGTGGTCGTCAGAGCATGAGTCCTGAGTTGCCTTCTCGCTGCTTACGTTTGAGTTTACCACAGAAACTATTTTCTGAACTCAACCAAACAAACTGTGCGCAGAAACATATTGCAGGTTATCTGGACAGGTTTTTAGGTGTTTCATTCCCTGTTCATATTGACTGTGACTGACAGTGATTTTAGGCTGCTAAATCAGTGTACTGTTGGTGGCTAGTAGGCGTTCTGGTCACTGACAGTCCTGACATTTTTTGCTGGGCTGCATAACCGACTATTTTAGCTACTGAAATAATTTATATAATGTATATAAAAGCATTAGGTAGCATTTCATCTATCTGCCTGTCTATCCAACTGTCCATCTATCAGTACATCTGTTTGTTTGTTTCTCTCAATTTATCTATCCATCTTCCAACCTGTCTATCCAATTCATGTATCTATTCATGACTATCAATCTTTCCATCTGTCTGTCCATCTATCTTTTTATCCATCCATCCATCCATCCATTGATCCAACTCAATCCATCGATTGACAGACAGACAGACAGACAGACATATAGATAGATAGATAGATAGATAGATAGATAGATAGATGGGGTGTAACAGTTCACATATTCATACCAACATTTTCGGTACGGGTCTTTCGATTCGGTATGCATGTATACCAAACAAATAGTTCCATTTTTTTCAGGAAATTCAGACACTAAATGCTGTTTTGGCGCTCTTTGATGTGGCGCAACATATCGCTGTATAACCACCTCAGTTCTGATGGCAGCACGGAGCACGAGTGAGCATGATCATCCCTTCCTCTTTACTACTAGTTTTAACGCAAAGTAAGCATAAATGAACATCTCACCCCTCACGTAATCGCTATGGTAGATGGTATTTTTTTATTTTCATCTTGCCTCTGTATAATGCATATTGAAGTTCATAAATGCAGCAATGCTTTGTTTACAGTGGAAACCAAGGAAACGCTTTAAGCGCCACCTGCTGGCAGAGAGTGAATCTGCGTCTCATTCAGCTTGTCTGCTGTTTCTGTTTCATGCAGATATTTTTTATGTATAGTTTCACAAAATTGAAGTCAGACCATTATGTTTTTGCTTCAAATTTTGAAATTATACAATCTAATTATATTTCAACAACAAATAGACATTTTATAATTTATAAGTTAATCTAAAAACTACATTATCTGCAATTTACATGTTTGTATGATTTTTGTTGTTGTTGTTGTTTTTGAGTGTTGATTATTATAGTTAAAAATAAATAGTAACTGAATTTAAGTTTAGGCTCTGTTGTTAATTGTAACCTTATAGTAATGTAAAAGGGCTCACTATAGTTTAGAGACCATAAGCTGAGGTAGATTTTTATTCCTAAGACATTTTGTTTTTATAATAATTGAATGTATTTAAAGAAAGATCAATTTCATTAAACCATTGTTTAATTAATTTTAAAAAAATGTGTATATATATATATATATATATATATATATATATTTATTTATTTATTTTTTTTTATCATGCTGTACCGAAACCATACCGAACCGTGGCGTCAAAACCAAGGTACATCCCAAACCGTCAAGTTTGTGTAACGTTACACCTCTAATATATAGACAGATATAAATGGATATAAAAAATGGATAGACAGACTGAAAGATGGATAGAAATTTTAATTGACAGATGGATGGATAGACAGGGAGATAGATGGATGGATAGATGGTATATATATCTATGTATCTGTATATCTATCTATATATATATCTATCTAAGATAGATAAGTAGATAGACATTAATGGATATACAAATTGGATAGACAGACAGACAGACAGATAGATAGATAGATAGATAGATAGATAGATAGATAGATAGATAGATAGATAGATAGATAGGTGGATGAATGAATATACAAATTGGATAGACAGATTGAAAGATGGATGAAAGGATTAACTGACAGATGGATGGATAGATTTATCCATCTTTCAAACTGTCTATCCAATTTGTATATCTATTAATGTCTATCGATGTCTATCTGTCAGTTTGTCACTCTATCTGTCTGTTACCCAAATATCGATCTCTTTACACATGTAAGATCTATAAACTTTCAAATAAAGTTTTGTCAAGTCAACACTCATAGGTTTAGCAAGTTAAAAAGTATAGTAATATAACCTCAACTTCCTTACATCCCAATTTAAATTGCAATTCTGCATCCCGTTTGGTGCGGGAACTCAGATTCAGGAACTCTATTGGAAATCAAAAGCCATTCTCACTTCAATTCAGAATGGTTTCAGGTCACTTTGTCGTTCGAAATCGCTCTGTCAGTGTGAGCGTCCTTTAACACTGGTACCAGTTCGGGAAGAGACACTTACGGCAGTCTATTAAGAATCCTCAATCGATTGATTCCACAGCCACACCTTGAAGAGCGACAACAACCAGCGCATTTACGGCTCTCATGCGGAATGATGTACTCACGATTAAAGTATATCAAAACCAAGACAGGCTAGGCGGTGTCCGTAAGAGCCTCTCTATATGTAAATAACTGAAGCCGGCGTCAGCACACGACAGCAAAAAAAAAAAAAACCCTCGTCTTATTCAGCGGCGGAAGGCTGCACAGGCTGATCCAGTCATAATTTGAGCCAGAGAGCTTTTCTGCACAAGGCCTTTGTGAGAGGAAATTGCGTTAATGAACTCTGATAAGAACAATCAACTCCAGCAGCTCTTATTTTATTCTGCTCTCTCAAATAACCTATTAAATGTAGATTCTCCCAGGCTTCATCATTAACAACTCCCTCCCTCTCTCTCTCTCCTATGACAGGAGGACAACTGAACCTCACCTCAGTTAAACAGGTGCTTTAGTACCAGAGGAACCAGGTGAGCGGCAATCCGTCACCTCCTCTGTTGCTAGCTTTAACCTTTCAATTTAGCAGCAAAATTAATACGGCCAGTTCCGCACAGCCTTGAACAGATGCCTCACAGGTGCAACCCAGAAAGGGAGACCGTCTCGGGTGCAGTTTTCACACACACATACACGGACACACCTGTAGGGCACGTTATTGGTCCACAGGTACGGCTCGTCTCTGCCCAGCTGCAGGCCTCCGCAGAGGTCGACTGACGTCAGCCCGGCGTGACTCCAGTTACAGGCTGATTCAGGTCATTTTCTTTTAGCTGAGCTTAGATTTGGGTTGGGTGGGGGAGTTTACCCCTCATTATTGAGTCATGAGGCCTGCTTTAGCTGTGTTTTTTAAGGACATGCTGCCTTTGCCACAGATCTGAGGACAGAGGCTGACTGGACCAAGGGGTTTTAAACTTTATGATGCTACGGATGATGATCGCCTTTCGAGGAGCTCCCTAATTTTCTGAAATATTAGAGCAGATTATAATTTTAGTGTGTAAAGATCCACCTATACTGTGAAAAATACAAATATCATAAATATGTGTACATTTTTTGTCTGGAAAATATTTACTATTAATCACGTTAGGTGTATAAACCTAAAGAAAAATATAAAAATATACACTACTTGTCAATAAAACATAATTATGATTAAGTTCATGATTTCTGACCAGTCTTAAGTAAGAATGAAATCGTAAATGTCAAATTCTGTATTTTTTAAATTGCATCTTTATTTTTATAACAGTATTTTTCTCTAAACTCTTCCACATTTGCTTGCGTTTACTTGGATTATTTTTATTTTTTAAATATTTTTTTAGTCTCTATTTTATCTCTACATATCTATCTACTTTTGCTAATATTCTATATTTTATTCTCTGTATCTGTCCATCTATATATGTAATATTTTTTTTAAACACATATACAATGTGTGTGCGTGTGTGTATGTATGTATATGTATATATATTATATATACATATACATATACATATATATATACTGCCCTACAAAGGCTCGCTAGAGTTTGAAACTGAGAAAAATGACTTTAAAGTTTTTTATTTGTCCAGCCAAATTAATTATAGGTAGGACACAGGAAATTTGGCAAATAGATGTTTTAATAATGAAAATTATCTACATTAAAAAATTGTGCTCAAACTTGATTTTTACCCTTATTTTGAAGTTACTATACTCTGCCTTTGCAATGTCTGCAAAAAGTGAGAAGTAACACTAAGGCAAAAAAGCAGTAACTTCCATATTATCAATATTTGGTTGCTGATCACCATTTACAAAATTGTTATAGTAACACCTGTGTAAAATCTACTGATCATGGGCTGTCTCATAGGCTATTGCATATAGTAATATGACTGTATTAATTGTTTTTTGACCGTAACAAGCAGACAAAAAGTTAAACGTGAGTGGATAGGCTACCATTTTGTAACCAATTTATTTGAAAATGCTCAGTAACGTAAAAGAATGCCTTGAATGAAAACAGCCTAACCTAAAAAAAACGACTTGTGGATTGATGTGAACGCGGTAAACAGGAATTTCGCTCAGAATGCTTGTGGATTAAACATCTCAGATGACGTTCATCGCCATGCATTGATTTTATCGGGTTACAAGAAAAGGTAGGATATGGATTTAATTGCGAAATGTTAGTACTGATTTTATGATCATGCTACTATGGCATTCGAGTCCACACGTGTCCAACTAGAAGTGACAGCCTGGTGAATAATCTGCATTATAAAAATAAAATAAAAATCTTTAAAGATTATTCATGATTACGTATTGCTCCCAAAGTATCTAGTCTTTACACTGCTTTGTTATATGGAGCTGTTTGGTAGATCGCGATCTAATTCGTTTGTCTAGTAAAGTGCTTCAGCGACAGATGAGATGTATGAAAGTATACAAGTTACACCGTAATTAAAATGCGGCAGACTTTAATGGACACCTAAAACAAAGGCAGAACACTGTATAACTCCAAGCCACCACTGTAACTTCATATTGACGCGTGGCTAAACAAAAGCAGAACGCCATAACTCATTTTGAGCGTTCCAAACAAAGTGAAAGAGCCGTAACTGGTGTTATACGGTGTTGTGTCTTGGTTTCTCCGGGGCTTTTCGAAGTTACGGATAAGACGTCCCATTATTTTCTTGGAAAAACAACGAAATTGACTCAAGGTACTTATCCAAATGATAAAGGATGTCTTGAATGTCCCAAAAATACCAATAACTCATTTTCGACCAAAATCGAAGTTACGGTCTTTTGCCTTTGCACAGCAGTATAATTCTGTACATTTCTATGTAAAAATAAACACACACACACACAAGCATATAAATGAACAGAATTATTAGCCCCTTAATAAAAATGAGCAAAAGTTAAATAATATTTAAAGTAATATGTGTGTGTATATATATATATGTGTGTGTGTGTGTGTGTGTGTGTATATACATATACATATATATATATATATATATATATATATATATATATACACACATGAATATTACATGTTACATACATTGTGTGGGTGGGGGTAACGGTGTCTATCCAGCATGTCAAGATGGCCGTTTTATGATGTCGGCCGGATTATTCCAGAAGACTGATGCAGCGAGGCAGAGCTCTGATTGATTAGGGCATTGACTGGAGAAATGTGCTGCGCTCATCCCATAGGAGGGGCTGTGGACGAGGGACCACTCGAGAAAAACACACACGCTCACACTTCAAGACACTCAGGTCAAAGAGAAGGAGATTAATGAAAGGTCAATGTGAGTGTGTGTGAAAAGAGCTGGGCTGAAACGTTCATGCTGCAAAAACGTATAGAACAACACATAGAAGAGTGTTCCTAAAAGTATACGTCACCCAAATCTGAAAAATAACCATTTACTCACTCTCATGTCGTTACAAACGTTCTAATTACTTTCTTCTGTGGAAGATTGATTTTCATGCAATTACTTTCACACTTTGAAAGCAACACAAAAACATTATGAAAAGTAGCCCATATGTCTCACTCTTCTGAAGCCATATGATTGCTTAGTGAATCATTTAAGTGGAAACTCGCTGAAAATATTAGCTTTTCCCTCTCCAATTCTGAGAAAAGTATGCTACAATATCCAAATGTTGAACTAATCATTACTTCGACTCAGATCTTTTCTACCAATCGATCGAATGACTCATTCACAAACCACACTGCTCTGAAAGATCTGGTTCAATTTTGGTCTGTTAGCTATGTATAACTCCAAGAAGGCTTTGAGTACATTGTATATGGACAACTTTAAAGGGGACCTATTATGCCCCTTTTTACAAGATGTAAAATAAGTTTCTGATGTCCCCAGAGCGTATATGTGAAGTTTTAGCTCAATATACCCCACAGATAATTTTTTATAGCTTGTTAAAATTGCCACTTTTAGGGTATGAGCCAAAACGCGCTGATTTTGAGTATGTTGCTTTAAATGCAAATGAGCTGTTGCTCCCAGAGAAGAGGGCGGAGCTTCAAAAGCTCAAGCTCCGGCATTAGCAGTGCTAGCCTTTGCAAATAAACATTCCATTATTAATACAAGCCTGTTGTCTTTACAGAAAATGTACTCTGTTTCAAAGTCAGTCATCTGATTATACTGTGCATAATAAATTCGCGTTTATGAATTACACAGACGGGGAGCACGGAGGGATAAAAATAACAACAGAGCTGGTCTCATGCTATCACAAACTTTATAAGTCCCACTTCTGATTATGAGCTCAACAACTTCAAGCGATCGACTCACATTGCTTTCATATACAACTTTTAACTACCACATTCCTATTTAAGATCATTCTGGTAGCACTTGAAGGCAGCATCAGTGAAAACAGGCAGAGACAATGATAGCTTTAGCAATTAGCCTTACAGAGTGCCAAGAAGCTCTTTCAGAAAGGCAATTTGGAAAACAAACACGTGATTCTTACTTTGTGTGGAGCTTACGTTCACGCACGCAGTGTTGGTATTGATTTCTAAACATTTAGGGGACGTTACCATTTTTTTCCGGAATATTTCCTTCGAAAATGAAATTTAACCACAGTGTCCTCGGCTCAGATGAGGGGAGATTATGGCGACTCCTCTGTTCATTAGTGCATCCCAAAACACAACACTTGTAATGCCTCTTTGGTGCTGACATAGTCCAGTAATGGCAGACTGCTGCTTCTCACTCAGAGCTGTGTTTATGCTAATAGAGCAGAGAGCGTCACAAATGGGCGGGACTTTTTCCCCTCGGTGACGTGAACAGAGGGAGAATCTGAGACAGCTCGTTAATGCTGCTTTACCATGTATTTTGAGCTTGAAGGTTTTTGTACATGTAAGCACATGTAATGATGTTTTATTGGTGAATGAATCATTCTCTTGAGCCAGATCTTTACAATGAATCATCTGATTAGCATTTATTTTGAAGCTTGAAGATTTTAGTCTTAACTGTGAATGAATCATTCTTTTGAGCCAGATCTTTACAATGAATCATCTGATTAGCATTTATTTTGAAGCTTGAAGGTTTTAGTCTTAACTGTGAATGAATCATTCTTTTGAGTCAGATCTTTTCAATGAATCATTCGATCCATTTAAATGAT